>NW_023416323.1:3795467-4073683 GCF_014108235.1 Myotis myotis | reverse complement strand
AAGTATGTGTCTATCGTTTTACTTTTTATCCAATTCCAGAGGTTTCTCCGCTTTGCTTTCTCCTGCCTCTCTAATCTTTTACGAATGGATTTTATGTAACCCACCTACGTCCCCTCCTGTGTTTGCAATGTATAAAAATAGGTGAAAAAACTGCCATTCTCTGGAGCAGTATCCCAACTTGTTGAGATACTGCTTCCCGGCCATTGTCGACAGTTTGGCTTAAATAAACCCACACAAATTCTTTACAGGTTCACATGTCTTTATGTTAACATTACTTGGCGTATTCTCGGCAGGATTGCAAAGAAACTCACCCAGGACCTTCCAACAGACCCAGACCCCGTGCTAGGATCCAGCAAAGGGCCCATTGAGCCTGCTGGTTCCCGTGCAAGTGCTTCACAGAAATGGGAAGATTTAACTAGAAAATATCAACTTAGAAATGGCCAAAATGCAGTTGTTTTTGGGTATCTACATTAATATTTTGCATGCAGAAATTAGAAAAATGTAGGCTCTGAAATGAAACTGAATGACTATATGGGAAGCATATCTTGATTTGGAAATTAGAAGCTTCTAAGGAGAAGCACAGAAAAAATAATTCTTCCAATAGAAGGAAGGAAATTAATAAGAAATTTTAGAGACTGTCTCAGAATGATTCTGAAGTTAATAAATGCCTACACCCCATTTCCCCCCCTTCCTTTCTGACAGCCTTTCTTGTATGGACTTGCCCTTTCCTCTCCCTTCTTTCTTCCCCTTCCATCTCCTCTATTACCACTGACTTGAAGGAAAATGAGAATAGGAATTCTAACAGCTCCCTTTGGCAAAAGCTGGTCTCAGCTAGAGAGGAACCAGCAATTGTTCCCGACTTTATCTGGGACCCTGATGGATTCACAAAAATTTAACTGTTAGAACAATCCTGTCTATTCTGACCTATTCCAAATAATACACCCACTGGTTTCTGAGAGCTAGGCAACAGGATTACTAAATAAGGTCTGCTGTGAAACCAGAGAGGAGTCTTTTGCAATAAAAAGCAAGGTCACCATGAGAAAAACTGTTTAACAAGGAAATCTGAAATGTGATTTACAAAGAGGAAACAGAAGCAAACATAGGGCGGCTCCAGGACTATGAGAGGGTATTTTCCCCTTCTTTTTACTAATATGTTAGGAGAAATTGAAATTATCTTAAAAGGGGACATTACTAAGGCCCTTGGAGATATTGGGGCTACCTTATCTGTTCTTAACCCTACCCGTCTACTTTTCCCACTTCCTCAGAGTAAAGCTTCTGTACAAATGGTAAGGGTGTCTAAGCAACCAATGGCTGTTTTAAAATCAGAACCTGTCCCCTTTCATTTAAGGCCCTGGTTGGCAAACTGGGGCTCAGGAGCCACATGCGGCTCTTTGGCCCCTTGAGTGTGGCTCTTCCTAAGCCTTAGGAGGACCCTAATTAATTTAATAACACTGTACCTAACTATATAGTTTAAGTTTAAAAAATTTGGTTCTCAAAAAAAGTTTCAATCGTTGTACTGTTGATATTTGGCTCTGTTGACTAATGAGTTTGCCGACCACTGAATTAGAGCATGTTAAGGGGCAACATAATTTACTGGTCAATTCGGTCCCAAGTCACCTGATAGAGATTTTAAAATCAGTGATGCCCACATGCCTGCCCCCCCTCGCCCCCACCCCGGCCCAGAAAGCTAATATGTATTTAGAACTAAATTAAACAGATTCTGAAACAAAAAGGGAAAATGATTTTAAGGGAACCCCCAAGAGGAAACTAATCTTGAGATTGACCGAATGTTTGCTAACCATCTTTTCATTATTAACTTCCATGAGAGTCAGAGAGAATGCTTAACAGGAGACGTGCCCTACTCAGAATGGCCCAAACAGCCAAGCCGAGAGACTTGCAGAGATGTTTAACCTCGGCTTGCTGCACATGCCTCTGTAGATGGGGAACCAGGCTACAGTGCCTTGAGAGTCCCCTTTTCTATTGGTGTACAAAGGCTTCAACTGGGAGAAATTTGACTCGGGATCCCCAAGGGAAAAAAAAGGCTAATCTTCTTTTGCAACATAGCCTGGCCCCACTATAAAGTAGACAATGAAGAGGTTTGGCCAGTTAATGGCACCATTAAGTTTCATGCCACACTGCCTGCAGCTAGACCTGTTTTCACCACATTCCCAGGGAGGTGAATGGAGAATGAGGCCTACTTAGATCAATGTGTCTTTTCCATACCTGTAAGCAGTTATGAGTCAGAAATGGCACTCAGCTCTATGCTACCTGTAAACCAGATCTCTCTGTAATTGCTACAGAATCTCAGAGAAAAATATCCTCAAATAAAAAGAAACATTTCAAAATGGATGAATTAGCTCGTCCTTTTGCCAACATTTGCCAATCCTTGAGGGATTAAAGTACTGTCCTTGTTTTACTATGCCCTGTTTTCATCGTCAGAGGTGTGGCTCCAGAATATTAAAGTCCATTAAATCATTTTACATTGCCCCATTCAGCTCAAAATGCTATAATTGGCTTTCCAAATCCAAAGTCCCAGGACCTTTGAGATGAAAGTACAGGAACTCTGGTCTGGGCCATTTTAAAAATACAAATCTCCATAAGCTGGAATTACAACTGAAATACAGAAAGACTTCCTGAATAATGAATGCAAAACTCACAGGAGAGAATCCTGATACCCAAGGACTGAAGGCGGAGACTGCATATAAAGGGACAGTTAATAGAGATTGGTAGGAGGGGCAGAGGCGCGAAAGGGCTGATGGGGCACCCACAGACAGCAACTGAAGTCCTGGCGAGATATCTCAGCTGTGTGTGTGTGTGGGGGGGGGGGGGGAAGGGGGGGGAGGGAGAGCGGGGGGTGCGGTTGCCACTATGAACTCTGGGATCTAATCCTGAAGCTGGGATCCCCAGCAGAGAGCACCAAATCTGAGGGTACCCACATAACATCTAGCTGTGGAAAACAGATGGGTGCTGTCTGCCAGGGAGTGGCAGCTGAAAGTTTGGGTACCTTCTTGAAGGGCCAATGCACAAAAATTCCCTGTGGAGCCACCCACCTTGTGCTCTGGCAGAGGGAGGGTGAAGTGGACTGGAGCTGTGAGAGCAGAACCCAGGACTGGGGGCTCTGGGGCTAGAGCTCAGAAGGCAGATATCCCAATTTTCCTCAGCTGAGTCATTCTCTCACGCAGTGGAGGACATCTTTCCCACATAGACATTTGTCTTGCATAGGGGGAAGACAGTCGACACACCATATTGGAAAACACCTTCCCCTGCGGCCACTTAAGACTTGCAAATCAAAAACAATAATGAAGTGCCATCTCACACCTGTCAAAATGGCTATCATCAACAAATCAACAAACGACAAGAGCTGGCGAGGATGTAGAGAAAAAGGAATCCTCATGCACTGCTGGTGGGAATGCAGACTGGTGCAGCCACTGTGGAGAACAGTATGGAGTTTCCTCAAAAAACTAAAAATGGAGCTTCCATTTGACCCAATAATCCCACTTCTAGGAATATATCCCAAGAAATCAGAAACACCAATCGGAAAGGATATATGCACCCCTATGTTCATAGCAACACATTTGCAATAGCTAAGATTTGGAAACAGCCCAAGTGCCCATCAGCAGATGAGTGGATTAGAAAACTGTGGTACAGCTACACAATGGAATACTACGCTGCTGTAAAAAAGAAGGAACTCCTACCATTTGCAACAGCATGGACGGATGTAGAGAGCATCAATGTAAGCGAAATAAGTCAGTCAGAGAAAGATAAGTATCACATGATCTCACTCATTTATGGAATATAGTGAACAACATAACCTGATGAATAAAAATAGAGCCAGAATGGGAAAAATACTTTAGAATATAATATAAATAATCCTGTTATTTCCAGATTTTTAATATTTCCTACAACTTTTGTGATATGATACTATGTTAGTACAGTTTTGGTAATATTATTATACTTAAAATCCTTTTTTTCTTAAAATATTGTTTATTGCAAGCAATGTCATTATGTTTAAAATAATTTTTCTTGAATAATTAATGTTGATTGGATTTAACATTATTATATTTAAAATTGTTTTTCTTGAGATATAAAATAAAATAAAAAAATAAAAATCTCTGGAAGATAGCCACCTAAAGAAATAACTTTTAACTTATTTCAACTATTGTTTTCTAAATTAGTAAATTTTAATTAAGGTTATTGAATTTCTAGATATTTTGAAATAATATGAAATACTGAAACATTGATTGCTAAATACGCCTTTAAATTTGCCTGCTTTTGTCTTTATTGCCTAAAGTCCGACTGACATTTTGGCCCTCTCCCCACTGGGAATAGGCCTAAGCCAGCAGTAGGACAACCTTAGTGCTGCTGCAGAGGCAGGAGAGGCTCCTGCCACCCTGCTGCACTCGCCAGCAGGTGACTCTGGGGGTGAGAAGGGGTCCTCTGAGTGATGACTGCTGATGGGATCCACCTCCTGTCTTCGGGTGTCACCAGCCTGGTTCCTGCTTCCAGGGACAGAGTCCCAGGACTTGCAGTCTCAGTATGACCTTCAGTGAAGGGGGTAGGGGGTGTCCTGCGTGTCAGATGGGGGGACTATGGTAGGAAGTCATATGGCTGTGAGCTCCCTGGTTCTTGAGGGCCATGATTTTGTTTTTAAAAAAGAATATTCACTTATTTATAATTATTGCTAAGTAAACTTCTCTTTTAAACAGGAACATAAAAACACAGTAGGGCTTTGCACAAGTGGAATTTCAAAACAGTTGGTTTGTATACATGTCAAAATAAGTTAGAATGGAATTCATCCAGGAGTTTCCAAGTCCCCTGAGAGGCCTCACACCTCTTTTGCAAAGTTTGGCCTTTGCAAGATCACCCTCCCCCACCCCAGTCTCAAATTGTGAGTTGTGCTGTCCCTTTCCTTAGCTTTGCCCAGGTCCTAGGCACAGGGTAGGGGGGTTCAAGTATCAAACTCCCAGAGGGTCAGCTGATGGTGGGGCTTCAGGCAGGAAAGACAGCCCCACCATGGGGTCCTGAACCTTCTCCCTTGAGTTTCTAAGACCAAGTCCACTGCGCTGGCAGGAGGAGGAGGAGGAGGAGAAGGCACAGGGTTCTTTTTGGTACCAGGGGAGAAAGACGTTTTGGAAGAGGTAGTTGTCAGGGATGATGCTCTGAGCAGGAGAAAATGTCTTCCACAGTGACAAGGTTACTTCCACCTGAGGGTCATTGTGTCCGGCACCTGGTGCTGGGGGCCTGGGGTCTGGAGAGCACACTTGGGGTGAGGCTCCGTGAGCCCCAGCCTTCTCATCTGTTGCTTAGTGTGAGCTATAGCAGAGAAGCAGGGGTCTCTGGCTGCCTGATCCCAGGCCACAGTGTCCTGCCCTCAGTCCTGATCACAGCCACCCTGAGTCTAGGGATGGCCCTGCACTAGGCTACAGCCTTGGAGGGGCTACATTGCAAAGCGGTCCCCCACCCCCAGTAGTCCCCCCACCTGGTTCCTGGGCTGAAGTTGGCTTCACCTCCTTCTGTGCCTTTGGGGATAACCCTGCCCGCCCTTCCCCACGGAGGCCTCAGGAGGCCAGTGGGCAGGAGTCTGGGCCCCTGGGTCCTGAATGTGCTATTTTCCTGTCTGGAGCCTGCTGCCTCCAGTTCCAGGGGCAGGGGCCGGCTGGGGACAGGCGAGGAGGGCAGCTGCCCTGGGAGCTCTGGCCTCTGATGGGTGATGCAGAGTGAGTCACTGGCGAGTGGCTGGAAGGGGTAGAGGGCCTGCCCCACCACCTCCTCCTGCTTCCCACCTGCCTCCTGAGTCTCCCTGCCAGAAGCTGGGTCCCCAGGACCAGAGCACAACCTCCGGAGTTTCCTGGACCAGGCGGCTCTAGGTTGGGGGGCACGCAAAGCACACAAGAAAGCTTCCCTTGGTAAAAAGGAAAACACTCTCCATCAGAAAATTTATGGGCAATACAGAGGTGAAAGGGAAAATCTACACTAATAAAAGAGAAACATGCAAATTGTTGTCACTCTGCTACACCCACCAGCCAGTCCACGTGACTATGCAAATTAACCCCCCAAAAGATGGTGGTTAATTTGCATATGCAGGCACGTAGCGAAGACTGAAGGCTCTGGCTGGAGTGAAGACTGAAGACTGAAGAAGCTTGGCTTCTCCACTGCAGCCAGATCAAAGGCCTGGGTCCCGGGTGCCAGAGGAAAACCGGTGCCAGTAGCCTGGGGAAGGAAGGCCTATTGCATGAATCTTCATGCAATGGGCTTCTAGTATAAAATAAATTACTTTCCAAATACTTCTATTTGCATATATATATATATATATATATATATATATATGTATATATATATTTGACTATGGTCATCATTTTCCTTTTTTTTAATTTTATTTTATTGATTTTTTACAGAGAGGAAGGGAGAGGGATAGAGAGCTAGAAACATCGATGAGAGAGAAACATCGACCAGCTGCCTCCTGCATACCCCCCACTGGGGATGTGCCTGCAACGAAGGTACATGCCCTTGACCAGAATCGAACCCAGGACCCCCGAGTCCGCAGGCTGACGCTCCATCCACTGAGCCAAACCGGTTAGGGCTCATTTTCCTTTTTAAATATTGAAATATTGGTCTTCCTGGGAGCTTGCGGACTCTTGGCTGTCCCCGTCCTCAAAATGGATACTTGTTGCACCTTAAGGAAGACAAATGCTCCAGTCCTGCCCCTAACAATTCCCGTGGGTCCCCAGTGACCTCTTCAAGGTGCCCTGCCCCCTGCTCAAGGGGCCTCCACCTGTCCTCGTTAGTGTGGCCTAACCAAGGTGTGTCTCATCTCAGCTCATGGTGGGGACACTGAGCTGGGACACACCATGTGTGGTGCCCCAGCTAAGACAGAGTTGGGTGACATCTGCCAAAACCCACCTTTGGGCGATAAGACTGGGCTTCTGGGGGTTGGCTGGGGAAGGTGTCTGCCGGCCAGGTTGGGGTGCATGCGCACCTGGCTTTAGGCAGCTCGGGATGCACCTGGAGGTAGAAGGCAGAGGCCCTGCCTGCTCTGGGCCTGGGCTGTTCCCAGATGAGGGCTCGTGGGTGGGAGTGGGCAGTGCTGAGCAGCTGGGGCTCCAACATCTCTAGAGGCAGGCAGGGGAGAAACAAGGCCTGGCCAGAGTGATGTCTTCTTCAGTGTCTGGGCCCCTGAGGGGCAATCACTTGGCCCTGCCCACACTGGCTGCCCCAGCGCTGCTGGGCCTGCAGACACCTGAGAACCTGTACCCTTGTGACCTGTCCCTTTCCCCCACCCTCCCACAGCAGCAGGCCCAGGAGATGCAGACCTGGGTCCCTGTTACCCTTCTTTCCCCAAAAGCCTGGGGCTTGGGCTCGGTTCATAGCTGAGGCCAGTGGTACAGTCCATTTGGTCTATAAGTCCCTAGTGGTGCAAATAACTCAGAGTCGGGGGAGGGCTCCGCACAGTGGGGCAGTAGCTCATTTCTCAGCTGCAGGAGTGTAGCCCGCAGCTCACAGGTCTCACCCCCACGCCCAGGACCCCCTCACCCGGTTCTGGGCAGCCAAGCTTTGCTATAGCACGTGGCAGTAGGCTCCTTCATGGCCTGCTCGGTGAGGACGCTGGCCACGGTGCTGCTGTCCACACCCGGGTATGCATAGTCATTCTCTTCGAAGCCCTCCATCTCCTGCTGGCTACCAAGCTCTGAGGGGTTGGTTCCCATCAGCTCCATCATGGGGTCTTGGCTGTCTAGGCCAATGTCCATGATGCTGTGCTTGACCGTCATGGCTGGCTCAGGTTGCCCTTGAGGTTAATCTTGCTGGAGCAGTAGGGACACTGGAAGGGCTTGTTGCCCCCGTGCAGGTGCATGTGGCCCTTGAGGGCCATAATTTTAGGGAAACCTCCCCTCTCTGCATCTGTTGGCTGAGCCTGTCCATGTGCTCCCCGACCCTTGGGATAGCCTGTCCTCTGCCTGGGGGACTTGCCTCTGGTCACTCTGCCTTCCCCATGGTGGTACAAGGCAGCAAGTGGGGAGCTACACAGGGTCCCTGTGAGAGCAGGTGCTCCTAGCCCCCTAGAAGGAGCCTGTGGGGCAAAGCAGACACATGGGAGGGGCACAGAAGGGTCTGTGATAGAAATCAGGCTCCTTTCCCATCTCCTTCACCAAAGCCAGGTTCCTATGTTAATTTAATGTTGACTGTGTGTTCCAATGTCGCCCCCTGGAGGGCGTAAGGTGACCTGTGGCTGCATCAGGGATGCTGACCAGGCTCCAGAGCAGGGGTCCTCAAACTAAGGCCCGGGGGCCACATGCGGCCCACAGAAAACATTTATCCGGCCCGCCAGGTGTTTTTGCCGCTGCTGCCTGTTGCTTAGCAGCGGATTAGTTTTTTTTTTTAAGCTATAGTCCGGCCCTCCAACAGTCTGAGGGACAGTGAACTGGCCCCTGTTTAAAAAGTTTGAGGACCCCTGCTCCAGAGGTGGGATCTGACCCTGAGCCCTGGGCAGGGGTGGGCTCTGACCTCTAGACTGAGTGGCCAGTCACTGTGTGTCCCAGGCTGCCCGACTTCAAACAGGACAGGTGAGCGCAGGGAGCGGGTGGTGGTTGTCCAGAGGACTCCAGATCCAGTGTGAGGAGAACTACCCACTCAGGAGGAGCTCGCTCTCCCTGAGGTTTCAAGGAAGGGCCTGGTGAGGGCTCCTGTGGGGCTTCCAGGAGAGGGTGCTGGCCTGGGGCTCTGATGCCCAGGATGCCCTGTGTGTCCCCATCTCAGCACTGGGCACTGCATCCAAGTCCTCTGTGTTCCTGACTGTCATCTGCTCTAGGCCTCCCCACGGCCCAGGATCTGGAGCAGCTCCTCGTGGAGACTCAGTAGGGGACCCTGAGGGTCCCTCTCTTAGGGGAGATGAGGCCCCCCTCGACCTGCAGCCCCTCTTAGGTGGAAGCACTCCAGATCTTGGATTCTCCTGACCCATCCTGCACAGGAAGTTCCCCAGGACATCATGGGCTGGTGAGATGTTTTCAGAGACACAGCCAGGTGACCCCACAGATCAGGGCCTTTGGGCACAGGGATTTGCCCCCTGACTTCCTTTGAGGTAAAGGTGGGCTCCTTCCTCCTATGGTAGTAACTCCACCTGAGTTGAGAGTCCAGAGTTTGACTCAGGTCAGGTGTCACTGAGAAGAGGAAGGACACAGGCTGTCACCAAGACCCAGCCTGGGAGATGAGCTATCACTCACCAAGTAGAGGTGGGGAGGGCTGTGATTTTGGAGGAATGAATGGGAGTCTGACTCCTCACTGTTAGGAGACCCCTGCCCTCCCTTTTTGGGACAAACAAGGGCAATTGCTGGCCTCCTGCCAGGCTGACACCAGGCCCTGGTCTTCAGGAAACATGCTCTGTCCACAGATGTCACAAGTGATAGGATAAGAGCGCAGGAGCCGGGCTTTGATTGTGTGGTTTACATATTTACTTAATGATGTCTGTGAAGCAATGTGAAGGTGCAGACAGGCAGAGCTGGGTATCGATCTGGCTTCTGTCTCATCCTCACTGAGATTGTCGCTGGAATGAGGCTTCTGTTCAGAGTCCCTGCCGGGCATCAAGGACTGGACCTTTCCATCTGTCATCAGGGGTTATCTTAGATGCCAGTACTTTGGCTCTGCCTCCTGCTCTCACTGCAGGTTCCCTCCTCTTTAGACTCCTGATTCCCTCCTTGCTCAGCACGGCCTCTGTGGCACAAGGTCCAGGCACTCAAAGTGCCAAGTGGCCAAACCACAGGTTTCAGTAACCCTCTGGACGTCGGAAGCAGGTGCTGGATCAGGGTCGCCTCATGGGAAAGGCCTCCAGGTCTGATATCCACCACCTGTGGGGACTGGCAGGTTCTATCATGGTGGGTGGCATGTGGCTTCCAGTGCACCCAGGAGCACCCAGGAGCTGCCCTGAGAGCTGAGAGCCCTGTGGGTGCTTTGATGCAGTGATTCGGTTTCCAGAGCTTCCTGCTGTCTGTGGACAGGCCAGAAGGCCCCTATTGAACCATAAAGAGGGCCTGGACTCTTCCAGCCTCGGGCCAGACCCACCAATCAGTGCCGGTGGATGCAGGGACATCAGGGCTCAGGGACTGCACACAGGGCACACACCTCTGTCTTCAGGGCCAGGGGAGCTTAGCAGTTACCTCATCCTTCTGCTGGTGGGAGGTGCTGGGATCTGGGTGAGTGCCCAGAGGCCTCCTCTCGCTTTGCTTTACAGATTTAAAGTGATAAAGTGTAAAAATTTTTACTGACAAACAAAATAGGTGCAGAGGCATGGATACCTGGGACAGGTCTCAGAGGGGAGGGAGTGGGGGCAATATGAAGAGATTAACCAAAAACCACATATGCATAGCCCATGGACACAGGCAGTAATGGGGTGAAGGCCTGCAGAGGGGTGGGGGCTGGTGGAAGGAGAGAAAGGGCGAAGTGGGAGACATCTGTACTACTGTCAACAATGAAAATTTTTAAAAAATGTAGCTAGCCTCTTGATAGAAGGGACCTCTTACATCACTGTAAAATGAAAACATGCACTGGAATATTCTTTAGAGGAAAGCCAATAACCATTTTCCATTTATCAGTAACTGTGATGCAGGTTTAATTTTTCTAGTTCATCACTGATAACACTTTTTGTAATTTAGCCCTTCGAAGTGGTGAAAGCCGCCTATGATTCATGTTATAGTTCAAGATTGTGGAATTTATGTGGACTCTCCTGTGATTTTAAGCGTTCATATAGGTCACCTTCTGTGAACACTAATGCCATTTCCCTCTGTCCGTTTGTTATTCATCCCTGTACAGACAGAGTCACATTCTGCCTGGAAAGCATCTGACCACCATTGAAAAGAAAGTGTCCAAATGCTTCTGGTTGATGATCATGGCACTGAAGGTGGAGGTCTGTTCAGGGTGGGCCAAAGCAACAGTTTTTGAAAACCTTTACCTCAAAATTACCTGCAGAAGGTACGTGTCACATGTTGGGATGGAGGAAGGACAGAAATAGAGGTCTGTAATTTAGGTATCACACCCAATAGTGGACAGCAGATTCTGCCCAGAGTCTGAGAGGTGGAGGGATGAATGGTGAGCACGCTACAAAGACCCCCACCCAACCCCTTAATGAGGGAACATTATAGGTTCTGTTGTTCAGAGGGGATCCCAGGGATTGAGACAGGGGTTGTCAGCCCACAGGTGCTGGGAATGAGACCTGACACTGTCTATTTTGGAGGCATAAATTCATTTTGAAGTTATGATGTCACAGTGTATGATTCTGAAAATATAGACAAACTCCTATGATATAGTTTTCTACTTAATAAGATGTTTCTTCCTAATGATAGAAATGACTGTATTACTGCTGAGATGCTAGAGATGGCAAGAACATCAGAGTAGGTTGTCTAATGGCATGGCATATAGGTTTGTTATGATGTATTTTCTCTTCCCAGTGTCTACAGAATTTTCCTCACCCAACTTTGCAGTACAACCCACTGGTATCAATCTGATTTGTGGGCACACCCTTTCACAACCCAGTCTTCCAGCCGGTGAGCTAAGGCAGCCATCAGTCATCACCTCTAACTATGCCTCCTTCTGAACCTGAATGTGTCCTGTGTCCAAGGTCAGCCTTAATCTCTCAACTTTCCTGCTCCTTTCTCTCCTCTTCTAGCAGGAACAAGCCACTAGAGGGCACCCACACTCCTCCTTGAGCTCCTGGGGACCTTTCCATTACCTGAGACCAATAAATGCATGTGTTTTTACTGCAACAGCCCCCACCCTTCAAATACTCTTTAGATTTGTTCAGGGTGTAGCTCCTGCTTCAGACATCAGGGTCCCCAGGGGAGCCCCTCACATTGAGGTGTGGCAGCATGGTCTGGTGACCTGGAACCATCCCCAGGGCCTAAGTCATTGTAGAGGGAGATGGTTCAGGGGCAGTGGGTAATATAGGATAGACACCAGGGCCCAGATGTTCCTGCACGAGGGGTGGTCACAGGGGACAATGGTCGTGAGCCTGTGGCTCTGAAGGCCTTGCCACTTAGCATCTGTGCACATGGGCCTTGGCTGGGCTGCTGTGAAATATTTCAGACTGGGCCTTCCTCAGTGGGTGGTGGGTCCTCCTGGGTATTTCAAGAACCTTGCTATTGAAGAATGAGGAGAGATGTGTTATTGGCCTTAGAGAGTCACATTTTTTCCTAGAGCTGGAAAGCATCTGACCAGCATTAAAAAGAAAATGTCCAAATGCTATTCATTGATGATAATGGCACTCACGGTGGAGGTCTGCTCACCGTGGGCGAGGTAGGTCTCTCAGCATCTGAGGGAGCAGGTAGTGTCGGGCTTCATTATTAACTTCAGATCAGGACCCAGGAGGTGGGAGGGTGAGGACCTCCCTGCACCCCTGTCCTCAGGACACCACTTCTGGGCTGTCTGTGGGGAACTCAGCCTACCCTGCCCCTCCCTGCAGTGCAGGACATTGACCCAGAGCCCCTTCATGTAGAGTGGACCATGAAGGAGCCCAGGTGAGGGAGGGCAGGTGGACATGAGGAGAGAGCCATATTCCTGGAAGTGGGAGCTGTGAGATGAGGGCCATCAGGAGGCACACAGCCTGCTTAGTGGCTGCAGCTGAGTCAGTGTGCCAGGGCGTTTTCTCTGCAGAATCCAGCCTTTTCCCTGTGAACATTCGATTGCTTCCCCTTCAGTGCTCCCAGCTGAGGCCTCAGTCCTTCCCCACTCATTCCTGCATCAACTCTTTGTCCCCCTCACCCTCAGGCAGCTCTGGCTGCCCAACTACCCAGTCCCCCCAGGGCTGCAGAATGGTCATTGCGGCCCCTGACCACCCAGTCTGGAGGTGCAGTCCTGCCTTAGTGCTCAGCTGTGGGACCAGGCTCTCAGGGTCCATGTCCTGATTACCATCACCTGCCAGGAGGTGGCAGCAGCTGAACAAGGGAGAGATGCAGGGACAATTGTTATCACCTTGTGTCTGCAAGTGGACATGTGGGGAAGGGTGCTGCGCCCGGGGAGAGGGGAGGCAGCACCAAGGAAATGGTGGAATTTCCTGCTAATTTAGATGCAGGTAGTGTGTGCCTTGGGAATTTAACAGAGAGTTCATGGATATTTTCTTGGAGAAAAATAAGAAGGTAGTTGTAACTCAATATATGGGTCCTCTCTCTTTGTTTCTTGATGAGTATGGCTAATTGTTTATCAATTTTGTTTATCCTTTCAAAGAACCAGCTCTTCGTTTCATTGATTTTTTGGTATTGTTTTTTAGTCTCTATGGTATTTATTTCTGCTCTACTGTTTATTATTTCCTTTCTTCTACTTACTTTGGGCTTTTCTTGTTGTTCTCATTCTAGTTCTTTAAGTTTTAGGGTTAAGTAGTTTATTGCTTTTTTTTTTTTCTGTGTGTGTGGTTTTTTTTTTAGGTATGCCTGTAGTGCTATGAACTTCCCTCTCAGGACTGCTTTTGTTATGTACCAGAAATTTTGGGTTATTTTGTGTTCATTTTCATTTGTTTCCAGGAAGTTTTTGAGTTTTCTTGATCTCGTTGGTAACCCATTTAGTGTTAAATAACATGCTATTTAGCTTCCAGGTGTTTGAATGTTTTGGGGTGCTTTTACTGTAGTTGATTTCTAATTTCATTCTACTGTGATCTGAGAAGATGCTTGATATGATTTCAGTCTTCTTGAACTTGTAGAGACTTGTTTTGTGTCCTAACATGTGGTTTATTTTTTTGAATGTTCCACATGCACTTGAGAAGAATGTATATTCTGCTTTGTTGGGTAAAATGTTCTATAAATGTCTGTTAAATCCATCTGATCTAGTGTGTCCTTTAGAGTCTCTGTTTCCTTGTTAAGTTTTTGTCTGGAAGATCTGTCCAGTGATGTCAGAGGGGTGTTAATGTCCCCTACTATGACTGTATTGTTGTCAATCTCTCCGTGAAAGTCCTCTAGAAGATTTGTTATAAATTGAGGCGCACCTATATTGGGTGCATATATGTTTATCAGGGTTATATACTCTTGTTAGATTGATCTTTTTATTATTATGCAGTGACCTTTGTTGTTCCTTGAGTTGGCCTTCATTTTGAAGTCTATTTTGTCAGATATGAGTATTGTTCCTCCAGCTTTTTTTTCTTTTCCATTTGCATGGAAAAAATTTTTCCATCCTTTCACTTTCATCCTGTGTCTGTCTTTTGTTTTGAGGTGGGTTTCTTGTAAACAGCATATACTTTGGTCATATTTTTGTGTCCATTCAGCTACCCTACACCTTTTGATTGGAGTATTTAATCCATTTACATTTAGGGATATTATTGAGAGGTACTTATTTATAGCCATTTTAATTCTGTATGGCTAGGTTTCTCTCTCTGTTTCTTGTTCTCAGCAATTCCTTACAGCATTTTATTTATTTTTTTATCTCAAGAGAAACTATTTTTAATATAATAATGTTAAATGCAATAAACATAAATTATTCAAAAAATGATCTTAAGTATAATAATATTACATGAAATAAACATTAATATTTCCAGAAAATAGGATTTTAAGTATAATAATATTATCTATAATGTATAATACAGTATGATATCACAAACATTGTAGGAAATATTAAAAATCTGCCAATAATAGGAGGACTACTATTATATTCTAAAATATTTTTCTCTGGCTCTATTTTTCTTCATCAGTTTATGTTGTTCATTATATTCCACAAATGAGTGAGATCATGTGCTGTTTATCTTTCTTCCACTAGCTTCTTTCTCTTAGCATGATGCTCAAAGCTGTTTTTCTGGCTTTAGCCACATCCACAGAGTCTGGGGCTCAAGTCTTGGAGGAACTAAGAAGCCACGTCTGCTCTGGGGATGATGCGGCAGTACACCTCTGTGTTTGGGTTGAGTAATTCCTGTCAAAGAAAGAAGAGATCTCTGAGCCCTGCAGCCTCCTCAGAACACGTGCTGTGGGGCACTATGGGGCTGACTGTGCTGGGGTGTCTGTCCCCAGGCACCTTCCTCCCCCCACCCTCTGTGGTCACTTTTCGCTGCCCTTTCCTGAGCCTGGAAGCACAGTCAGGGCTGGAATTGGGGCAGATCCTGGGGCCACTGGGACCTGCAGGGCAGAACGTTTATAACCCACACTCACCTCGTAGATGGGGCCTGTTGTCCTGGGGTCGGGTAGGGGGCCCTGTGCAGGGGTAGAGAGGGCATCAGAGGACAGGGAGGGAGGGTTTTCTCCGCAGGACTGACAGCTCTGCCTCCTGAGCAGCTGTCTTCACACCTGTAGCCCAGCACCCCAATTTCAGCCCACACTGCACCCCCTCACCCTTGTTAGCCTGGGACCTCTGACTGGTGCTCCCAGTGCCCATTCTGCTCCATGCTGGACTCCAGGGTTCCCCTCAGACTCCGGCCCTGCCCTGTTCACCCCTGATGTGAGGGCCCCACTAGGCCAGGGCGGGGCTCCCCTTGTGCTGGCTGTTCTGGGGAAGGGGTCTGTGCTGTGTTGAGAGGTTGGATGGTGCCCCTGCCCTGAGCGTGGGTCACTGAGGCCCTGGGTGAGGGAACAGGGAGGGGATGGACTTACCGGGAAGGCAGAGGTTCCAGAGGGACCCTGGCCTGGGAGCAGAGACAGCAGGCGTTAGTACCCATGGGGAGGAAGCTTTGGCCTATTCTTTCAGGAGGGGATGGTTCTTTAGCTCCCAAGTGCCAGGGGTGGAAGGTCATCTCCTAGGGTGAGACCCTCTGGCCATTTCAGGGTCCAGTGAGGGAGAGGTGGTGACACATGACACTGTCTACATGTCAGGTTGACTGGCAAGCCAGGGTCCCCTGTGCAGAGTGGTGATGAAAATCCCCCTTGAAGTCCAGGGAAGGGTCAGAGGCTGAGGGACAAGGGCAGGGCTGGACACTGTGGGGCAGGCCTTGGGGCTCCAGGCTGAACAGACACTCACCAGGGGTGGCCGCTGGAGGTGGGTGCTCTCGGAGGCCATGCGGGTCACTGGCCCTGGGAAAGGTCAGACTTACTTGTGAGAGGTGCAGGGGAACTTTGGTGTCACAACAGGGGGCAAGGAGGGTCTCCTTTCCCAGCAGAGGGTGGAGGCCTCTCTCCATTGTTTAGGGGGGATGGGCCCAGGAGAGGGGAACTGAGGCAAGGTGTTAAGGATCCACCGTTGACTTGGGCCCACAGGGAAAGGACCCACAGGCAGATGGGGGTCTGGGAGGAGTTACCAGGGAAGGGACTGAGGACCCAGGACAGGAATCTACCCTGAGGGTCTGACTTAGTGGAAAGGTCAAGGTTGCAGGTGGCAGCAGTGCCAGCCTCTCATGTAGCATCTGGATGAGTGTGGTGCCTGCTGTGGCCAGACCTGCCCCTCAGGCCTACAGAGCTACACTGTGACAGTGGCCTTTCCTGTCTCCATCCACCTTAAGTAGAGGCAAAAACCACACCACAGGTTCTGCTGTCCTGTCCAGGCCAGGCCTCCCATCTCACAGGTTAGGATTGTGGTTACCAAACTGGCTTCATGGGGGCATTTGACCCACCCACTCTGTCCAGGCTCTTCCACCCTCAGCTGTGTGGCCTTGGCCAGGATGACTTTTAGACCCTGAGGCAGCCCATCCCCTCACCTGGGAGGGTGGACTTAGATAAACAACAGGAGGTGTCTTACTGAGCACTTACTATCTGCTGGCACCCCTGCAGGTGTGTGGAGGGAACCAGGACAGTCCAGAGGGCACAGTTCCTTAATTTTGCCTCATTTATAGGTGAGGAAGCTGTTGAGGAAACCTCCCTGGTCAGCAGCTGGTGAGGGAGGAGCTTGATGGAGGGAGTTAGGGGCCTCCATGGGGAAGCTGGGAGGCCACAGGGAGCCGGCCCAGAACCCTCTGAGGACGGGGTCTTTGTCCTCCTGGCCTGGGCTCTGCTGGGGGTCAGCCTGGGTCAGGGGACAGGATTAGGGTGAGGGTGAAGGAAATGCCATGGTACCTCCTCGTCCTCCTGAGGTACAGGAGATAGCCCAGGGAGGCCCCCAGAGCCACCACGACGAGGACCCCGATCACGCTGCCAACGATGGTCCCCACAGAGTAGCCCGTGTCCTTTTGTTCTGCTGAAAGGAGAAGGGAAAGGGGGAGGGGTGAAGGCCCAAGTCCACTCTGGGGAAACCAGGAGGGGCCTTGCAGGGGGAGGCCTGGTGAGGGAGGAAGGAACTGCCACCTGGTCTGTGCTGTTTGGGAGTGTCAGTCCTCCTGACACCCCACTTTTGGCGGTTGCATCATTCTCTGGTTTGCACATTTGAAACCTTCCATTTGCTCTACCTTTTCACGTACTCTCACACCCACTGTTCCCAGGTCCTGGTAATTTTTCTCTTAACTCCTCTTTCCCTCACATATTCTGTCTCTTACCCCTGTTTCTTCTTTTCCATCAGTATGGACAGTCTTAGCAGGCATCTTACTTGTCAATTCAGTGCTGATGAGTAATAAAAATGTGCTGAGTGTTTTCAATGGCCCAGTAGGGTGGGAAATACTCTACTTTCATGTCATTGGATCCTTCCACCTCCACCAGGGACAGTGATGTTACCCCTATGAGCACAAACAAAATCAGGGATGGGAGGTGCTTAATAAATTGCTGGAGTCACAGAACTGGTGAGTGATAAATGACATTTTCACCAAGTTCTGCTTGACTTTACAGCTACTGACAACAGTGTTTATAAAAATAACAATAATAATTGGTACACTGACTGAGTCCTGACTGAGCATGACCCTGTCTGAGGGCTTTATTCTCATTAACCTCACAAGAATTATTCTAACAACGGTGTTTACGTTCAGCTGTTTTATTCCAGTTTAGAGACAAGGAAACTGAGGCTCAGGTGGGTGAGAGCCTTCCCCGTGGTCAGACAGCTTATACTCATAGAACCGAGACAATGATGAGATTCGTCTAATACTGGGGTCCGTACCCATGTGCTCTATAGGCTCTGAAGGAGGCTCCCACCTCCTCAAGGCTTTCATCCATCTCACCCCCTGCCCGTGAAATATACAAAGAGCAAGTGAGAGAGGTGGAGAGTCACTTACATTGCACATCCAACCTGAGGGGTTCACTTTTGCTGGAACTGACGGGGTTGAAGACCTCACACTGATAACCCCCAGCGTCCTCCCTCCTGACAGGGTCTATGGTGAGGGTGCTGTTGTCCTGGGACAGCTTCATCCTGTCCGTGAGCAGGAGACTCTGGTTCTTGAAGAGCCACTGGATGGAGATGCCCCTGTCATTTGTGAGGCAGGTCAGGACCACGGCGTCCTTATGCTCTGTGACTGTGGCATTGCTGGCTCGGATGGAGGGCTTCCCCACGGGCTCTGTGGAGAAACAGAGGAGGTGACTGACTGAGAGTGGGCTCCTTCCTCAGAGATATCAGCCACTCACAGTCCACAGTAATCTCTATAAAGGTCACCAGAGGAGGACTCTGACCTCTGCAGGGTGAGGACCTTTGTTCAGGTGACAGTCTGTAAGGAGAGGGCTATACCTCCCTCTTCCCTCCAGATCACCTCAGGGTGACCCATGACCTGTCTTCCTGGATTACTGAGGTATTAGCATCAGGGGCCGTAGACCGTATGTCCAGCATCTTCATCACCAGGTGGCATTTTCCACCCATTGATTTTTGTGTGACTCTTTCCATAGTAGTCTGTGACTTTCTAAATAATCACATCCCCTCTCTCATATGGTGGCTATACATAGAGATGGGAAGGCATTTCCTTTTGTTAAATAATTTATTAGAGAATATAGCCCAGCCAGTCTTCATGACCTTAGGACCGGGAGAAGTTTCAATATAAAGGATTTCTCAGTCTGAATAGGACTTTCACTTTCTGGCCTGTGGATTGAATATCACAAAGTAGGAAATTCCTATAGAGAAGTCGTCAGTTTTAACATCAGGCTGGTACTCTTAGTGTCTTTCCCAGTAAAGTACACACTTTGTGGCACTGCTCCTACTGTCCGAGGAATCTACCTACTTGAGAAGTAAGCACCACCGTTTACTGCTCTCCATAGGAATGTCACATAGGCTCATGTCGCACAGTGTTTACAGCTGGTGACTTCAGAGCCAGGACACAGCTCAGAGGAGTATCTCCCCTGTGACTCACTCTCTCCCATTTCCATGCAGCCTGGTCTGAGGGAGGCCATGGTGTCAATGGGTGACATGATTTGGCCAGTTGGAAGACAGGCTACTCATGCATCTTCACCACGGACCCCTGTCCCACCACAGAGGGCTCAGAGTAGCGAGTCACCAAGTGAGCCTGGAGCAGCGCAGGGAGCAGGGGTCTGACCTGCTCACCCCTCCTCAGAGGTGGTTTTCTCCTTTAGTTTGGGGAAAAGAGATGAACTTATTCAAAGCCTTGTATGTTCCTTGTAGCACATGGATTAGGTAACAGATAAGAAAAAGGTGACAGAAGAAAGTGTTAGTGACAGAAGAAGCAACTTTGCCTTGAGGGCCCTTTTTTTCCCCCTCTGGGAAATTCCCTCCCTCCACCACTTGACTCTTTCTGTGGCTAAGAGAGCCCCCTCCTTATTTTCCAAGGCCAGACCCCAGTTCTGCCAAGAGAGATCAGAAGAGCAAGGGGAGGAGAGTCTACAGAGATGTAGTGGGAGGGTTCGGGGGAAGACTGTGATTTGGTTGTGTCTATGGCCACTGAGTGGGAGACAACACCCTCTAGGTTCCTTCTATAAACCACACAGACTTGTACCCCACAGCCTGGTAGTGATGATCCAGGAGGCACTTACCAGAGATTGTGATAGTCTTGACCGTGGTCCTATTGAGGCCAGTGACAGAGTTATGGGCAAGGCAGGTATAGGATCCACTATCATTGGAAGTGACGTTGCGGATAAAGAGCTCCTGTGTGGGTTGCTGGGGCCTTCCATTGATAAGCCAAGAATACTGTGCAGGTGGGTGAGAGGCTGCCTGACAGGAGAGTTTGAGGTTTGTCCCACGTAGGTAATGGGAGTCTGATGGGGAAATGATGGGGGCGTCTGGGCCATCTGGAGCAAAGAGAATAAATTCTGATTGAAGAATGATGTAATCAGAGGGAAGGGGAAGGTCTTGGTCTGTGTAAGGGCCACACTCTCCCTCTAACTGGGTCACAGCCTGGTTTTAAAAAGTCCCACCAATAGCCCCTCCCACCCATAGCCCCCTGTGTTCACTGAGCCTGAGTCTGAGACATTAACCTGTTTGTCCCTTGAAAGCTTGTTAACCCTGAGACTCTCAAAACTGTAGTATCCTGTCCCCTCCCAGTCTTGGCTCATGGCTGAGCCTGCCCAGATGTGCCTGGTACAGGAACTCATGGCCACCCTGGGTGTTCAGAGTGGGGGTCTGTGTACTTGGACCTGAGAGGGATGGATGTAGCCTGGCCTCTGGCAGTGTGAATTTGGGTGGACAGCCTGGCCCAGGCAGGGACAGAAGTTACTCACAGACAACATTCAGGGTGAATGGGTCACTGCGGCCAGCACTCACGGGGTTCCGGGTTTCACACTCATAGGGTCCTGTGTCTTTCCTTGTGACAGGGAGTAAAGTGAGAGTCCTGTTGTCCTTGGACAGCTGCAGCCTGGCACTGTTCGTGATACTCTGACTGTTGATCAACCACAGGTAGGTGGTGTCCTGAGTCCGAGGTTCACACGTTAACACAACAGGGTCCTTGTGCTCCTCAGGGTGGGAGTTGCTGCTTGTGATGCTGGGTTTGGGTAACTCCGCTGTGCAGAAAACAGAGAGAACATTGCCCATTGAGTCCTACAAAGGCTTCTTCAATCAGAATTGGTGCCTCTCAGCTAACTTGAGTTCTTCAAGAAGTAAGGCAGGTCTGTGCATCGCAAGACAAACAAATGCATGAGGAGCTCAGAGATTGTAAGGCCGCCTGCTTTATGTCTGGGAGAAAAAGCACAGACTTTCTCAGGTGACAGACAATTATCAGTGTTTGATCACAGAGGGACACAGCAGTGGGAGTTAGAGACCATATGTCCTGGCTCCTCACTGACCAGCTAACTGCCTGGCTTACCTTGCGTCTCACCTGGGGCTCCTCACTGACGAGCTGACTGTCTGGCTAATGTTGGTGCCTCACCTGGATGTGCAGGAGTTGAGTCCCTTCCAGCTACACAGACCTACATTGCTGGGTTGAGATGTGTTTCCACTGAAGTCTCACATTCCAGGGTTAACCTAGAGATGAGTAATGATGGGCCACCCATCGTGGTTAAACCCTGAGAGGACTGGGTAGTGTGGTCCTGAACTGAGTGTCTGAGCAGAAACAGTACACGGAAGACCAGAAGCAAGTCTGGCTGTGAGTTTAGTACCCAGGCTGCAGGGCCATCAGGTGTGGCCGTCTGCCCAGGAGTTCGCTGGTGACTGACAGGAGACGTGACCCCAGAAAGGGTAGAGCAGAGTCCAGGAATGACTTACAAAAGTGTGAGGGTCAGTGGGAGCTGGATGGCGGTGGCAGCGGAGCCAGGCTCTCTGTCCTTGGTCTTTAATGTCCTTTCTGGGACGGCAGAGGGTAGGGATTCTTCCTCAACATGCAGATAATAGCATGTATAGAAGAAGGATTTGGGAAAGGAGTGGGAACATGAACTTGCTGAAAATATGGCCCTCATGGTCCATTTGTGTTTGGAAGTTATGAGATAGATTTTGAGTTAAATTGTGAAAGATTATGTGAAAATCATTATTCATGCCCCGAAGTTCTAATACCCGTTTTTGGAGGAATTTCTGTCTAGAGAGCACAAAGGTCATAGACCAAGTTTTGCTGTCCAACCAGGTCACACTGTGACCAAAGGGAAATGTCACAGTGGGTTTGAAATGAGGGACTCCCTGGGATAGAGAGAAGGTGAGTTCTGCTAAGAGAACAGAAGTGACGGGGGATGGGGAGGGCGAGTCCAGGTGTCTCTGCTGTATAAAGGGAGGGATGACACCAAATTGGGAGAAAGGACATGTGCCTGTTAGTAAAGTTAGGGAGACGGTCTCTCCCTGTTTCTATGGACAGTCAGGCAGATGGGGAGGAGCTCCCACATGGGCATGTGGCATGTGCTCTTCCTTGTCCTTCTAACTCACGAAACAACTGGAGTTCAATCAAATTCATTCAAATTGGGCAGCATCTGAGAGAAAGGAGAGTGGCTGGTGGATCTCACGGTCTGTGAGGATCCCACCCTGTGGTCAAGGTGTCATCATAATGACACACGTGTGTGAAACAGGCAGTGAACCAGTCAGATGGTGCAGGGTCACCAGGCCCACCCTGGGAAGGTCTCTGGAGCCAGTGGGAGGAATGGAGCCTCACACCAGGACAAGGGTGTGAATCACTAGTCAGGGGTGAAGGGAGCCTGTGAGCTTTGAGGAATGAGACCTGTCCTTCTGCCTTTGACTCCCTGATTGAGTCATATAGAGAGTAGGTCAAAGGTTTACATGCCCATGTAACGTGGCCTCTTCCTATCGTAGGCCTCAGGGGAGGAAGGAGCTCTGGATGGGGGCCAAGCAGAAGCTCTTTCTCCTGGTGGCCTGAGAAACTGGCTCATGATGGAGCTTAGGCTGCTCCTACTGATTTTTGTGTCCTTTCCTATTGCCCGAGAGGGTGGGCCTGGACACGGGTGTTAGCAGGACAACCTGCACATTGGGGAAAGCAGAGCAGAGCTAGGCAGTGTGTCTGGAATGAAGGAAGAGGCAGATAAGGGACATGAAAGGAGCAGAGAGATGCAGAATGTCCTTGGTGAGAAGTGGGGGTCACAGGTGACTTCAAAGACCCCAGAGACCAAGAGCCCACAGCTGCCCCAGGGCAGGAGTAGTGCAGCCTGGAAAACCTTCCCACAGTGGAACAGCCCCAAGTCACCAAGGGACTTGATTCCTGTGGAGGCTTCAGGGACAGGTGGTCAGAGGGATAGACATTGCTCTCAGCTCTTGTAGAGACAGGGAACAGGTGTGGCTAAAACCTTTTGTGACTCTGCATCCAGGTTCCAGTCTCTGTAGCAATTATGCTTCATTCATTCATTCATTCATTCATTCATTCATTCATTCATTCATCATTCACCATCATTCCTTCCCTCCTTCATGAAAGAGCAAGTGAGTGCTGGTCCCTGAGCTGGTAGCAGGTGCAGGGTGGAGAGTGAGAAGGCAAAGTCCTTTCCTTCATAGCTAGTGGGAGTGACACCAACATATCAGGAAACAAATAAGGGGTTTCAAGTCCAGTGCAGGGAGGGGTGGATCGGTAACCTGAAGGGGAGGCCTGGGCATTCCCAGCAGTGACTCTGAATGTTATTGTAGGTAATCTGATTCTAGAGTAAAAATTAATTCTCCATTTGCTTAATCACCAGACCAGAAAATCTACCTTGAGCTGGGGTCTGCTAAGAACAAGCACTGAACCAATGGCTGGTCTCAGGGTCCACAGACACCTAAGACCCTCGTGGTGGAGGAGAGAATGGGGCTGTGGCTGTGCAAGGACCTTTCTGTGTCTGTGTGAGCCTGATTCAGTGTCTGTATCACACTGTGCCTCTGTTTCCCCTGAATAAAAACACAACAAATGGTAAATGGACTCTGGATTACCATGTTGTCTGTGAATTGACCTTAAAACACCCCTGAATACTTGACCTCAAGCCCAGTATAGAGGACACACTGACTTAAATGGCCACTACCATTATTTGCCTCCATGAGAGAGAATTCCTGGTCTGAGCCCTGGTGGACGAGGGGCTGTCAGGAGCATCTTCTCTCCTCTGTTCCTTACTGGAGACCTGACCTCCCTCTGGAGTCTCCTAAGTCCCTCAGAAGAGTCAACTAATGATACGGGGTATTTTGTCTATCTGTGCTCTCCTGACACTGCCTTAGGTGAAGGACTAGGCTTTGTTCCTGTCCTGATGTGGCTCTTGGGGTTGAGCCCTGGCTGGTGAGCAGGAGTAGATCCAGTGCTTCCACCCAGTCTTTCCAGGAGGTCAAACCCAACCTGACACAGGCTCCCCAGGTTCCCTGGAGTCAGGAGCCCTGGGACAGGGGTGTGGGAGGGGTTCCCAGGCTGAGCTTCTCTGTGAGGATTCCAGGGTCCCCTCAGGCCAGGGTGTGACCAAGCTCTGCAGGGTTTTCTCAGTGTCATGGTCAAGGGGAGGAGGCTAGAGGCTGGACTGAGACTATGCTGAGTCTCCTTCTGCTGGGTTATTCCCATCAGACTTTTCTCTGTGGAGAATGTCTGCAGGGCTGGGATCCAGGAAGGGAACTCTGATCTTAGGAAGTTTGTCTCCAATGTGTGTGTCCTGCACTAAATACCCAAACCCAACCTGGAACATGATGCAGAGGGGGATGGAGTCAGAGTCCAGGGCTTCAGTCCTGGTTTGAAGTAGAATTCACCTACCCGAACCCAGAGGCCAGAGAGCAATCACTCACTGTATACACGGAGCTGTCCAGTTACTTGTTTGCTCTGAAAATTTTTGTCTGTGGCTAGTAGGATATAGTATCCTGTGTCCTTCCGGGTGACGTTCTGAAACAGCAGGGATCCATTGGGATATATTTTCTCTCGATCACTGTATGCAGGTCCGTAGGTGATTTTTTGAGTGTCTATTACATATGATACAATTTGATGGTCGCTGTCTACTATTTTTCCCCTTTGTACCATGTATAGCCTCTAAGATCCCCAGGCAGGTTGTGGACACGGAGAAGCACATCCTTCCCTTCGGCAGCATTGGGCGGCACTGATTCAATAGTGAGCTGGGCAGTGCTGGGCAGGCTCCAGAATGTTAAGAGTGAAGCTAGGAGGGAAGAGAGAAATTGATCAAGATTTGGAGCGATGTATTGGGATGGAGAGATGAGGCTTTGGGTCTTCAACTGATCTCTTCATCTTTCAGCTTCGGTGTGTGTGTGTGTGTGTGTGTGTGTGTGTCCTGTGGTCAAGTTCAGCAGCATGGCGAGTAATACTTCAGCACCTCTGACCTTATTTCCTCTGTTTTGAATACTGTTATCCAGGTGTCTGCCCTCAGACCCCTGCTGACACTCAAGGGTGTCCTTAGGAGATACCTTTGCTAATCATCTTCTCTAAAGACCTGTGTCTTCACTTTCTGACCTGTCCCTGCTCTGTTTCCTGCATGGCACTAGGGGTACCTGACATCACATCTAGATCTTTTCTTGTCTGCCTCCTCCCCATAGGACATGAGGAAAGGGGCTTGTCTGATCTTGTTGCACCCCAGTGCCTGCAACAGGCTGTAAGTACCTGTGGGTGAATGAGTGAGTCTTGCAGGGTCCTGGGCCTCCTCCATTTCTGAGCTTGGTGGTAAGGACAATGTTTAGTGTCCCTGGTTAAATTTCCTATCTCCTCACATAAATTATTATTATCTAAAGTTTTCAGCATTCAACACTCTGTGATGAGTAAATTGGGAAATAAGCAGCCATTTAGGTTTTCCTGTCCCTCACCACTTCCACATCATTTTCCTGTTGCTGAGTCTCTTCCCCCATCCTACTCTGCTCCCCTGTCTCCTCTCCTCAAGTCCAAACAGAAGCCGTGCACCTTCCCCTTGTTTTCTCTGAGAGCCCTGTGCTCCTCAGGAGTCCCCAGCTAGCCTGTGCTTCTCCTCCTCCCATCTACCACCAGGTAGTTGTCCCCTCTCACCAGCCAGCAGGAGCCCCTGGCAGAGGCCAAGTCCTCTGTGGGCAGGGGCTGAGGGGGACTCCATGGTGTCTGCTGCCTGCTCTGTCCCACCCTCTGTGGGAAGACCTTGGATTCCAAAAATGCTCACACAAGCCCTGCTGTCCTACTCGGTGGGATGTGCTGTTCCTCCTCCCTGTGCACTGAGCCTCCTCCTGGGCCAAGATCACTTCCCTGGTCACATGGGCCAGGGGTGGGGTGTGTACCCAGGTTCCTCCCTGCCCTCCCCTTACTCCTGCCTCCCCTTTTTTCCCCCTCTACATTTGCTTTCCCTGTAACTGATGAGGCTTCTACCTTCTTCCCCAGTGACTCCTCCCCATGTACACACACACACACACACACACACACACACACACACACCTTGCTTGTGCAGTAGGCAGTTAGGCCTGAGCAGAGTAGGACAATAGGCCAGTAGGGAAGGTCACCAGAATGGAAAGCCCCGGGTACCTAGCAATGTGCAAAACTGGACTGGGACCTTGCCCCCTGGGTAACCTTTCCCCCCAGAGCATATTCTGGTTTTGCAGTTTAGACCCTCTGACCTTTCATATCACTGGTCATGTGGTTCAGGCCCTCCCCTGACCTTTCCTCCCCTGGCATGTTCTTAGTCATGTGGGTTAGACGCCCTTAGAGGGGAAGAAACCAGATGACTAAGAATAGCCCCCTTCAGCATTAAGCCTCCAGGACAATGGGGTTCTGACTGGCATCAAATACATCTAGGCCGCAGTTGTGTTTCAGCTCCAGGCCCAGGAAATCAGCAAAACCAGATGAGTGGGGACATAGATGACATCAGGATCTACTGCATTGACTGATGACCTTCGACCCAAAAGGACACACCTGGAAAGCTGATAAATATTTTATTGGGCTCCTCCCCTGAGTCCTCCAGACAACTGCCCTCAAGAAGTAGGACCTTCTTCCAAAGTAAGAAGGAACTTGGCTTCTGAGGCTTATGTCTTAGTAAGAAAGGCTCTTCTCCAATAGTTCCAAGAGGGAATTTTTGGTTTACTGATGGTTCCAAATGCTGACAAATCCTAAATGAAGTCTAGTTAGGGGAGTCACACTTTTACAACTTTATCCTAATTCACAATATAGGAGTTTAGACTTGCAAAAGCATCGTTTTGCAAGTATCTTAGATAATTACTAGTATAGAATCAGCATTTTAGAGCTCAAGGGTTAAAAATCCTCTTGTAGGAGTCACACTACATAAATAGGAATGCTACGGAGGGGACCTGCCCGAGATGGGTTCCAAGACCTTATTTCCTCCCACCCCCTTAGTTCCATGATAAAGTATGGAAAGTTAACCACTGCCTGACCTACCTAAGGTAAGTTAACGCTCAGGGAACCTTTTCCTGGTTCTTGACCTTACACAAAGGAAAGAACCTATGGGGCCTTGAAAGTTAAATCCCTTTGGACCTGGAAACTAGAGACATTTTATTTCAACAATGTAGTTTAAGTACTTGAATGTCACAATGTATGACCAAGGTTGGAGAAAATGTTCTTCTCCCAACTTTTATAGGGTGTGATTCTTAAATACTTTTATAATGTTCAAGGTATATACAAGGATATGTATTGTAACTGTTAGGTTAGGTGGCTCAGGAGGCGGCGCAAGAAATAGAGTCCAGTGAATCAGAAAAGAAAGGAAAGGAAAAGGTTTATTCTGCGTCCCCGGGAGACCCACGTACCCCAAGGACAGGGCACGTGGATTCACACCAACAGGGAGGGGGGCGCTTTTTTATACTGCGGTTGGGTGAGGGGCGGGGACATGAGCTGAGGAATTCTCTGCTGCAGGGAATGGGCGGAATATTCAGGACGAAGTTCTTATCTGTGTGGGGGTATGTGAATTCAGGGAGAAGAAGCTGGTATTTGTGTCTGGCACCTTGATCTGTGAGAAATTCCAGGGGAAGTCCATTATCTTGTCATGTCTGCATGTATCCGATCCTGGGCTCTCTCCGACCTAACATCCCGGCCTTTTGGTGATAAGGGACGGCGACTCGTTCTGGCTGCTTCCAGCTGACCACGGGCGGCGAAGGGGGGCGTTTAAAGGCCAGGGTTAGGCAGAGGCAGATCGGAGGGGAGCCGAGTGTAGGGATGGAGCAGGAGCTGATTCACATTCACTTGTGACATCTCCGCGATCCGGGAGTGGATGAACTTGAGGAGGCAGGGGGCTAGGAGAAAAAAGAACACAGATGAGAATCAGGGGCCCTATCATGGGTAGGACCCAGGTGGCTAAGGGGCTTTGGAACCAGCCGGAAGGAGAGTTGTCCTGGAAGTGTCCTGCATGTAGTTCTTCAGTCAGCTTAGTCAGGGTCTGTACGTTTACGTTTTGCTCCACTACTCCGGACTCGATGTAGTAACAGCATTCTTCCTGAAGGAATATGCAGGTTCCTCCTTTTTCTGCAGTCAGAAGGTCTGAGGCGAGCTGGTTCTGCAGGGCTACTTGGGCTACTGATGTCACTTGTCACTGTAGGGAGGCTAAAAAGAGGCGGTAGTAGACTCCAGGGCTAACTGGAGCTTGTCATTAAAGTACTGAGCAGTGACCAGACTGTTCCCGAGGTCCCCCCAGTGAGGCCTACTGAGGCAGCGATACTCACCCCTAAAATGACAGGGGGGAAGGCAGCCCAGCGGGTCCAGGGATGGGATGGAGGGAGCAACCAGTGAGCTCCGACTCTCCATACAAGGTTAGTTGGGGAACTACTGTGACCACGAAGCAAGGCCTGGGGTCAGAGGAGTTCATGCAGTTCCTTAAGGTGCCGTTGCACCAAAAGAAGGTACCTGGGCTGGCCTTGGTGAGACTGGCTGCAATGTGGTATGATAGTCTCTTCTGTGGCAACCCCATAGGTGTTGACATCTTGATTACATCTGGCTGGGTTCCGCTGCCAGGTGACTTGTTTGCCGTTCTGGTAGTAGGTTTCACGGACCTTGAACCTCCACACATAAGCGGGTGGGGGTGGATGTAGGTTGCTCAGGGCCAGGAGGAGAAGGGGGAGGGGAGGGCGGTTAAGGCAGACCTTAGTGGGGCCCAACACCTCACATTTATAGATGTCATGCTGCTCCGGGGTCCTCTTGAGTCTGGAGAGGCGGTGCCAGGACAGGTCGTCAAGCTGGAGTCGCCAAGCAGCTTGGCCGCAGTGGGGGCTGTGAGGATTACAGTGTGAAGTCCTGCCCACCTAGGCTCCAAGGCTTGTGGTTGTAGGTTCTTAAGGAGGACCGAGTCACCAGGATGAAGGGCTGGTCTTGGGAGTCCTGTTCGGTCGGCTCTGGCTTGGGCAGAAACCTGTTCTCGTGTTCTCGGAGCAATTGCCTGGTTAAAGACAGATATGGGAGATACGTACCCAGGGCAGGGGGATCAGTAAGAAGACGGTGGTTGAGCAAGAAGAGTCAAAAGGGCTCAAGAAAATGGGGCTCCTTGGTGTAGCTGGAGTTTGGCCAGGGCCATGGGCAGGAGGTCTGGCCAGGAGCTGCGAATTTCTAGAGAGAGTTTAGTTAGATGGTTCAATAGGTTGGAATTGAGTGGCTATGATGAGGGTTCAAGCCAGTGACAGAAATCCAGCAGGATGTAGAGGAGGAGGGATTGATGTTAGAGAGTAGATGGGAAGTTGTGTTGATGAGGGTGGGCATAGGAGTAGGTCCAGGGTTCGTAGAGAGCGACATTAGAGGATTTCCCATCCAGACAGTAGAATTGATGATTCCCTCATCATTCCGTGTCTGTTTCACCTGAAAATATGAAAAACCTGAGCAGAATTGGAGGGTCCCTTGCCAGGTAAGAGCCTGTGAGGAATGATGTGTCATCCGGTCCTGGATGGTGTCGCCGAATCTTCTTCGGGGATGGTGGGAGGCACTCGGTGAGCCTGAGAGAGGTAGGTATTGCAGCGAAAGTGGGAGAAAACGTTAGAATGCGCTGATATCCAAAGGAAAATGGAAGGAGCAGTGGAAGCCAGGGACCTGGAGGCTGAAGAAAAGGCGGAGAGGGAGGGAGCAGGTCGCGAAGCCTGTTCCCAGGCCTCTAGCCGCTTGGATTTTAAAACTGCCGCATTTTTCCTTTGGGGAGGGTGGAGGGGGATGGGGCGAGGTCAGAGCAGTTTTCAGTTCAGAGGAGGGGACAGTTGTGGCGGAGAGAAGGAGAAAAGGCGTTCACAGCGAAGACTGAGGTAGGCGACGACTGAGCTAGGCAAAGACTGAGCTAGGCTACTGTGGTCTGGGACAACTGGGCCCCATGACGGGATGCATGGCAGTGGAGGATCTTTGTCCCTGTAAAGGGAGGGGGCCAGGAGTGGGAGGGGCAGGGAAGCTGAAGGGCTCAGAGTGAGCTGCAGAGTGGCCACTAGGATGGTGAGGATGTCTCGTCCTAACAGGGGCATGGAGCATGCTATTATCAAGGAGGCAGGGAAGGGGTCCAGTGGCCAGAGGGCAGGTGGATTTGCCGTCAGCACCCATGTCCGAGATCTTGGAAGGATAAAGGGGCCCTAAAAAGGAGGGCAGGACAGAGAAGGCAGCCCCCGTGTCAACCGGGAAGGTGACCTACTACCTTCATTGTGACCCGAGGCACAGCGAGGAGATTGGAGTCATCGAGGCTGGGCTTCTTCAGTCTTCAGCCAGTTCCAACATGGCCAGCGGGTCGTCCTGGACTGGAAGGGTGGTCCCCCCATGCTGAGGCATAAGGGGCCCGCCACTTTTCCAGGGCAGTCATTCTTCCAGTGACCATTTTGACCTCACGCCGGGCAGTGCTTGGTCGGAGCTCGGGGCCAGGGGCACTGCATTGCCCAGTGGCCTTCATTTCCGCATTTGAAGCATTCTCCAGGCGGTGTGCGTCCTTTCGTTGCACCCCCACCGCGCACGGCCCCCTTGGGACCATGCGCGGCTGCCGTCCACCTCAGGGCCACAAACAACTAAGGCGTGTCTGCAGGTCTACCTCCTGTGGAAGGCAGGCCTCCCATTCTGACTGTGCCTGCTCCTCCAGGGCATTAAGAACCTTCAAGGCCATTTTTCACTCGGATCTCGGACCTGGGTTTGAGGACTAATAAAGACCTTAAAGGTCGGGTTAGAGAGGCCGTTTTGGAGCTGACGTTCTTAGGATTTGGGCTCTAGGGGAGAAGGAAGCTTCTCGTTAAGAGGGTCTGAAGAGAGCACAGCTGCAACCTCTCGCAAAGGAAACTGGTCGGCCACCTGTGAACTAAAGTGCTGGCAGTCATGGTGGCGGAGTTTCAGCGGAAGGCGGACGGTTAGACCTTACAGAGGGCACTGCGTGGGGTACTGGTTACTAAGGCAGGCTGTAAGGGGAGGGGATAGCGCGGGAGAGGTGGCCTGGGTGGGCTTGGGAGAGGTATTGGCAGTTGAGTTTAAAAGCTGCAACCTCCCAGGGGCAGAACGGAGGAGGAAGGACAGAAGGAAGGTAGAGCCTACGGAGGCGTGTGTGCACCGACTGAGAAAGCAGGCAGAGGCGGCAGGGGACTTGAGTTGCCGTCTCCCGCAGTGGCTACGGCTTTAGCGGCTGCAGCGGTGCGCGGACGGACAGACCAACTGCGCGGAGGAGGGCATGGGGTTGTAAAAGGCGGTTTGAGTTCCCGGCCGCTGTGGGGCGGGCAGAAGAGGGGAGGCGGGGCCAGGGGTCGACGGAAGGCGTGGCTGGAGGAGAGTCCGGCAGGGAGGGAGGAGGGGAGAGTGTGGACGGACAGGGGCACGAGGCCGGTGGGAGAGCGGCGGCTTATGCCGGGGGAATTTGTGGTGGCCTCTGGTGAAGGGGGGGTCGGAGAGCACAGAGACAATGATGATGATTACGGCGCTCCGCCACCCACACACAGCACATGAACCCACCCCCACATGCACCACACACACCGCGGGCTCAGCGGTGCGGGGAGCGGCACGGCGCAGGGACAGCCCGGAGGGAGGAGGAAGGACAGGAGGAGGAGAAATGGCGGAAGGAACTTTGGGGGAGGGACGGGGAACGCAGAGAGATGGAGAGAGGCTGAAAGAGAGACTGAGAGAGACTGAGAGAGACTGAGAGAGAGACTTGGGCAAATTTCCCAGTTCGCTGGCAGAAATTACTGAGGTCGGTGTGACGGTAAAGTCAGGGTCCCGTTTTCATACTGAGGACGCAGGTCCGGGGCAGGCCCAGCGTTTAGCCAGATCAGCGAGCAGGCACCCTAGAGGTGTGCTCAGGTCAGGTTTGGAATTTGGATTCCCCCTGTGCTTGACCCCTGTGGCCTGTAGCGGGGCTAAAGGCTGGCGTCCCAGCGGTTTAACCCACGCTACGGAGGGACGGAGGGACCGTGGGCGGGGTAGAGGCGTCCCTGCTACCCCCCCCAGGTCCGGAGGAGCCTTCCTGGAAGGGTCCGGAGAGGCAATCTCTGACGTGGCCACGGTTTACGGACAGAGATGCCGGCGGGCGGGCGGCCACCTGGGACCGGCACGGGGCGGGGCGGGACTCACCGCTGATGCTGCCAAACTGGGAAAAGTTGCTGAGCTGAAGAGATGAGGTCCTGATGGGTCCAGAGCCACGAGGAGGGAGAGGCGGGCACCCAGAGCCGTGGAGGGACGGCCAAAGGGAGTGCTCGCGCCACCCGGGTTTCAAGGCACCAAATGTTAGGTTAGGTGGCTCAGGAGGCGGCGCAAGAAATAGAGTCCAGTGAATCAGAAAAGAAAGGAAAGGAAAAGGTTTATTCTGCGTCCCCGGGAGACCCACGTACCCCAAGGACAGGGCACGTGGATTCACACCAACAGGGAGGGGGGCGCTTTTTTATACTGCGGTTGGGTGAGGGGCGGGGACATGAGCTGAGGAATTCTCTGCTGCAGGGAATGGGCGGAATATTCAGGACGAAGTTCTTATCTGTGTGGGGGTATGTGAATTCAGGGAGAAGAAGCTGGTATCTGTGTCTGGCACCTTGATCTGTGAGAAATTCCAGGGGAAGTCCATTATCTTGTCATGTCTGCATGTATCCGATCCTGGGCTCTCTCCGACCTAACAGTAACAATTATGGGTGTGAATTTTTTTGCAAAGATTATAGTTTCTGTGTTGTGTGTTTCCTTCCCACGTCCCACGTGGGTCAGGGTTCAGGAACTGGTAGCAGAGCCGCACACAAATGAAAATGAAAAGACAAGAGATAATTTGAAATATTGGGGGACCAGGCGGGCAAGTCCAACTCAAGGGGAAGGACTTCCTCCCGTGCTCAGGCCTCACCAAGCTTTTATTGATCTGGGATGCACCCATAGCATAGCCCTTAGGCAGGCGACCGCTGGCAACAGGCAGACCAGCCCATCAGGAGGATTTACATAATAATAAATGGGGGAGTAGTTACTACCACCGTCTGGACAAACAGAGGTGACGCCTAGCTCTGAACTTTGCTAGGGCTTCAAAGGCAACCTGCCTTCTGGGGGTTCTCTGTCTATGCTTATCAGATAGTGAAGGCAATAAACAGTTTCCCACATTTCTGTATCTTGAGAAGGGAAATATTTTCATAAATTGTTTTAATTTTATAGGTACTAATAAAGTGAAAGAACCCTCACCAACCCCCCTCCCCCCAAAAAAAACACACACAAAAAAACAAGAAGACGGAGAAGTAGGACACATTGCAGCTCTTTCTCTCTGGAGCACACCCGTGCCTTTCCCTACCCCCTTATTTCCTCAAGGCACTTATCTTTGTTTTCTTTCTCCTAAGCTCCAACGGTCCTTCTTTTGCTGCTCTAACTAGTTTCCTGAGCCCATTTCTTCTACAGCTCACTTCTTCTACCTCTGTGTCTTTCTAAATAAATTATCTCTTATAATTTGAGTTCTTGACTCTGAATTCTTCTCTTAGCTCAACTCAAGTACCGAGGTTGCTGAACTGAGGGGTCTAACTCTGCAGGTTAACACCTGGTGCCATGCCACTGCTCACAATTGGACAAGCAGAAGCTTGGGGTGTACGTATCCAGGGCGCTTCCCACAGCTCTGTGTGGAGTGCACAGTAGCCTTCCCACCGCCTTCTTGTATCCCCATTTGGCTCTTATCTTCAGAGCAGAACCCTGGGACGACATCAGGAATTCTTTTCACAGGAATGCCACCCTCTTGTGTATGGTATCATCTATGGAACTTTCTAAAGATTTCAATGCCCAGGTGACACCTTAGAAATGTTGTTTTGGCAGCTGCCCAGCCAGGTGGATGCCCTGCCAGAATGAGATCCCATGATGTGAGGATGGGGAAGCCCCCTTTCCCCCTCTCCTGTGCACAGGGAGGGTCTGCAGATTCTGACTCAGAAGGTGTTTGGTGGACCCGGCAGTCTCCATCTAACAAGCTGTCAGGAGATGCTGATCATACTGGCCTGCAGAGCACTTTCAATGGCAAGGTTGATGGGGACCCCTGCTCCCTAAAAGGACAACCTACCCACTTAATCCCAACCTTGGACTGTGCTGTGTCCTGGCCATTGGTCTGTCAGGACCACACAGAGAGCCCCAGGGATTCCCAAACCCAGGGGATTATTTATTTGTGTGACACAGAAACCCAGCTGGGCACCAGACCTTCCCCGAGTTCTCAAACTGCTGGGAAGGTTGGATTTCCTCCCAGCAGGAAGGTCAAAGAGGTGACTCTGGGGGTGAGAAGGGGTCCTCTGAATGATGACTGGTGAGGGGATCCACCTTTTGTCTTTGGGTGTCACCAGCCTGGTTTCTGCTTCCAGGGACAAAGTCCCAGGACCAGGAGTCTTGGTAGGCCCTTCAGTGTGTGTGTGTGTGTGTGTGTGGGGGGGGGGGTGGGGGGGGGGGGGAGAGTCTGCGTGTCCTGGGAGGAGCGGACTGTGGTGAGAAGAGGGGACTGTGGTGGGAGGTCCTGTGGTTGTGAGCTCCCTGACTCTTGAGGGCCATGATTTTAGGGAAATCTTCCCTCTCCGTGTCTGTTGGCTAAGCCAGTCCATGTGCTCCCTGACCCTTGGGGCAGCCTCTGTACTCCACCTGAGGTATTTGTGGTCAGCCTGCCTTCCACATGATGGTAAGAAGCAGGAAGTGGGGAGCTGCACAAGGTCCCCACTCTCCCTGAGAGCAGGTGCTCCTAGCCCCCTAGAAGGAGCCTGTGGGGCAAAGCAGACACATGGGAGGGGCACAGAAGGGTCTGTGATATGGAAATCAGGCCCCTTTCCCACCTCCTTCACCAAAGCCAGGTTCCTATGTTAATTTCCTGTTGTCTGTGTGTTCCAATGTCGCCCCCTGGAGGGCATAAGGTGACCTGTGTCTGCATCAGGGATGCTGACCTGGCTCCAGAGGGTGGGAGCTGACCCTGAGCCCTGGATAGGGTGGGCTCTGACCTCCAGGCTGAGTGACCAGTCACTGTGGGTCCCAGGATACCCGACTTAACCCAGGACAGGGTGAGCGCAGGGAGAGGGTGGTGGTTGTCCAGAGGACTCCGGATCCAGTGTCAGGAGAACTACCCACCCAGGAGGAGCTCCCTGTCCCTGAGGTTTCAAGAAAGGGCCTGGTGATGGCTCCTGTGGGGCTTCCAGGAGAGGGTGCTGGCCTGGGGTTCTGATGCCCAGGATGCACTGTGTGTTCCCATCACAGCACTGGGCACTGCATCCAAGTCCTCTGTGTCCCTGACTGTCATCTGCTCTAGGCCTCTCCATTGGGCCCAGGATCTGGAGCAGCTCCACGTGGAGACTCAGCAGATGACCCTGAGGGTCCCTCTATTAGGGAGAGGAGGCCCCTCTGGAACCCTCTGCCACTCTGAGGTGGAAGCGCCCCAGATCCTGGGTTCTCCTTACACATCCTGCTCGGGAAGTGGCCCAGGACATCATGGGCTGGTGAGATGTTTTCAGAGACACAGCCAGGTGACCCCACAGATCAGGGCCTTTGGGCACAGAGATTTGCCCCCTGACTTCCTTTGAAGTAAAGGTGGGCTCCTTCCTCCTGTGGTAGTGACTCCACCTGGGTCGAGAGTCCAGAATTTGACTCAGGTCAGGTGTCACTGAGAAGAGGAAGGACACAGGCTGTCACCAAGACCCACCCTGGGGAGATGAGATGTCACTCACAAGGTAGGTGTGGGGAGGGCTGTGATTTTGGAGGAATGAATGGGGGTCTGACCCCTCACTGTTAGAGACCCCTGCTCTCCATTTTTGGGACAAACAAGGGCGCTTGCTGTCTTCCTCCCACACTGACACCAGGCCCTGGTCTCCAGGGAACATTCTCTGACCACAGATGTCACAGGTGGTAGGATTAGAGGGCAGGCGCCAGGCTTTAATTGTGTGGCTTCCTTCATTTACTTAATAGTGTCTGTGAAGCAATGTGAGGGTGCAGACCGGCAGAGCTGCGTATCAATCTGGCCTCTGTCTCATCCTGACATTGTCGCTGGAATGAGGCTTCTGTTCAGAGTCTCTACCTGGCACAAGGACTGGACCTTCCCATCTGTCACCAGGGGTTATCTTAGATGCCAGTGCCTTGGCTCTGCCTCCCGCTCTCACTGCAAGTTTCCTCATCCTCAGACTCCTGATTCCCTCCTTGCTCAGCATGGCCTCTCTGGCACAAGGTCCAGGCACTCAAAGTGACAAGTGACCAAACCATATGCCTCAGTAACCCTCCGGACGTCGGAAGCAGGTGCTGGGATTAGGGCAGCCTCATGGGAAAGGGCTTCCAGGTCTGAGTAACCACCATCTGTGGGGACTGGCAGGTTCTATCATGGTGGGTGGCATGTGTTCTCAGGGTGCACCCGGGAGCACCCAGGAGCTGTCCTGAGAGCCCTGTGGGTGTTTCATGCAGTGATTCAGTTTCCAGAGCTTCCTGCTGTCTGTGCACTGGCCCCAAGGCCCCTATTGAACCATAAAGAGGGGCTGGACTCTTCCAGCCTCAGGCCAGACCCACCAATCAGTGCTGGTGGATGCAGGGACATCAGGGCTCAGGGAAAGCATGCAGGGCACACACCTCTGTCTTGAGGGCCAGGGGAGCTTAGCAGTTACTTCATCCTTCTGCTGGTGGGAGGTGGTGGGATCTGGGAGAGTGCCTGGAAGCCTCCTCTACTTTTGCTTTTCAGATTTAAAGGGCTAAGGGTAATAATTCCTACTGACAAACAATATAGGTGCATAGGCATGGATACATGGACTAGATCTCAGAGGGGAGGGAGTGGGGGCGACTGGAAGAGATTAACCAAAACACATATATGCATAGCCCATGGACACAGGCAATAATGGAGTGAAGGCCTGTGGTGGGGTGGAGGCTGGTTGGAAGGGGGGGGGTGTCGCTGAATGGGGGACATCTACTGTCAACAATAAAAAATGTTTTAATAATTGTACCTAGCTTCTTGATAGAAGGAATTCTTAAATCATTGTAAAATGAAAACACTGCACTGGAATATTCTTTAAAGGAAAACAACCATTTTTAATTTATTAGTAACTGTGATGCAGGTTTTATTTTTCTAGTTCTTTTTTTTATAAAGCAATTTAAAAATTATTTTCATTTTTAAGATTAAGCATCCTCATTGAGAATCCAGAAACAGTCACTGCTGACCCTTTGGACACACATACATAACATGGTTAAAAATAATTCCCCAATTTTCAGTGACCAGGTAGGAAAAAAGAACATTTTCATAGCTGAAGCTGAGTTCTGCCCCTTTTCAAAAAAATGTTATTTTGCTACCAAACCATTCAAACCAAAAGGAAAGACAATTTTTTAAAAAGCCAACAAAACCATGAAATAGGGATCTAGGCAAGCCAAAATAATCCTCCAAAACAGTGCTGTTGCAAAAATAGGGGGGAAACTAAATTCCCAATGCACACTAGAGAAGACCTATAAAAGGAGTTTAGAAAGTTAGAACTGAACTACAGTAGTGCGGAGTTTAGAAAGCCCCTAATTGGAAACTCAGCTTGTTCAGCTTGGGAATATATAGGCTTTCCCTTACTCTAGCAATAGAAATAAAAATATGAGCTGATGATGTTCATATTAAAATTGTCCTTACCAACAGGTTGGGTGAGGGTAAAAGAGAATGTAGAATGAAAGGTATCAAAGACTGTTTTGAATCTAGGCTCTATTGCTCAGGAAAGCTGAACAGGGCTGAAATTCTTCTGAGCCAGTATCTATACTAATAAAAGGGTAATATGCTAACTAGACCGGATAGACTGGGCAAAGTGGAGGTCCCAGGTGCCTGTGGCTGCCAGAAGGAGGAAAGCCTGGGTCCTTGTTGCCTGCAGCTGGCCGGAGGAGGGAAGCCTGGTTCCTGGGTGTGGAATCCAAGGCAGAGCCGGTTAGGAGTGATCAGGCAGGCAGGTGAGCGGTTAGGAGCTAGCAGTCCTGGATTGCGAGAGGGATGTCCCGGATTGCAAGAGGATGCAGGCCAGGCTGAGGGACCCCCGCCCCCGTGCATGAATTTCAGTGAACTACTTACCACCTGGTATATCTGTGACCCATATTGTTTGTGGTATTAAAGAATATTTTTTAAATTATAAATTTCTATTCTGAAAAGCAGTAGACCAAAAAGATACTGGGCCATCCAATCAGCTATAAAGGGCTCCCTCCAAAAAGAACTTAGCAGAAATTTAGGTTGGAAGAAATGTAACATGGAGTAAGTGAGAACAGGCTCTCGGTACAATTTTAATAAGGCTTCTAACCACCCCAGCCGTAAGGAGACTCCCACAGAAGTTTAGAGGGATGCTTCTCAGAGATAAAAAGGTCTACAAGTTGAACTCTTGACCTCTCTCCTTACCTAAAGCTTGGGGAAGAAAATAAATATTTAAATTTTTAACTATTCAGTTTTGGGAACATAGTAATATTTAATATTCTTTAGTTTTCATTTTCTGAAACTTTGGCTTATAATTTTCTCAATTATGTTACATTGAAAAATGTATGAATGTGCCTTAGTCAGTAGTGCCACATGAAAATGTAAACCGCGTTCTTCCTTATCTTTTACATTGGAAGAGTGAATGAATGGTAACCCTAAATATCCTGCGAAGTCACTTGGTATATTCAGCAAAAGATCAGGGCAAACCATTTCACTTCCATGTCTTGAGCAGGAGGAATGAACTAGTCTTCTTCAATCTCATCTTCCCAAATATATTCATCAACATCCGCAGCATAGAACAACCAGTTAAAACACCGGGAAGCAGGATCAGTGAAATGTTTATAAGGGTTTGCGTTAGGCGGAGAGAACCCATGCAAATCCAGCAGAAATATTGCATACAAGCAGCACATGTCATCTTGTTACATCCATCTAATTTCTGCAGTGAGCTTACATGGAGAGACGCCATGGTAGGCCACTCTACATAAGGTACAGAAGGCAAAATTGCAGTGGGAGCAGATGCTCAATGGTACAGCCAGGCTCCTGCATCACAGGCAATTGGCAGCATGGGCGGGGGCAGTACACCACATCTGCCATCAGGTCCAAGGTAGACTGCAGAAGAAGCCGATCATAATGGGCAAATAACTCTGCTTCTACTAGCTCGTTGACCTGACCACTGAAGGACACTTGGGTTCTGGACAATGGAGGCACTGAACGTGGCCATCTTTGATCTGGATTTCAAAGTACGAGTAGTCCTTCAGACAGCCTTGCGGTACACATGCCTGCACTCCAAAAAATGCATGCATTCACTACTCAGCTTCTCACGGAAACAGATATTGCACAGGAACAATTCACTATTAAAGCATTTTCTCTGCTGAACTTTGACAATGATTCCACGTCCTGCACGGCTCTCTCATCCTCAACTTCCTCTTGGTCTACAGCAGAGCCAGCTGCTCCTCTACAATCTAGCTCTGTGTAGCCAGAGGCTTGAGCCGTCCTTCTCTGCAATTTTTTTCTGAGAACCAATTCTGAGCTCGAAAGGAGAGACAATATTCAGGCACCCTAGGGCAGTGATGGCGAACCTATGACACGCATGTCAGAGGTGACATGTGAACTCACTTTTTGGGTTAATTTTTCTTTGTTAAATGGCATTTAAATATATAAAATAAATATCAAAAAATAGAAATCTTTGTTTTACTATGGTTGCAAATATCAAAAAAATTTCTATATGTGACACGGCACCAGAGTTGAGTTAGGGTTTTTCAAAATGCTGACACGCCAAGCTCAAAAGGTTCGCCATCACTGCCCTAGGGTCTCTTCCTTAAGAAACTGCATGCAGGCAAACAGGACCACATCGCCACGGTGTTCTTCCCACAAGTTGTCTAAGTGCTTGCAGAGAGCAGCCAGTGCTCACAAATACCTTGAAATTTTGTGGCAAGTCCAAGTAGATCCTGGTTTCTCCACCTTGGACAGACTCTGCTTTTCTAAATTTATCTCCATCATAAATACTCGCCAGGCCCAGCAATGCATCCTCCTGAGCTTCTCATCTTCTGCCGACATTTAATTTTCTGAGGAGCTGTTAGTAATAATAAGAAGAAAATAATATGAACACTGCAGTCTATTTCAGTTCAGAGTCTGGAATTCATGCAAATATACCATTTATTCCCCAGACGGTGGAGATGAGACTGCTGAAGTTGATAAGAGGGCAAGATATGGAAGTCATACTGGATATACTATAGAAATGCTGCCATCTACACCGGGGAGCAGGCCCAAGCCTCGCTACCTGCCCCAGCGCTGGGACACGGCGCTGTGCCACCTTGTGAGGTCCCAAAGGAGCAGGGCCTGGACTGGGGCGGGGCGCGGTCTTAGCTGGGACAGACTGGGGGCGCCCCGTCCGCTGTCTGGGGGGCTGAAGCCCACTGAGCTGCCCGGACCCGACCTCCCTTCTCGGTCTCCCTTGCCTGGAGCGCTGGCCCCACTGTTCCTTCCGGTCTCACTGTTCCTTCTGGTGACTCCACCATCCCGGCCCGAGGGTTCCGTCCTCTGCCCTAGCCCCGAGGCCCCTCCAAGCCTCTGGCCCCACTGATCCAGAGACGCCGGCTCAACCTGCATAGCGCCTCTTCCCTCTAGTTCATTATTATCACTTTTTTGTAGTTTAGCTCTTTGTCTAAGTCTTTCCCAAGACTTGGGAAATGGCGAAAGCCACCCACGATCCATGTTTTAGTTCAAGAATGTGGATTTCATGTGGACTCTCCTGTGATTTTAAGCGTTCATATAGGTCACCTTCTGTGAACACTAGGCCATTTCCCTCTGTCTGTTTGTTACTAATCCCTGTACAGACAGAGTCACATTTTGCCTGGAAAGCATCTGACCACCATTCAAAAGAAAGTGTCCAGATGCTTCTGGTTGATGATGATGGCACTGAAGGTGGAGGTCTGTTCAGGGTGGGCCAAGGCAACAGATTTTGAGAACTTTTCTCTCAATATTACCTGCAGAAGGCACCTGTCACATGCTGGGGTGGAGGAAGGACAGAAATAGAGGTCGGTAATTTAGGTATCACACCCAAGAGTGGACAACAGATTCTGCCCAGAGTGTGAGAGGTGGAGGGACAAATGGTGAGGACACTACAAAGACCCCACCCAACCCCTTAATGAGGGAACATTAAAGGTCTTGTACTTCAGAGAGGGGCCCAGGGATTGGGACAGGGGTTGTCAGCCCACAGGGAATGAGACCTGACACAGTCCATTTTGGGGGCATAAATTCATTATTATTATTTTTATTTAAAAATATTTTTTTAAAATTGATTTCAGAGATGAAGGAAGAGGGAAAGAGAGATAGAAACCTCAATGATGAGAATCACTGATTGGCTGCCTCCTTCCCCTCCCCACACCCCTACTGGGTATTGAGCCTGCAACCTGAGCATGTGCCCTGACGGAATCGAACCTGGCACCCTTCAGTCCGCAGGCCGAAATTTATCTATTGAGTCAACCAGCCAGGGCCATAAATTCATTTTTAAGTCAGATTTTACAATGAGTCCACATCCTGCATGGCTCTCTCATCCATAACTTCCTCTCGGTCTACATCAGATCCAGCTGCTCCTCTACAATCTAGCTCTGTGTTGGCATAGTGTATGATTCTGAAAATATAGATGAACTTCTATGATATAGTTTTCTTCTTAATAAGATGTTTCTTCCTAATGATAGAAATGACTGCGTTTACTGCTAAGATGCTTGAGATGGTAAGAACATCAGAGTAGGTTGTCTAATGGCATAGCATATAGATTTGTTATGACGCTTTTCTTTTCTTAGTGTCTACATAATTTTCCCCACCTGACTTTGCAGTAAAACCCACTAGAGTCATTCTGAATTGTGGGCACACCCTTTCACAAACCAGTCTTCCAGCTGGTGAGCTAAGGCAGCCATCAGTCATCGCCTCTAACTATGCCTCCTTCTGAACCTGAATGTGTCCTCTGTCCAAGGTCAGCCCCAGTCTCTCAACTCTCCTGCCCCTTTCTCTCCTCTTCTAGCAGGAACAAACCACTAGAGGGCACCCACACTCCTCCTTGAGATCCTGGGGACCTTTTCCATCACCTGAGACAAATAAATGCATGTTTTTACTGCAACAGCCCCCACCCTTCAAATACTCTTTAGATTTGTTCAGGGTGTAGCTCCTGCTTCAGACATCAGGGTCCCCAGGGGAGCCCTTCACATTGGGGTGTGGCAGAATGGACTGCGGACATGGAACCATCCCTAGGGCCTAAGTCAGTGATGGCAAACCTTTTGAGCTCGGCGTGTCAGCATTTTGAAAAACCCTAACTTAACTCTGGTGCCATGTCACATATAGAAATTTTTTGATACTTGCAACCATAGTAAAACAAAGATTTCTATTTTTGATATTTATTTTATATATTTAAATGCCATTTAACAAAGAAAAATCAACCAAAAAAATGAGTTCCTCTGTCACCTCTGACATGCGTGTCATAGGTTCTCCATCACTGGCCTGAGTCATTGTAGAGGGAGATGGTTCAGGGCACTGGGTAATATAGGATAGACACCCAGGGCCCAGATGTTCCTGCATGAGGGGTGGTCACAGGGGACAATGGTCATGAGCCTGTGGCTCTGAAGGCCTTGCCACTTAGCATCTGTGCACATGGGCCTTGGCTGAGCAGTTGTGAAATATTTCAGACTGGGCCTTCCTCAGTGGGTGGTGGGTTCTCTGGGTATTTCAAGAACCTTCTTATTGAAGAATGAGGAGAGATGTGTTATTGGCCTTAGAGAGTCACATTTCCCTAAGCTGGAAAGCATCTGACCACCATTAAAAGAAAGTGTCCAAATGCTGTTGGTTGATGATGATGGCAGTCAAGGTGAAGGTCTGCTCAGGGTGGGCGAGGGAGGTTCTCTCAGGTTAGGACCCAGGAAATGGGAGGGTGAGGACCTCCCTGATTCCCACCCTCCTCAGGACACCACTGCTGGGTTGACTGTGGGGAACTGAGCCTCCCCTCCCCTTCCCTGCAGTGCAAAATAGGGACCCAGAGTCCCTTCATGTAGAGTGAACCATGAAGGAGCCCAGGTGAGGGAGGGCAGGTGGATGTGAGGAGAGAGCCTTATTCCTGGAGGTGGGAGCTGTGAGATGAGGGTCAGCAGGAGGCGCACAGCCTGCTTAGCGCCTGCAGCTGAGTCAGTGCGCCAGAGCATTTCCCCTGCAAAATCCAGCCTTTTCCCTGGGAACATTCCATTGCTTCCCCTTCAGTGCTCCCAGCTGAGGCCTCAGTCCTTCCCCACTCAGTTCTGCATCAACTTTTTGTCCCCCTCACACTCGGGCAGCTCAGTTTGCCCAACTACCCAGTCCCCCCAGGGCTGCAGAATGGTCATTTCTGCCCCTGACCCCACCCGTGTGGAGGCCCAGTCCTGCCTTCCTGGTCAGCTGTGGGACCAGGCTCTCAGGCTCCATGTCCTGATTACCATCACCTGCCAGGAGGTGGCAGCAGCTGAACAAAGGAGAGATGCAGGGACAGTTGTTATCACCCTGTGAGTCTGCAAGTGGATATGTGGGGGAGGCGCGCTGGGGAGAGACACCAAGGAAATGTTGGAATTTCCTGCTAATTTAGATGCTAGTAGTGTGTGCCTTGGGAATTTAACAGAGAATGCATGGATATTTTCTTATTTTGGAGGACAGGTGTTTGTGTTTGGAATTACTCGATCCAACCCACTGCAAATTCAGCATCCTGAATCAGGGCTGGTGTTGGGATGAGGCAAGGATAGCCAGGCTCAGGACTCTCTATATTCATAGGGCTGCAGAGAGATGTGTTCTGTGTTGGGAATAGTGCTCCTTCTGGTCAGCAGTCCCCAGTCCCATCGTACCCTCCCCACTTCCTGCAGGTCCTGTCTCTTCCCCAGCCCCATCTCAGCCCTCAGAGCAGATTCTGACCTGACTGCCCCAGGGACATCTTGGGTGCCATTAATTCTCTTTGCTCTGCTCCTGTTGGCTGCCTGGTGCTGTCCATGAAGGTTCCCTGAGTGTTGCGTGTGTGTGCATGTGTGCGCGCATGTGTGTGTTTGTGTGATGTACCTCTGCACACTTGTGAATCTCAAGGTAAGGAGATTTGAGAGCCATTTAATGAATGGTTATTTTATTTTTATAGTTCTTTATTGTTTAAAGTATTACATATGTCTCCTTTTCTCCCCCAATACTCCCCCCAGCCCCAAGGCCTCACTGCCCATTTTCTATGTCCATGGGCCATGCATATATGCATATGAGGTCCTTGGTTGATTACCTCTCACCCATCCACCCTCCCCCACCTTTCCTCCAAGATTCCACACTCTGTTCCATGTTTTGAGTCTCTGGATCCACTCTATCAGTTTATTTTGTTACTTAGAATCCACTTATGAGTGTCATCATGTGATACTTGTCTTTCTCTGACTCACTTATTTCACTTAGCATGATACTCTCCAGGTCCCTCCATGCTGTCTCAAAGGGTAAGAGATTGTTCTTTATTACTGCTGCATAGTATTCCATGGTATAAATGTAACACAGCTTTTTTTTATCCACACATCCACTGATGGGCACTTAGGCTCTTTCCAGATCTTAGCTATTGCAAATTGTGCTGTTATGAACATAGGGGTGCATACATTCTTTCTGATTTGTATTCAGGTTTCTTAGGATGTATTTCTAGAAGTAGGAACATGGGGTCAAATGGCAATTCCATATTTAATTTTTTTAGAAAACTCCATATTATTTTCCATAATGGTTGTACCAATTTGCATTTCAACCAGCAGTGCACTAGGGTTCCATTTTCTCCACATCCTTGCCAGCACTTACGATTTACTGACTTGTTGATGGTAGCTATTCTGACAGATGTGAGGTAATACCTCGTTGTTGTTTTAATTTGCATCTCTCTGATGATCAGTGACTGTGAGTATTTTTTCATATGTCTCTAAGCCGTCTGTATGTCCTCTTTGCAGAAGTGTCTATTTAGGTCTTTTGCCCATTTTTTAATTGGATTATTTGTCTTTTTTTTTGTTAAGTTGTATGAGTTTCTTATGTATTTTGGATATTAACCCTTTATCAGATGTATCATTGCCAAATATCTTTTCCCCATTCAGTAGGCTTCCTTTTCATTTTATTGATGGTTTCTTTTGCTGTGCAGAAGCTTTTTATTTTGATGTAGTCCCATTTGTTTATTTTCTCCTTAGTTTTCTGCAAGTGGAGAAAGGAGGATGTATCCTTAAACATATTGCCTTGAGAGATGTCTGAGATTTTGAAGCCTATGGCTTCTTCTAGTATTTTTATGATTTTATGACTTAGATTTAAGTCTTTTATCCATTTTTAGTTTATTCTTGTGTATGGTGTAAGTTCGTGGTTTAGTTTCATTTTTTTTAATATATTTTTTATTGATTAAGATATTACATATGTGTCCTTGTCCCCACGTTACCCTCTACCCCCCACCCCCCCGCTCATGCCCTCACCCCCCCGTTGTCCGTGTCCATTGGTTAGGCCTATATGCTTGCATATAAGTCCTTTGGTTGATCTTTCCCCCTTACCCCTACCCTCCCCTACCTTCCCTCCAAGGCCCGACAGTCCAATCAATGCCTCTCCGTCTCTGGATTAGTCCTTGTTCATCAGTTTATGTTGTTCATTATATTCCACAAATGAGTGAGATCCTGTGGTATTTATCCACTCTCCAGTTCCATCCATGCTGTGGCAAATGGTAAGAGTTCCTTTTTCTTCTTCCTCTTCTTAAAGAATACCTTTCAGCATTTCATATAATGCTGGTTTGGTGGTGATGAACTCCTTTAGCTTTTTCTTATCCGTGAAGCTCTTTATCTGACCTTCTATTCTGAATGATAGCTTTGCTGGATAAAGTAATCTTGGTTGCAGGTTCTTGCTATTCATCACTTTGAATATTTCTTGCCACTCTCTTCTGGCCTGCATGGTTTCTGTTGAGAAATCAGCTGACAGTCGTATGGGTACTCTCTTGTAGGTAACTGACTTTCTTTCTCTTGCTGCTTTTAAGATTCTCTCTTTATCTTTTGCTCTTGGCATTTTAATTATGATGTGTCTTGGTGTGGTCCTCCTTGGATTCCTTTTGTTTGGGGTTCTCTGCGCTTCCTGGACTTGTAAGTCCATTTCTTTCACCAGGTAGGGGAAGTTTTCTGTCATTATTTCTTCAAAAAGGTTTTCAATATCTTGCCCTCTCTCTCCTTCTGGTACCCCTATAATTCTGATGTTGGTACGCTTGAAGTTGTCCCAGAGGTTCCTTACACTATCTTCATATTTTTGGAATCTCTTTTCTTTTTTCTTTTTCGGTTGGGTATTTTTTGTTTCTTTGTATTTCAAATCTTTGACTTGATTCTTGGGATCCTCTTGTCTGCTGTTGGATCTCTGTAAATTATTCTTTATTTCAGTCAGTGTATGCTTAATTTCTAGTTGGTCCTTTTTCATGTCCTCCATGGTCTCACTATACTTATTGAGGGATTCATTAAATTTATTGGTGGTTTCCATAAAATTCTTGAAAAACCTTATAAACGTGGCCTTGAACTCTATATCCAGTCGTTTGCTTTCCTCCATTTCTGCCATTTGTGACCTGTTTCTTTGTCTCCACATTTTGGCTGCTTCCCTGTGTTGATAGAGTGGCCCTGTGTGCCAGGTGTCCTGTAAGGCCCAGTGGCTCAGCCTCCCCAGTTACCTGAGGTGGACACTCTTGGTGCACTCTTGGTGCCTTGGTTGTTGTAGGATCACTGGGAGGAATTGACCTCCAGGCCAATTGGCTGTGAGAATCAGCTGTGTCTAAAGTGGGAGAACTTCTGTGCTGAAGACAGCCTTCTGGGGCAAGACTTGCTTCAGTGGGGCTTTGGTGCTCACTGAGTCTGCTCCCTGAGTGTGTCCCTTATGGATCTGAGGAGTTGCAATCTGGATGGTCCCCCCTCTGACCACTGGGTACAGTGGCTCCTGGATCTAAGGAGGTGCTAATTCAGCCTCTGCCTGAGGCCACACAGCAGGAGCCACGAAGAGGCTCAGCTGTGAAGCAATGCAAGCCGCTGCGGGGCCTTGGGCCTTCTCTTGGAAGTTCCGGGTCTGCCTGGCTCAGCTGCAGTTATGTACATTCACATGCAAAAGCCTCTGCTGCAGCCTGGGTGGGGCGGGGTCTCAGGGAATCAAAGGGCGGAGCAAGCAGCTATGGCTGATTCTCCGCCCAGCCCTAAGGAGTCGCGATTCTCAGTGACCCGATAATTGCTGCAAGCACCTCTGAGGGAAAGCCGCCCTCAAGTTCGCCCGATGCCCGACAGTCCAGCTTCTCCCTGTATGAGTCCTGGGTCCCCAGAGACTTCCCGGAACCGGAGTTCAGAGCAGTCGGGAGCTTGTGATTCAAAAAAACAGCCGCGTCCTCAGGTGCCACCCCCTTTCCGCGCGCGCACGAGCCGCTGTACCTCTGCACTTCACCTCCGCAGCTCCTCTGGCTCTCAGTGTGCTTTTCTTTCCTTCTAGTTGTAGAATTTACACTCAGCCAGCCTTCCTGTTGTTCTGGATGATGTCCGCTCTGTCCTTTGCGGTATTTTTCAATTGTTGTGGGAGGCGGCAATTTCCCGGTGTTTACCTATACCGCCATCTTAGTTTCTCAGTCCTAGTTTCATTTTTTAAAAAATTTTGTTTTATTGCTTAAAGTATTACAAAGTGTATTACATATGTCTCCTTTTTTTCTCTCCCCGTGACCCTCCCCTGGCCTCCCCTACCTCCCAGTGTCTTGTGTCCATTGGTTATGCTTATATGCATGCATACAAGTCCTTCGGTTGATCTTTTACCCCGTCCCCCCAGCCCTCCCCGGCCTTCCCGCTGTAGTTTGACAGTCTGTTCAATGCTGCTCTGCCTCTGTATCTATTTTTGTTCATCAGTTTATAATGGTCTTAATTATCCATAAATGAGTGAGATTATGTGGTATTTTTCTTCCATTGACTGGCTTATTTCACTTAGCATAATGCTCTCCAGTTCCATCCATGACGTTGCAAATGGTAAGAGTTCCTTTTTTTTTTTTTTTTTTTTTTACCATAGTGTAGTATTCCATTGTGTAGATGTACCACAGTTTTCTAATCCATTCATCTACTGATGGACACTTAGGCTGTTTCCAGATCTTAGCTATGGTAATTGTGCTGCTATGAACATAGGGGTGCATATTTCCTTTCTGACTGGTGTTTCTGTTTTCTTGGGATATATTCCTAGAAGTGGGATCACTGGGTCAAATGGGAGTTCCATTTTTAACTTTTTGAGGAAATTCCATACTGTCTTCCATAGTGGCTGCACCAGTCTGCATTCCCACCAGCAGTGCACAAGTGTTCCTTTTTCTCTGCATCCTCTCCAGCACTTGTAATTTATTGAGTTGTTGATGATAGCTATTCTGATAGGTATGAGATGGTACCTCATTGTTGTTTTGATTTGCATCTCTTGGATGATTAGTGACTTTGAGCATGTTTTCATATGTCTCTTGTATTTCTGAATGTCCTCTTTTGAAAAGTGTCTATTTAGGTCCTTTGGCCATTTTTTGATTGAATTGTTTATCTTCATTTTGTAAAGTTGTATGAGTTCCCTATAAATGTTGGAGATTAATAGTTTCATTTTTTGCATGTATCTGTGAAGTATGGTAGCAATCATCTCAGGTAGAAACTATAGTTTAACTTTAACCCTGCTGTTTGGCTTCTGTACTTATTTGCTTTGTTTAACAATAGAAAAGTTACTTTGATTTTCTGAACTTATGTATGCTATCCCAATCAATGAATACTCTGTTGTTGGTGGTTTGAATATCCCATTGATTGTGATCTTACTGGTTATCGAAGCACATTTTTCTGTACTTGGGAACCAGGACAGCACAATATCCTAAATTGCCTCAGTGGCCACAGATAATGCATTCCGGTTGACTCAGTGGTCCCAAGACCAGAACAGCACAATTACTCTAAATTGCCTCGATGGCTCCAGATAATGTGTTTCTGTTGACTCAGTGGTCCCAAGACCCGAGGGCTCTAGATAATGTGTTTCTGTCAACTCAGTGGTCCAGAGACCCAAAACTATAATTTAACTAACATGCTCAATTCTGCTTTTTTTTGCAAACTAGGTTCCTCATTCCAAACCCTGAGATGTAATAAATACCTTTGTGATTTTTGCCTATATAAATCTGGTGTTGGGGCTATGTAATTACTATGAGATTTGGAGAGCAAAATGCCCCTTCATAGTCCCGGATTTGCAATAAATGTGACTCCTTAATTCGACTTCTTGAGGCATCCTTGTGTGATTCTTGGGGTACATTACAACATCTGTCCAATTTTCCCAAAACCATTTATTGAAGAGGCTGTCTTGACTCCAATGTATGCTCTTGTCTCCTTTGTCAAATATTAATTGAGCATAATGGCTTGGGTTGATTTCTGGGTTCTCTGTTCTGTTCCATTGATCATATGCCTGTTCTTGTGCCAGTATCAAACTGTTTCAATTATGGTGGCTTTGTAATATAACTTGAAATCTGGTATTGTGATTCCTCCAACTTTGTTCTTCTTTCTCAAGATTGCTGTTGCTACTCGGGGTCTTTTTTGGTTCCATATAATTTTTTGGAGTGTTTGCTCTATATCTGTGAAATATGTCATTGGTATTTTAATAGGGGTTGCACTGAATCTGTAGATTGCCTTGGGTAATATGGACATTTTAATGATGTTGATTCTACCAACTTATGAACATGGTATATTTTTCCACTTATTTATATCTTCTTCTATTTCTTTTTTCAATGTCCTGTAGTTTTTCAAATACAGGTCTTTTCCTAAGTATTTTATATTTTAATTTTTTGTTGTTGCAATGGTAAATGGGATTGTTTGTTTAGTTTCTCTTTCTGAGTGTTCATTATTGGTGAATAAAAAAAAAGCCAACAATTTTTGGGTGTTGTTTTGTGGAGTCTTTAAAGTTTTCTATGTACAATATCATGTCATCTGTGAATAATGAGAGTTTTACTTCCTCTTTTCCAGTTTGGATGCCTTTTATTTCTTCTTCTTGTCTGATCGCTGTGGCTAGGAGTTCCAATACTATGTTGAATAAGAGTGGTGAAAGCGGACATCCCTGCCTTGTCCCTGTTCTTAGAGGAAATGGTTTTAGCTTTTGCCCATTGTGTATGATGTTTGCTGTAGGTTTGTCATATATGGCCTTTACATGTTGAGATAAGCTCTCTCTATTCCCACTTTGCTGAGAGTTTTTGTAACAACTAAAGGCCTGGTGCACAAAATATGTGCACTTAAGGGGGGTTCCCTCAGCCCAGCCTGTGCCCTCTCGCAGATGCTCCTGTGTTGAGCATCTGCCCCCTGGTGTTCAGTGCGCATCATAGAGACTGGTCGTTCCACAGTTTGGTTGATTTGCATATTAGCCTTTTATTATATAGGATATTTTAAATGCAAGGATTCGTGGTTATATCTTCTACATCTAATTAACAAAGGCTCATGTTGTAGAAGGAATAACTTACCTTTTTTGCCTTGCTACATTAGGACACACCCACCCCTTTGCCTGTCCCTTGCAGGTCTTCCCTCTTGAGAGCAGCACAGCCCCACCCCAGTCCCATTTATCTCAGGCTTGGCCATAAGGACAAGGAGTCCAGGGGTCTCCACATCAAAAAGCACCTCAGGTAATTCGCAAGAACACTGAGAATTTGAGAAATATTTCCCTAAATGGTATAATTTATAGGTTCCACCACTAGGTCAGATGTTGCCATATTATGAGTTACAGGGGATTTACAAATTTGTCCTTATCCTAATGTATAAAAAACCCCCACAATATCCAAGCAATTATGTAATAAGTTAAAGGTACCTAGATTCTTAAGAGATTAAAATAGTACTGTCAGCTCTGAATCTATCTGTTTCATGGGCTTCTCTAAAAATTAAAGGCTTAGCCATCTGAATTAATAAATTCAACTTATTCCAACTGTTACAAATTAATAATTTTTGCCTTGTTTTACCTGTCTCATGACTGAACATTAATTAATTAATTAATTAATTAATATTTTAAAATAAATTATTATGGCTTGTTTAACGAGGTTATTTCTACATCAGATTTTAGTTCAAAAGCAGTTATATGTGTGTAATCTGAAGAGAATGATGTATAATTCATAAGACTCATCTTAAATCTTTCTTCCATGGACTTCCCCCATCTTGCTGCTTAGCAATAAAAGCATTTTTAGGTTCATATAAACACATTATTTACAACTGCTTGAACAGGAAATTAATATATAAATATCACTGGACATTCAGTAAATAAGACACAGGCCAATAAGTTCAATTGTGAAAGGTAACATGAAAGAGGTTTGGAAACCTTAAGATTGGGCAATCTGCAGTGTTTCCAACATGTCTTCAACTACCTTTAGAGAACATGTGGTTTCCTTCTTCCTTCAGCCTGCAAACTGATAAGCTGTTTATTTGACTAGCTGCCCAACTAGCATATTTCATGGTGTCCTTTTTTTTTTTTTTTTTACTTGGTTTTGGATTAGAAGCAATATGACTTGCTCATATGTAAAGTCCAAACAAAGCTCTCATATTGCTGCTGCTCAGAGTCAATGCCTGTGTAAAACACTTTCTTGAAAGTTCAAGTCTACCTTGGGTGTGTTTCACCTCAGCGTACTGCTGACAGTGTACATGGTTGGGTAGATTAGTCAGCATAAACCCCTCCGAGGAAAAGGCTGCTTTAGCGGGTCATGTGCATTGATATGAAGCCCTGCACATCCAGGCCAGGCTTCTTGGTCTCCAACAAATTGTTCTAGACACTAATTCAGTTCCCGAATGGCCTCCACACTTGCTCTGGGCTTTTAGAGTGGCAACCTTATGTTTTTCAGGTGCAGTGTTAGTTGGACCCTCATGCAAGATTTGATCATGCAGCTATACAGCATCATCGTGTCTTTCCATAGCTTTAAATCTCATGCCAGGTAGTGCTTGACTATGTGACTGCCAGAGAACTGTCTTCCCAATTCCTTAGCCAAGCCAAGCCGAGTCATCCTGCCCGTAGTCTAGGGCTGCACTATCACCTGTTCATATAGATCCAAATATCAGCTCCAAGCTTAGTAGCATGTCCATTAACCAATTCCTGTCCAACTCTCATAATTTCTGACAATTTTATGAGTTTTCTTTCCTCTAATTTCTCTCTCATTTCTTCCTAAGTGATCTCATAAAGCTCTCACACCGCTTATAAACAATGTTTGGCAAACAATTAACACATGATCACATCGCATTATGCTTGGTTATTGGTTCTGTTGTCTACTGGCATGACTTTCTGTAGCAGTTTTAATGCTTGTTTTGATGTGTGCTAAGCCACACCCTAGCCATGTGCATTTGTTTGCTCTCGGTGCCTGGTGAAAGCATAGGTTTACTAGACCTATTAAGTATAAATGTCAATTTATTGTAATACATATAGAAAACTTTTCTGGGGAATTAAACTTTTTATACATATTTAATTTTAATTATACAAACATATCTACATAAGTAAAACTAACTAATTTGTCAATTTTTAAACATATGCATTCAGAAAACCTACTTTATTATATAATGGACTTTTGGCTTTAACGGACACCCCCTCACCCAAATTAGTCCGTTATATTGAGGTTTTACTCTATAAGGCAGGATGATTCCCAATGTTGGAGTGCACTTTGGAGCTGAAGTTCCCAAGACCCAAATAAACAACAACAACAAAAAAATCCTGTTAAAGGAGGCATCCTTTTAAACCAAATGACTGCTCAATGATCTTATGTAACCAAAGTGTTGATCCAGGTACATCAGGCAGTGTTCACCACAGCACAAACACCTTCTAGCTCAACTAAAGATAATCAAGTGCTATCTTATATAATAAAAGAGAAACATGTAAATCAACTGTCCCTCTGCTATGCTCACCAGCCAATCAGGAGTGAATATGCAAATTAACCTGACAAAGATGGCAGATTAATTTGCATACACAGGCACCCTACAGAGAGCAGAGCAGGAAAGCCAGTGGAGAATGGAGCAGCTTGGGGAACTTGGCTCCCCAAGCCGCCAGACGGAGAGCCAAGAGGGAGAGCTGGTGGCTTGGAGGACTTGGCAGAGTGGAAGGCTGTGGGATGGAGACAGAGCAGGAAGGGAAAACCAAGAGTGCGGGGAGCACCAGGAATTCTGGGAATAGTAGTTCTGGTGGCAGACAGATCTCCTAGACCAGTGATGGTGAACCTATGACATGCGTATCAGAGGTGACAAGTGAACTCATTTTTTTGGTTGATTTTTCTTTGTTAAATGGCATTTAAATATATAAAATAAATACCAAAAATATAAATCTTTTTTTACTATGGATGCAAATATCAAAAAATTTCTATATGTGACATGGCACCAGAGTTAAGTTAGGGTTTTTCAAAATGCTGACACACCGATCTCAAAAGGTTTGCCATCACTGTCCTAGACACTAGAGCAGTGGTCGGCAAACTGCAGCTTGTGAGCCACCTGCGGCTCTTTGGCCCCTTGAGTGTGGCTCTTCCACAAAATACCATGTGCAGGCGTGCACTTACAGTGTGATTGAAACTTCGTGGCCCATGCGCAGAAGTCGGTTTTCGGCCTGGGCGAGTCTATTTTGAAGAAGTGGTTTGGAAGTGGGGGGTGTCAGTCGGTCGGGTGACAGGGAGAGGCACAGGCAGGACTCAGGATACACAGCACGGGGGAGGCACGCGCGATTCATGCAGGAGTTGAGTGAGCAAGTCAGTCAGCAGTCTCATTGTGCAGTGGTTAGCGCTAGTTGCGTCCGCATATCGCACGCAGGTGACAAAAGTACCTGCTCGAAGCATAAAGTTACCTGTATTTTTCCAACCAGGTGCAAATCCTAGAGGTATTTTTGTCATCAATTTAAGAATTGTAATTATTTTGTGTTGGTGGCTTTATTATTATAAAATGAAACATTTTTTTAGGTGCCCTGTTTGACATGGCTACAAAGAAGAAGCAGAGAAAAATGGAAGACGAAAACCATGAATTTAAAGTTGAATGGACTGAGACTTTCACGTTTATTCAAAACTTAAATGGCCTTCCGACCTGTCTTACTTGTCAGGAAAAATTGGTGCATAACAAGAAATCAAATTTGGAGAAACACTTTACAACTAAACATGTGTCATTTAGTACTAAATATCCTTTTGGTGATGCAAGGAAGAAAGCAGTTGAGGAACTTCAGAAGAGTCAAGAAAAATCAAGTTCTGTATTTAATTACTGGGTGCAATCTTCCAACAATGTTAATATTGCAAGTTTTGTGTTAGTCAAGAGATTGCTAAGAGAGGAAAACCATATACAGACGGCGAAAACATAAAAAGTTGTGTTATAAATGCATCCGAAGAACTATTTCGGGATTTTAAGAACAAAGCAGATATTCTAAAAAAATTTAAAGAGTTACCATTGTCTGATAAAACAGTGAAAGATAGAACAGTCAAAATGTCTTCGAATATAACCAACCAGCAAGTCGAAGATCTTAAATTGGTTTCAGTTTTATCAATAGCAGTTGACGAGTCTTGTGACATAAATGATACAGCGCAAGTTTCACTTTTTGTATGATTTATTTCATCTACAGTTCCTAAAGAAGAACTTTTAGGATTATTGCCACTCAAAGGTCAAACACGTGGAGAGGATATAGCAAATGCTGTAATTGAGTGCATTGAAAAACATCATATTCCACTCGATAAAATTGTCTCAATTTCAACAGACGGGTCGAAAAGTATGACCAGCGTAAGAAACGGGTTTGTTGCTATTTTGAAAGAAAAAATTAATCACGAGATACTTACTTACCATTGCATCATTCATCAAGAAGTGCTTTGTGCACAGACATTTCCAGAAGAAATTTGCAAAGTTATGGAATTGGTGATTAAGATTATCAACTCCATTGTAGCTAAAGCTCTTAATTATCGCCAATTTAAAGAATTTTTAGTTGAAATGGAGAGTGAGTATGCAGATCTGCTGCATAACAAGGTACATTGTTTATCAAAAGGAAATGTTTTGAAACGCTTCGCTTCCTTATTAACAGAAATTAAAGCATTTCTCCTTGAGAAGGGTGTTCACTATCCAGAACTAACAAACTATCAGTGGATCCAAAAATTTTATTTCATGGTAGACGTTACGTCTCATCTAAATCAGCTTAATCGTAAACTACAGGGGAAAGGAAACACAGTTTTTTCGCTGTTAGAAGAAGTTATTTCATTCGAAAACAAATTATCTCTTTTTGCTCAAGATTTTGAAAGAGAAACTTTGATTCACTTTCCAAGCCTGTTGAAACATTGCCAAGAAAATAATTCTGATATTGACATTTGCTATTTCAAAACAACACTTTTAAATATGAGGGAAGCTTTTCTCAACAGGTTTCAGGAATTCAGAAACAGCAAAGCGACGTTAGCCTTTGTTAAAAAAACCTCTCAATGCTACTGTAACAGAATTAAATTGTTCTCCCTTTAATACTGACATTGGCAACTTTGAAATGCAATTGCTGGATTTAAAAAAGAAAGAACTGTGGAGCTCAAAATTTGAATGGCTTTGTGCTGACATAGAAATAATGGAGAAAAACAAATGTGAACTTAGTTCACAGCACAAGTGGTCTGCTTTGAAAGGCCTGGAGAAGGAAGATATGTTGATTTTTAACACCTGGAATAGTATTCCTGACTCATATAATCAACTGAAAAAACTAGCTTTTGCTGTTCTTTCCTTATTCGGTTCTACATATTTATGCGAACAATCATTTTCAAGCATGAACCTTATCAAGAGTAAATTGAGAAGTCATCTTATTGATGAGAACCTGGAATTGTGCCTAAAATTAAAAACAACATACAAACCTGACTTACCCAAACTTTCCAAGGAGATGCAAGGCCATTGTTCACATTAGTGTTTGTCAGTCATTTCATGATTTAATTTTATGGATATTGTAAGGTAAATTGTAAGGAATTTAATTTTATCAATAAATAATATTGTTATTAAGTATGATATCAAGTTTTTTCAATGTACCTATAGTTTAACTAAGACTTAAAACTTTAAGTAAAATTATTAAGTTAATTTTAGGGAACATTGTGGAGTGAAAGAAGATGTAGTGTTGAGGATTGAGAAAGGTATGTTGAGGTGGTTTGGACATATAGAGAGGATGAACGAAAGGAGATAGACGAAACAAGTATACAAGACGAGTGTGGATGGGAGAGTTGGAAGGGGTCGACCTCAGCGAACGTACCTCAATCAGATGGAGGACGTTTTTAGCAAAGCCAGCTTAGGAGTACCCTAATTAAGTTAATCACAATGTACCTACCTATATAGTTTAAGTTTAAAAAATGTGGCTCTCAAAAGAAATTTCAGTCGTTGTACTGGCGATATTTGGCTCTGTTGACTAATGAGTTTGCCGACCACTGCACTAGAGCAAAGTGAGCCTGGAGCAAGTTACTGTTGCGGTGGGGGATGGAGGGAAAGCAAAGGTGAGAGACATAAGTAAAATCAGAGTGTCTAGGAAAAATTAAAGGGAAGATATCCTAAAACTTCCAGGAAATCTCCACCAATGAAGCAAAGCAAAAAAAAAAAAAAAGCCTCTATTATTCTGTGAGCAACAAACGGAACTGGGTTAGGGGTCTCAGACAATTCGTTAATATGATTGCAAAGACAGATAGAAACTCCTGGATTGGAGAGGGCTCCCCTGAGGGCTTCCAGATTGGAGAGGGTGTAGGTCGGGCTGAGGGACCCACCCCCCCATGCATGAATCTTCATGCACTGGGCCCCTAGTTCTATTATAAACACCTGTGGCCAGGTATTCTCAGGATCTTTGCTGGGCAGCTATGTCCCTGGCAATGTGATCTGCAATGCCTCTAAGAGTTAGGAGGGGATTCTGATCATATTCCCATTGGTATATATTCCTCGTCAAATACTTTTTCTGCATCTATGGACATGATCATATAATTTTTATCCTTCATTTTGTTAATGTGGTATATCAGATTGATTGATTTGCTGGAGACTCCTTGTACCACCTGAACAAACCTCACTAGATCTTTTTAACATACTGTTGCATTCAATTTGCTAGTATTTTATTTAGAATTTATGCATCTGTATTAATCATAGATATTGTTCCGTAATGTGTGTGTGTGTGTGTGTGTGTGTGTGTGTGTGTGTGTGTTTTATCCTTGCCAGGTTTTGGTAGCAAGGTATGTGGACCTCATAAATTGAGTTAGGAAGTCTTGCCTCAGTTTTTTTTTGTTTTTGTTTTTGTTTTTGTTTTTTTTTGCAGGGGGAGGGTTTCAGGAAGATAGGTGTCAAATCTTCTTTGCATATTAAGTAGAATTCACTATTGAAATCATCTCTCCTGGGCTTTTACTTTGGGGGATGCTTTTGATGATTGTTTCAATTTCCTTACAATATATTGACCAGTCTATTTCAATTTTCCTTTTCTTCATGAATTCAGTCTAGGGAGATTATATATTTCTAGGAACCTGTTCATTTCTTCTAGGTTATTAAATTTGGTGGCATATAGTCTTTCATAGTATTCTTGAATGACCCTTTGTATTTCTGTGGTGTCTGTTGTAACTTCTCTTTTGTTTTTGATTTTGTTTGAATCTTTTCTCTTTTTTCCTTAGGAAGTCTAGCCAGAGATTTGTCAATTTTATTTATCTTTTCAAAGAACTAGCTCTTTGTTGCATTATATCTTTCTATCGTCTTTTTGTTCCTTATTTTGTTAATTCTGCTCTGATATTTATAGTTAGTTTCTTTCTGCTGACTTTGGGCTGCATTTGTTCTTTTTCTAGTTCATTAAGGCGAAATGTTAGGTTGTTTACTTGGGATTTCTTTTGTTTCTTGAGATAGGCCTGTAATGATATGAACTCTTATTACTGCTTTTGCTGCATGCCAAAAGTTTTGACATGTTGTATTATCATTCCCATATCTTCATCTATCTTTTGATCTCTCCTTTATTTTTTCTTTAACCCAGTCATCGTTTAGTAGCATATTGTTTAATCTCCATATTTTTGTGTTTTTTTCTTACTTTCCTTTTGCAGTTGATCTCCAATTTCAAAGCATTGGAGTTGAGGCTAGTTTTGTGACCCAAATATGGTATATCTTTGAGAATGTTCTGTGTGCACTAGAGAAGAATGGGTAATTTGCTGTTTTGCATTGAAAGGCTCTGTGAATGTTGATTATGTCCATTTGTTCTTATGTGTTATTTAAAACTGATATTTCCTTATTAATTTTTTTGGATGATCTATCCTTAGCTGTCAATGGGGTATTTAGGTTCCGTCTACTATAATTATGAGTTTGGTGAGTTTCTCCCTTTAGTTATTAGCAGCTGCTTTATATATTTTGGTCTTCACAGATTGGGTGCATATAATTGATAAATGTTATGTCTTTTTGATGTATTATTCTTTTGATAATTATAAAATGTCCACCTTTTCTCTTGTCACCCTTTTTATCTTGAAATCTATTTTGTCAGATATAAGTATGGCTACATCTGCTTTTCTCTGGATGCCATTTGCTTGGGGAATCACTTTTCACCCTTTCACTTTGTGTCTATATTTGTCTTTGAGGCTGAGCTGTATCTCCTAAAGGAGTCATATAGTTGGGTTTTTAAAATTTATTATCCATCTGCTACTCTGTGACTTTTTATTGATGAGTTCAATCCATTGACATCTATGGTGATTAAATTATTGATGTATAAGAATTTCCTATTACTATTTTTATTTTTTTAAAAAATCTTCACTGAGGAGGAGATTAAATATGGTGGCAGAGTAGGAGGATGCTTCATGGACATGCTCCCAGGAACAAGCTGAAATTACAACTGAAATATGAAAAGGCTTCCTGAGTAATCAATAGAAAACTCACAGGAGAGAACCTTGATACCCAAGGACCAAGGTGGAGATGGCATACAGACTGGTAGAAGGGGTGGATGCATGAAAGGGCTTTCCGGGCACCCACAGACAGCAATGGAAATCCCGGAGAGATATCTCAGCTGTGGGGATGGGGTGGGGGCTCCACTGAAAACTCTGGAATCTAATCCCAAAGCTGGGATCCCCAGCAAAGAGTACCAAACTGAGGAGAGTACCCACATAGCATCTAGCTATGAAAAGCAGAGGGGTGCTGTCTGCCAGGGAGTGGCAGCTGAAAGTTTGGGCACCCTCTTGAAGGGGCAATGCACAAAAATTCCCTGCAGAGCCACCCACCGTGCGCTCTGGCAGAGGGAGGGTGAAGTGGACTGGAGTTATGAGAGTAGAACCCAGGGCTGGGGCTTGGCAGATAGAGCTCAGAAGGAAGACACCCCCAAAATTTCCTGGGCTGAGTCATTTTCTCAAGCAGTGGAGGACATCTTTCCCACATAGACATCTGCCTTGCCTGGGGGGAAAACAGTCAACACACTGCATTGGAAAACACCTTGCCCTGAGGCCACTTAAGAGATTAAAAGTAGCAATTAGCCTCCAGGCAGAAGCAATTGCCCCACCCTGTTGAAAAAAACTCTCCCTACACCTGAGGACAATTGACTGGGGACAATTCAAGTCAGAATCCTATTACTCCAGTGGTTCTCAACCTTGGCTGCACATTAGAATCACCTGGGAATCTTGTTAAAATCCTGACTTCTGGGCCTCATCACTAGTAACAAAGAAACAGAATTTCTGGAGGATGAGGCCCAGAAATCAGGATTTTAACAAGATTCCCAGGTGATTCTAATGTGCAGCCAAGGTTGAGAACCACTCACTGTATTACTCTGTAGACAGAGGTGGTCTCTGGAGGCTTTGGGTCTTTGCCTGACCCAATTAATCAGAAACAGCCTTTAACACTGTCCTGCACTTGAGATTGAGAGGTGTAGAGGATCTCCCTAAAACATAGCCACAAACCCAATAGACAACCAAAATGAGGAAACAAAGAAACAACCCCCAGATGAAAGAACTAGCAAATTCTCTAGAAGAAGAGATAAATGAAGCAGAGATGAGAAATTTATCTGAAACAGAGTTCAGAGTAATGATGTTAAAAATGCTCAACAGTATAAAAAAAGATATAGTAACTATGAAAAAAGAACAGTTTGAGATAAAGAATGACATAACACAAATAAAGAACACATTGGAAGGAATACATAGCAGATTATGGGAAGTTGAGGATTGAATTAGTGAATTAGAAGACAGAGTTGAAAATATCACTCAATTAGAGAACCAAAAAGAAAAAAAAAATTAAAAAACAGGAGGACAGCCTAAGGGAGCTGTGGGACAATGTGAAATATAACAATATTAGAATAGTAGGTGTGCCAGAAGAGGCAAAAATGGAGAAAGAAATAGAGAAGGTGTTAGAAGAAATAATGGTAGAAAACTTACCTAACCTGGTAAAGGAAAGTCACACAAGTTCAGGAGGCACAGAGGACCACAAACAAGAAGAACCCATACAGAGTCATGCCCAGACACATCATAATTAAAATGCCAAAAATTAAAGACAAAGAGAGAATCTTAAAGGCAGCAAGAAAAAAGAAAACTGTTACCTACTAAGGAGTTCTCATAAGGCTGACACCTGATTTCTCATCAGAAACTCCAGACAGAAGGGAATGGCATGAAGTACTCAAGGTAATGGAAAGCAAGGATCTGAGACCGAGAATACTATATCCGGCAAGGCTATCATTCAAAATAGACGGTCAAATAAAGAGCTTCCAAGACAAAAAAATAAAGGCTAAAGAAGTTCATCACCAACAAGCCAGCAATACAAGAAATGCTAAAGGGATTGCTGAGAAGAAACAAAGAGAGAAACCTAGCCATACAGAATTAAAATGGTTGTAAATAAGTACCTCTCAATAATAACCCTAAATGTAAATGGATTAAATGCTCCAATCAAAAGGCATAGAGTAGGTACATGGATACAAAAACATGACCCAACTATATGCTGTCTGCAAGAGACCCACCTCAAAACAAAAGACCCACACAGGATGAAAGTAAAGGGATAGAAAAAAATTTCCATGCAAACGGAAAAGAAAAAACAAAAAGCTGGAGGAACAATACTCATATTCGACAAAATAGAGTTTAAAAGCATCGTGCTAAGCGAAATAAGCAAGTTGGAGAAAGATAAATATCATATGATCTCACTCATTTGTGGAATATAATGAACAACACAAACTGATGAACAAAAATAGAGCCAGAGGGAAAAAATATTCTAGAATATAATAGAAGTAATCCTGTTATTTGCAGATTTTTAATATTTCCTACATCTTTTCTGATATCATACTATGTAAGCACAGTTTTGGTAATATTATTATACTTAAAATCCTTTTATTCTTTAAATATTAATGTTTATTGCATGTAATATTATTATACGTAAGATCATTTTTCTTGAATAATTGGTGTTTATTGCATGTAACATTATTGTATTTAAAATAGTTTTTCTTGAAGTATTAATGTTTATTGCATGTAACATTATTATATTTAAAATTGTTTTTCTTGAAATAAAAAAAAACCTGAAAAAAAAAATCTTCACTGAGGTTTTTCCCCCCATTGATTTTTAGAGAAAGTGGAGGGTGAGAGGGATGGTGAGAGAGAGAGAAACATGGATGTGAGAGAGACACATTGATTAATTGGCTCCTGAGGCAGGGGATCAAACCTGCAACCCAGGTACCTGTTCTTGACTGGGAATTGAACTTGGGACTCTTCCATGCATGGGCCAATGCTCTAACCACTGAGGAACACTGACCAAGGCTTCTATCAGGATTTTTATCTTTTTTTTTTCTGGAAGCTCTGTGTTTCCATTGTTTCTTTTTCCTTGTATATCTGTTATTTTAGTTTGGTGGTAGTTTATGATTTTTCTCCTGTTTCCTCTTTTTATGTTATGTGTCTCAGTTCTAGTTTGTGTGTGTGTATGTGTGTGTGTGAGTGTGTGTGTGTGTGTGTGTGTGTTTACCCTTAGGTTTATGTAAAAAGATGTTTCATATATATATATCCTTTTTCTTCTGATTGCCATTTTATTCACTTGTGCAAATTCAGACGTTTACCCCTCCCTTTTTATGTTTTTGTTGTCACAAATGATCTTTTTTTATGCTAGGTTCATTTCCAAGTTGTAGTAACTATTGTCTTCTATTCTTTTTTAATATGTTTTAGTAAATTGATTTCAGAGAGAGGAAGGGAGAGGGAGAAAGGGATAGAAACATCAATGATGAGAGGGAATCATTGATTGGCTGTCTCTTGCATGCCCCCACTGGGGATCAAGCCTGAAACCAGAGGATTTGGCCTGACCAGGATTCGCACAGTGACCTCCTGGTTCATGGGTTGATGCTCAAACACTGAGCCACCCTGGCCAGGCTATTGTCTTCCATTAAAAAAAATTTTTTTTACTTCCTTTAACTTTTATGTGATATTTAAGTGTATAGTACCCTATTCTGAACTAGGGCTACAATTTCCTCCTTCTGTCTGTGAGTCATCTTACTCAGAGTTTTGTATCTTTGTGTATTTTTGTTTCAGGTAGAATAACACCCTTTAGTATTTCCTGTTATTCAGGTCTTGAAATGACAAATTCCCTCAGTTTTTGTATGTCTGGAAAACTCTTTATTTCTCCTTCCTATCTAAAGGATAACTGTGCTGGACATATTGGTTTTGACTGATAATTTCCTCTTTCAATAGTTTGAATATTGGGTTCCTTTCTCTCCTAGCTTGTAAAGTTTCTGCTGAAAAATTTGGGATTTTTTTTTATAGACTACTATATTGTTTTCCCTGGCTATCTTGATAATTTTTTTGTCATTATTTTTTTTTGTCATTAATTGCTGACTGTTTTAATACAATGTTCCTTGGAGAAAGTCTCTTTGGATTGAAATAATTAGATGCTCTGTTTGCTTCTTGGTTGAGAGGATTCAATTCTTTCCAAAGGTTTTTGAAACTCTTATTTACTATTTGTTTGAATAAGCTGTCTGTTCCCTTGCCCCTCTCTTTTCCTTCTGGTATGCCTATTATTCTTATACTAGAGGCCCGGTGCATGAAATTTGTGCATGTGAGGGGGGTGGTCCCCTCAGCGCAGCCTGCACCCTCTCCAATCCAGGACCCCTTGGGGGATGTCTGACTGCCAATTAAGACCCGGTCCTGGGGATCAGGCCTAAACTGGCAGTTGGACATCCCTCTCACAATCCTGGACCGCTGGTTCCTATTCACTCACCTGCCTGCCTGGTTGCCCCCAACTGCCCCTCCTGCTGTCCTGGTCACCCCTCACCGCCCCCCTCCACTGGCCTGGTTGCCCCACGCAGCCTGCTGTTCAGTCATTTGGTCGTCCCTCACCCCCCTGCTGGCCTGGTCGCCCCACACAGCCTGCTTGTTCAGTCATTTGGTTGTCTCCCACTATCCCTCCTGCCGGCCTGGTCATAGGAAGCCACCTTGTGAGGGTGTGAGGGTTAATTTGCATATCACCTCTTTATTATATAGCATTGCTCTTTCCAATGGAGTCAGATAGTTCTTGTAGAGGTGTTGTTTTTTTTAACTTTCAAATCCCTCTCTTCTGCCATCTGCATCGTATTCAGGTTTCTATCTTTGATATCACTCATTTTTTTCTTCATCTGGCCAGCTCTATTTCCTACCAGAGGTCCTCAAACTTTTTAAACAGGGGGCCAGTTCACTGTCCCTCAGACATTCCACACATGCACACTGCGGGCCTGGGATGAGTCAGCTGCTAAGCAGGACAGGCAGCGTCGGCAAAAACACCTGGTGGGCCGGATAAATGTTTTCGACGGGCCACATGTGGCCCGCGGGCTGTAGTTTGAGGACCCTTGTCTAGACTCTTTAGTTCATTCTTCATCTCTTTCATTGAGTTCTTTAGTTCCAGAATTTCTGTTTGGTTTTTTAAAAAATAATTTTAACCTATTTCATAAAATACTCTTATTGTTCATTGATTTTATTTCTGAACTTACTTAACTGCCTTTATGAGTTTTCTTGTATCTTGCTGAGTTTTTTTCAGAACTGCACTATTGAGTCCTCTGTCATTTAAATCACATATGTTTATGTCTTTACGTTTATTTTATGGAGATTTTTCATTTTCTATCTGAGGTATTTTGTTACCTTGGTTATTCATGATACTCGATGAATTATTTCTCTGCCTGGACCATTGTGGGAATGGACAATCTACTTTTTACAAGCATTTAGCTTTCAGTATTTGGCAGGTTGCTAGGAGAGGTCTTTCTTTTGTTGTCCAGTAGGTGGCAGTGAAGAGTCAGTTTTTATTTTCTTTTACTTGCACTGCTGAGGCTTTGGTGTGGTCTCAGCATGGAAAATGCCCTGTATTCTCTGGGAATGTTGGCATCCTCTCCTTGACAAGGTATCCTTGGACTCGGCACCACCCCTGTGGGGGGATGTGGTGGGCGATAGGGTTCCAGGCCCAGGAAATCCCAGCACTGCCTCTTGCAACTAGATGCTGCCAGCAGTGCTATCCTGTTGTATCCTAGGTGCCTCCACTGGGTTCCACTTCAATGGGTCGGAGGTCCTGTGCTGGGAGAGGCGGGCTCATGGTTTTATTCACCTCCCAGCCAGATCTCAGTGGCCACACCTCTGTATTTCCACCCCTTGCCACTGGGATTAGTCACAGTATGTACCCGTTACTCAGGAAACACTCTGCTTCCCCAGTCTCAGGGCTGCAAAGGGTGCTCTGTAACCTCAGACTGACTGCCCCAGCTTCTGTTTGGGCCCACTGTGAGCTCCAGGAGGGTGAGGGGAGAAGGCTAGGCATCTGTGATTTGTTTTCTGCCTGGTAATGGCAGCTGCCAGACCACAGCTGTCCCATCACCGTGCTCCATCTCTGTCCCTGTCCCTGTCCCTGGGTTCAGCCACAGTATGTGCTGACCGCTTAGACAGGAATGTTGCTTATATCCATCTGCTCCTCAGGCCTGCAGAGTGTGTTCGCTGTCACATGATTTCTCCCTGCTCCCGAGCCCCACAATGAGCTCCTGGCTTCACCTGTGGCCCCTGTCTCTGTTCTTCTCCATTTCCTCCTCCCCAGCTTGCTCTGACTTGCCCACCTTCAGATGATTCAACATGTGGATCAGAGGTGTTTGTGTGTTCAGCAGGGAATCCCCTGTTGAATTATAAGCTGCCCAACTTGTAACTTCAAGGGGAGAGACCGAGATGACCTCTCAGGCTGCCATGCAGCTTGTGTCATTTCCTAACCAGAGAAACTAGGCCCTGCCAAAATGGGCAAACCCCGAATCATGGAAAGCCTCCTTGCTTTTTTTCTAGAACAGGTAAGGACCCAAATAATCTAAAAGGCATTGCTCATCAGTGCAATCTAGTCATTCGTAGGTCCAAGGAGAATGATAACCCGCTACATTCAGGGACAGATCCTGTCAGGGCACAATTGTTCATTCAGGCCAGGGGCTGGTGAGGTTTTTTTTCTAGCCTGAAGTAAAATGTTACTCTAAATTCCAGAGGTTAACCCCTTAGCAACGGCCTGGGAGATACGGATGATGGTATTATCTTTCCGGACCAGAGCCAGAGTGAAGGAAAAAAAGAAAAGAAGAAGGAATTTGTGGATTAAAAAAAAAAAATGGGGCTCTACAATAAATATGAAAAGTCCAGTGACCAAGAGTAACCTCACAGGGTGATCTGACTATAAATTCCCAACTGTGTGTAATCACACCCCAGGCATATAACTTTCTAGAGAAAGGTTTATCTTTGCCGGAAGCAAGACCTGCCCACTGTTTCGGTGCACCTTGGTTGATACACCTTTGAAATGCTTTTTTTTTTCAGAGCCCTTGAAAGTATAACCACTCACAGAAAGAGCACATAATTTTTTAAAAAAGAAGGCTGCATTTAAAGTATATTTTTATTGATTTTTCAGAGAGGAAGGGAGAGGAGAGAGAGAGAGAGAGAAACATCAATAATGAGAGAGAATCATTGATCAGCTGCCTCCTGCATGCCCCCCACTGGAGATTGAGCCCACAACCCCGCACGTGCCCTTGACTGGAATCGAACCCAGGACCCTTCTGTTCGCAGGTTTGAGCAAACCGGCCAAGGCGAGAACACATAATCTTGTTAACTATCCTGTAATCCAACCCCACCTTCATGTAATCTTGCTTACATCCCCTCCTTAATTCCAAGTGGGTAAAAGAAACTGCACGAGTCTTTGGGGCTGAACTGAGATAGCAGCTCTTGCACCCTCCTGCACGTCTGGTCTCTTTTCTATAACTAGACCCCAGCCATCTCCTCACTGACAGCTCACATTCTTCCAGGGACTGACAGGGATCCAGTGCCTTGGGACACTCCAGTGTGCACAGACTTCAGAAGAGAGAAAGGGAGATAATTTTTGTCCTCAGGGGAGGGTCTAGCTGCCAAGGAGAGAGAAATGACGGTATTGGGCATGTGTGTGGAGCTGCTCAGAAACTGTAAATTGCCAACTAGCTTATGTGCACAGTTTGGCACAGCATGCGCTGGACAAAGGAGAAGTTAAGTAATTTTTTTGTTCAATCAGCAAATACTCTTAGTCCCTCTCTGTGCCAGGTGCTGGGCTAGATCCTGGGGATTAAGTCCCTGCCCTAATGGAGCTTTTATTTTGGTGGGAGAGAGAAAATAATTAAGTAGAACAATATTATCACTTCACTTGGTATAGGCCTCTAGAAGAAAAGCAAGGTAACAGGCTCCTCTCTAGGGCTTACTTCCTGCCTGGTGCAAACTGGCCATGGTGCGGGGGAGGAAGTCACAGGAGGAGGGGGCGGGAGGACCATTCCTACCCTCTGGTCAGAGCCAGCAGCCCTTGATGTTATTGAGAGGGGAGAATATATTTCTGGGAGCTGCCAAAGTAATGGGATCTACCTGCCTGAAAATAGAAAGGTCCAGGAAGGAGGAGTTCTTTGGGTAGAATAGGCCAGGGGAGAGCTGAGGGTCAGCCCACCCTTGCAGAGACAATGAGAAGGAGATCCCAGGGGACCTCATAGAGGCAGAGGTGGAAGTGTGTTGGTTAATTTTATGTGTCAATAAAAAAAAATATATTTTTATTGATTTCAGAGAGGAAGGAAGAGGGAGAGAGAGATAGAAACATCAATAATGAGAGAGAATCATTGATTAGCTGCCTCCTGCACGCCCCCCACTGGGGATCAAGCCCTCAACCTAGGCATGTGACCTTGACTGGAATTGAACCTCAGACCCTTCAGTCTGCAGGCCAATGCTCTACCCACTGAGCCAAACAGTCTAGGGCTTGTGTGTCAATTTTGCTGGACCATCATGTCCAGAGATTTGGTCAAATATCATAGATATTTCTGTGAAGGTGGTTTCAAGATTGGCTTAATATTTAAAAAAAAATTTTAAATCCTCACCTGAGAGTATTTTTTCAAAAATTGATTTTAGAGAGAGGAAGGGAGAGAGAGAAACAGCTATGTGAGAGAGAAGCATCGATCAATTGCTCTTGTACGTGCCCCAACCAGGGGTCAAACCTGCAGCCTGGGTATGTGCCCTGACTGGGAATTGAACTTGCCACCTTTTGGTGTACAGGACAATGCTCCAACCAACAGCCACACTGGCTAGGGCACTTAACATTTTTTAATTTAATCATTGAAATATATTTTTTCAATTACAGTTGACATACATTATTATATTAGTTTCAAGTATACACCCCAGTGATTAGACATTACATAACTTCTAGGTAATCATCCCAATAAATCTAGCACTCATCTACAACCATACATAGTTATTAGAATATTATTGACTATATTCCTTATATTGTACTTTACATCCCCATGGCTACTCTGTAACAACCAATTTGTACTTCTTAATCCCTTCACCTTTTCCACCCCAGCACCCCACACATTTGGCAACTGTCAAAATATTCTTTCCATCTATGAGTCTGTTTCTGTTCTGCTTATTCATTTATTTTGTTTTAAATATTCAACTGTTGATAGATATGTATTTATTAACATTTTTTACCTTTTTTTTTCCAAGAAGTTTGGTGGTGATGAATTCCTTTAGCTTTTTCTTATCTTGGAAGCTCTTTATCTGACTTCAATTCTAAATCATAGCTTTGCTGGGTAGAGTAATCTTGGTTGTAGATCCTTGCTTTTTACTAGTATTACGTTGAATATTTCTTGCCAATCCCTTCTGGCCTACAAGGTTTCTGTTGAGAAATCAGTTGACAGTCTTATGGGAGCTCCCTTGTAGGTAACTAACTGCGTTTCTCTTGCTGCTTTTAAGGTTGAGCCTTTGTCTTTAACCTTTTTGCATTTTAATTATGATGTGTTTTGGTGTGGACTTCTTTGGGTTCATCTTGTTTAGGACTCTCTGAGCTTCCTGGGCTTGTATGTCTATTTTCTTTACCAAATTAGGGAACTTTTCTGCTATTATTTTATCAATTTTCTGCTGTCTCTCTTCTCTTTCTGGCACCCCCTTGATGTGAATGTTGGTACTCTTGAAGTTGTCCCAGAGGCTCCTTACACTATCCTCATTTTTCTGGATTCATTTTTCTTTTTGCTGTTTTGATTGGGTGTTTTTTGCCTCCTTGTCATCCTAATCTCTGATTTGATCCTCAGCTTCATCTACTCCATTTTTTAAAAGCTTTCATTTGTTTATTCAACAAGATGTATCTTTAGTTTAAAAATAGACATTGTGAAGAGACTCTCCCAACTTTTTATACTTCCATCTTGGTTATCAGATTGAGTGTCCCAGTACCGTACTGTTTGTGTCCAAATCACCCTTATTTTACTTGATAATGGCCCCAAAGAGCAAGAGTAGTAGTGATGCTGGCACTTAGGATAGGTAAAGAGCTTCCTCCAAGGAAAAAAGTGAAAGTTCTTAACTTGTTCTATTTTATTAGTGGTCGCTGTTGTTAATCTCATATTGTGCCTAATTTATAAATTAAAATGTATCATAGATGTGTGTATATATGGAAAAGCATACATAGGGTTCTGTACTATCTATGGTTTCAGTCACTGGGATCTTGGATCCTATTCCCTGCAGATAAGAGGGCTACTGAACATACGCTTTGCTGCAAAATGCTGGGGTATGACAGATGATTCACATGATTTGCCTTCCAGCTTTCTCTGGGAGCTTTATCTTCTGTCATAGAGAATAACCCTCTGTGTGAAGGATATTCCAGTAGGAGAAATTATGACAGACCACAATCTGGTTGTAATATATACAGGGTGAGACTTTGCTACAGAAAAAAAAAAATTGAGTAGTTTCAGGCTACCATACAACAATGGGTTACTCCATAATGGGAAAGAAAGAGATATAGGACATACCTGAATGAATATAGAAAGTGGTGAAAGCTGACAGGAAGTGACTTTTATTCATTCTGGTCAGAGTTGGCCCACATTTGATCGCTTGATGTGTAAGAGTATTTTAAGGGGGGCCATGCTGACCAATATTGAACTGATATAAACTAGGACTTGTTTTTCTTTCTCTTAAGAAGACAAAATGTTTCTGGATTACTGGTCAACTCTTAAGATATTTTAAAAAGTCTTCTCTAGCCCTAGCTAGTTTGGCTCAGTGGCTAGAGCGTCAGTCTGCAGACTGAAGTGTCCCGTGTTCAATTCCAGTCAAGGGCACATGCCCAGGTTGTGGGCTCAATCCCCAGTAAGGGGCGTGCAGGAGGCAGCCAATCAACAATCCCCTTTCATCACTGATGTTTCCCTCTCTCTCTCTCTCTCTCTCTCTCTCTCTCTCTCTCTCTCTCTCCCACTCCCGAGACAGCCAATCAATGATTCCCTCTCATAATTGCTATTTCTATCTCTCGCTCCCTCTTCCTTCCTCTCTGAAATCAATAAAAAAATACTTTAAAAATATTATACCTACTGAGCAATATTAAAATATTTTAAAACTTAAGCCAACAGAAGCAGATACATTTTTATAAGTTTTTAACTTAACAAATAAATATTGCAAAATATTTGAACAGGTACAGGTCAGGCCCTTTCAGGGTATAAATGCACACAGCAAGTCTGTCACAACAGCTGTAATTTATTTTAAAATATAGGAACAAACTTCAATAAAAATGGCTATTAAAATAATTAAAAGAAATATAAATATTTTTAAATAAATAAAATCCATGATAAAATGAAATATAAATATAAAATATATAAAATTTCAAAACTGAAATAAAACCTAAAGATTCATGATAGAAAATAATAAGACATAAATAACAAAAAGAAAGTATAAATTAAAGGAATAAAGTAAAAATAAAATAAACAACTATGAATCAAGTCATGATTAATTAGTCAGAATAAGTTGAAAATAGTAAAATAAATGAAAAATTAACTAAAAACTGGAGAGATCTAAAATGGATAGAGGATTTAAAATTATTACTACTAATACTATTAATAGTGATACTATTACCATTATGAATACTACTACTGCTATTACTATTGTCTGTGTCCATAAATTTGTTCATTTGTTGCTTTCAGTTTCATATCTCACAGATGAGTGAAATCTATGGTTCTTGACTTTTTCTGACTGACTTATTCTGCTTAGCCTGATATTCTCAAGATCCACCCATGTTTCCTACCCTAACAGAGGCTCACTGTTTGATAACGTGTAGAAACTCATCTGACTGGACTTTTTCTAGACAGATCTTCAAGGCCTATTTCCACCCTGGTCCATCACCTCTTGCACAAGGGTGTGGTAGTTGTTTCTTTTGTGCCATTTTGGGGTGGAGAAGGTGGATGTGACGAAGCCAATAATTCAAAACCTAACTCCCTCCCAGGTTGTGGGCTTTTGCCCTTGCACCAGAATATGAAATAGCTTCTAAGAGCTCCAGCTGTACGCTGGGAAGAGTCTGTGACTGTAATCACATGGTGACAATACTTGGAACCTAAACTAGACTTCTGTTATATTCTCGCCACTCAGTTTATTTTTTAGCAGTTTAATGAGTCTTCCACTGTGTAGAATTAGATCCTCCCTTTCAAATGTTGTCATTAACATCACTTAAAATAAAACTTGAGTAAAATATTGGAACAAAAACATCCATCTATGTTGTCACAAACAGAATATTTTATCTTATCTTTTGGCTGAGTGATATTCCATTGGACATATGTACCACATCCTTTTCATCCAATTATCTAGTGAAGGACACCTTAGTTGTGTCCATGTCTTAGCCACTGTGAATAATGCTGCAATGAACACAGGGGTGCATGCATCTTTATGAATAAATGTTTTCTAGTTTCTTGAGTAGATACCCCAAAGAAGGGTTGGTTGAGTCATATGGTAAATCTATTCTTGATTTTTTGAGGAACCTCCACACTGCTTTCCACAGTGGCTGTACCAGTTACATTCCCACCAGTAATGAATGAGGTTCCTGTTTCTCCACAGCCTTCAACACCTGTTACTTGTCTTGTTGGTGATAGCCACTCTAACAGGTGTGAGGTGGTATCTCATTGTGGTTTTTATTTGAAGTCCCCTATAGCTAGTGAAGTTGATCATCTTTATATCTGTTGGCCATTTATTTGTATGTCTTCTTGGGAGAAGCGTCCATTCAGGTCCTCTGCCCATTTTTTAACTGGAACAATAGTCACTATTAATAAAGTCTTTCCTCACTAGTGCCTTGACTGACATAGATTTGCCTTTTTGTTTTTCTTGACAGACATCATCCGTCTGGTTCACTACTACATCCACAACACTTTGAATAAGGCCTTGAACATACTAAGTGTTCAATAAATAACTGATGCATCAATAATGGGAAAAACATAGGCTGTAATATCTACACAAAAATAAGGTTTTCTTTTTTCCTCCTGCACTCTTTTAGAAGGAAATTGATAGTTTGTATTACTTTTCAATTTGATTTTTTTTCACTCAAGAATTTGCCTTGGGCTTTTTCTGCATCAATTTATAGAGATCAGCCTCATTTGGTTGCCACCAATCCAGAGCCTCTAGGAATGTTTATGAGGACAGGATGAGTTCAGAGACAGAGAAGGATGTATATGGCCCCTCCGGTTCTACATGTCTGGAACGGAACCCCTCCAATTGGCATGGGTTCTCACCTGCCTGTTATGTGAAATTTCCATAGACTGAGAGACTATAGAGAGAGGCTGACGACTCCATCATTATATTAAGAGTGTATTAAGGTGCTAGCACACCTAGGGAATAAAACTATCTGATTAAAAAAAATATGTCATTAAGGGAATTTACATTTGAGGAGCATCTTGGGCAACATAAAGATGACATGGATATCATACCTCCACCCACATGGCAGGCATTAAAGGATTATATAGGAGAGGGCAAGATGGATAGGGGTACTGGGGGGAAATTGTCTTACATACTTGCCCAGGGCAGGGAGAAGATCTGTTCTAAGAGCCAGCACAAACCAGCACACCTAGGGCATAGGGGAGGGTCCACTAGAAGATCTCTGTTCTGGACCAGTTCTTGCCCAATCTACCTTAGAAGTCCCACAGAGGTCATGCCATGGAGAAGTCTCTCCTCCATACCTTCTTTAGTTTGTTTTTAATCCCCTCCCATCTCTCTTGTTTCAACTCCCTGGCCATCCCTAAAATAAGAAAAGCCTCATGATTGGGTTACAAGTGAGTTGGCATTATTCTCCCTCCTGAGAAGCCATCTCCTTTATCAATAAGCAATACATCTCTCTTCCATTTGGGGGCAATAAAGGATCTTCAGGTTGGTACCTTAATTTAGTCACCACCTTTGTCCTCCTAAGTGTGTGTAAGATACTATTTTCCTCATATTAGAAAAATGAAAATGGGCTCCAGTGAAAGAGATTTGGGGTAATTTGGGGAAGTAACAAATGTGGAGCTGGTTTTGAATCCTGCAGCATCTCCAAAACCCTAGCAGGAGTGGTATCCAGGGACTTGAGCCCTAATCCTCCACCCAAGGGTGCTGGGTCTGTTTTGTTAGATGAAGAATTCTATTAAAAATGTGCCCTGATTGTATGATTTCTTCTTTCCATGTTTCTCTCCAACCTTCACAGCTATCACATGCCCAGTCACAAAACCAAAAGCAGACCAAAGCATGAGCTTGACATAAATTTAAAACTTCTTGACAGCAAAGGCTCCATAAATAAAAATAAAAGGTGAAAGTTAAGGGGTGTAAAAATGTTTTAAATCTATCTACCCATTATGTCATCCTTAAAATATAAAAAGGCTTTCCACATTTATAAGAATTAAATGCCACAAGAGAAAAATTAGCAAAGACATATGAAAACAATTCATAAGAGAAGACGCACAAATACCCAAAGGTCATATGCAAAGATTCTTATTTTCAATAATAGACAGTAATTACAAAGTTAAACTATATATATATTACACCAGAATAAATTATTTTTTAACCTATCAGATAGCCAAAAATTTATAAGCTCTGTTTTGAATGAAGAGGCTGAAGAGCCAGAGCAGTGTAGACCTACTGCCCATAGCAGCCCCAGGAGCCCTGGATTTCCATGATGGAGGTTGTTCCCCTCACACTCTTCCCCCAACCCTTCCCTCCATGGTGGTCTCTCTTTACCCATCTAGGGGCCCCTGTGCACCTCCTGAGTTTCACCTACAGGCCCACAACACCCCAACTTGGTCTCCTGGAACATGGGTTTGCTGGGCTCCATTCCATCCCCAGCTCAGTCCTCAATGCTGCTCTCTCTATTCTGACCAAGTTTGAGGTACCTGCCCTGCAACTGCAAAGTGCAAATTCAACCCACTGTTGATTTATATTTCTCCTACCTGGAGCCTCCCTTATGGAGACAAGACATTCCCAACGCCTTCTTGGGATACTTAGCCCAAGAATTTCAGCCTTTCAAGCCCCACCACCCCTTATTCCATGAACCCCACCCAAGCTGCCAACCCTAGGTACCTGTGGCCCCCATGGACATCTCTTCTCCATCAGAAAAGTCTTCCCCAGGTAGAAATCCCCCTTCTCCCCTTGGGGGCAGGCCACAGACCTTGAACTTCACAGGAGAGAAAAGTAGCCTAAGAAACTGCACAGAGATTTCTGAAGATGGCGGCGATATAGGCAGACGCGACCCAGGTCGTGTCCCGGAGCAAATGGAGTGAGCAGCTGAAACTAATAACACCCACCCCGAATTGGCGAAATTGCTCAGCTGGTGAGACGGTTTGCAGCCGTGAAGGGCAGAACTCCCCTGGAAAGGTAAAAAAAACCCCAGGGATTTGGGCAGGAAAGTTTGCCAGACCTCTGAGCCCAGAGGGTTGGAGGGAGACCGAGTGGCAGACAGCCGCGTCCCTTGGGACAGGCACAGCCCCTGACTGGGGAAAGGAGATCCACGGGATTCCTGGCGCCTCCGGGGGATTTGAGAGCTGGGTTCTGTGATCACGGAGGACTGAGCCTAAAGGGGGCAGCCTGAAGAGCTGACCAGACCATGCAGTGCCAGTAAGAGAAGAGCTTACAGAAACCAAGCCTTCCCCGTTTCCGCGGCCGGCGTTTGTTTGTTTGTCTTCACTGAATCCTGTTCATAAGATATTTCGGATACAGACACTCACCTGTGCTGAAGAGAGGGAGAGAGTGCGGAGGAGTGGAATCTGGGGAGAGACTGAGGAGAGAAGGGGGGCCGGGAGAGGTGGCAGTGAATTGAGCACTGAGACATCCCTGAGCCCAGGACTGGGGCAGCCATTCTCTCCAGAGAGTGAGACTCCTCCCCCCAGCCCCCAGGCAAGGAGCACAGCCACACCCAGATTCCACCCTGAAGGAGATCAAGGATTAAAATAATCTGATCAGTCCCTGGGAGTTAACAGGGTCTGGCCTATAGAGGGATTTTCAATCCCAGCAACAACACAGAGCGGGTAACTATTAAGGAACCAGCTCTGAATAGTTGACCTCTCCAAATCAGTTTTAAATGCGATAGAGAAGCCGTATAGCCTCAGAGGCCAACCCCAGAACACTGCCACCCAGAGGCTGAGCCACAAACTGACTCTTTGCTAAACACAAAATAAGGCAGTCTGGGAAACAAATACGACCTGCTTTAAAATAAGGACTGTGGTTTACAACACAGAGGAACAGTGTATCGCAGGGAAACTCAACACTCTCCTGAATACCTGGCAGGACTAAAGGTGAGCCAGACTGAAGAATAGAAGAACCGAAGGACCTTCACTACTGCAAAATTTTTTTTTCAGCTTTTAACTAAGAAACCAATTTTTTTTCTTTTATTGCTTTCTTTTTTTTTCTTTTTTTCCTCTCTTTTTTTCTTCTTTTTCCATCACCTGATTTTACCCTTTTAATTACTACCTTCTTTTTTTTAACCAGTATTATTACTGCTACCATTTTACCAATTTTTAAAGTGCCATTTTATTTTTTCTTTATTTTATTTTGGGATTAGTGTCCTCCATTCTATTTTCATCGTTATATTATTAGTTTTTTCTAGGTTGCATTCATCTCCAGGGAGCTGTTGCTAGAATTTGTTGGGATTAGTGGCGGTTCTATAGGAGTATTCTCCGCATATAAAAAGTCTCTTCCCCTCTGCCACTTCATTCTCTCTTTTCGCTCTTTTTTTTCCTTTTCCTTTCTCGCTTTTATTTCCCCCCCTCTTTTTTCCCAATTTCATTTTTGCACTCCTTTTTTTGGTCCCTACTTTTCTTTTCTTTTTTTCTCTTTTACCTTCCTTCTTCCTTATCACCTAATTCTCTTAATTCGGGTGGTCACCTTTATTTGGGGTTATTAATATCGTGAATATATTTGTGTTTAGTGCCTGGTACGTGGTGCCTTGTTGTGTTGTATTTTGTGCCTTTAAATCAACGCAGCAGATCCAAGCAACAGCAGCCTCCTGAGCACCACACCCTCTGCTGAGGAACAGCAGGTGTACGTGAAGCCTCCCCCCACCAGCCAGAAGAGCCACCAAAGCTGTGAACAGCACCCACCAGAGGAGGTGCTGCCAACTGAGGAGCAGCTGCTACCGAAACCGCCCAAAGAACAACCACAGACCAAGGAGTCACTGCCACCCAGGGAGCTGCCACTGAACGACTCAACGTCTAGATATGTCAGTGAGATCAAACATGGGTAGACAAAGAAACCCCCAAAAGAAAGAGAAGGAGGACTCTCCTGAAAGTAATACAGAGGCATGCAACATGACAGAAAAAGAATTCAGAATAAGGGTCCTAGAGTGCATAAACTGGATGGAGGAAAAAATCAGCAACTTCTACAAGAAGCAAGAAGAAACAGATGAAAAAGTCAACTACCTATGCAAGAAGCAAGAAGAAACAGATGAAAAAATCAAGAACTTAAGTAAGACCCAAGAAGAAATGAAGAGTGATATAGCTGCAATAAAAAACACCATTGAAAGTATCAACAGTAGACTAGGAGAAGCAGAGGACCGAATTAGTGAATTAGAAGACAAGGAAGCAAAACACACCCAAAATGTGCTGCAATTGGAGAAAAAAATTAAAAGACAGGAGGAGAGCCTAAGGGAGCTTTGGGACAACATGAAACGAAATAACATACGAATAATAGGGGTGCCAGAACAACAGAAAGATGAACAAGGATTAGAAAACCTATTCGAAGAAATAATATCAGAAAACTTCTCTGAGGTGGGGAAGAAAAAAGTCACACAAGCCCAGAGAGTCCAAAACAAGGTGAACCCGAAAAGACCCACACCAAGACACATCATAATTACCATGGCAAATGTTCAGGACAAAGAGAGAATCTTACAGGCTGCAAGAGAGAGACGGAAAGTTACATACAAGGGATCTCCCATTAGATTATCAAATGATTTCTCAACAGAAACACATCAGGCCAGAAAAGAATGGACGGAAATTTACAAAGTGATGCAAAGCAAAGGACTGAATCCAAGAATACTCTATCCAGCAAGGCTATCATTCAAACTTGAAGGGGAAATAAGAAGCTTCACAGACAAAAAAAGGCTAAGAGAGTTTATCACCACCAAGCCAGCAATGCAAGGAATGCTAAAGGGACTGGTATAAAAAGAAGAAATAAAAAGCTCAGAAAGAAAACAGCCACACAAAAAAAGAAATGGCTACAAACAAGTACCTTTCAATAATAACTTTAAACGTAAACGGACTAAGTGCTCCAACCAAAAGACATCAAGTGGCTGAATGGATAAAAAAAAAAAAACATGACCCATACATCTGCTGTCTACAAGAAACCCACCTCATTAGAAGGGACTCACACAGACTGAAAGTGAAAGGATGGAAAAATATCTTTCAGGCAAATGGAAAGGAAAAGAAAGCTGGGGTAGCAATACTTATATTGGACATAATAGACCTCAAAGTGAAGGCCATAACAAGAGATAAGGAAGGCCACTTCATAATACTAAAGGGATCAATACAACAAGAAGATATAACCCTGGTAAACATATATGCACCCAATGCAGGAGCACCCAAACTCACAAAAAAAACTCCTGGAAGATATCAAAGGAGAGATCGACAACAATACAATCATAGTAGGGAACTTTAATACACCACTGACAGCACTGGATAAGTCCTCTAGACAAACAATCAGCAAAGATACAGCAATCCTAAATGACCCACTAGACCAGATGGACTTAATAGGTATCTTCAGAACACTTCACCCCAAAGCCACGGAATATACATTCTACTCATGTGCTCATAAGACATATTCAAAAATAGACCATATATTGGGTCACAAGCAAAGTATCCCCAAATTCAAGAAGATTGAAATCATAAAAAGCATCTTCACAGACCACGATGGCATAATATTAGAAATAAACTACAATAAAAACAACCCAAAATACTCAAACACCTGGAAGCTGAATAGCATGCTATTAAATATTGATTGGGTTACCAATGAGATCAAAGAAGAAATTAAAAATATCATGGAAACTAATGACAATGAAAACACAACAATCCAAAACCTATGGGACACAATGAAAGCAGTCCTGAGAGGGAAGTTTATAGCTCTACAGGCCTATCTCAAAAAACAAGAAAAAATGGTAGTAAATCATCTAACTCTACAACTCAAAGAATTAGAAAGAGAGCAACAAGAAAACCCCAGAGTGAGCAGAAGGAAGGAGATAATAAAGATTAGAGCAGAAATAAATGACATAGAGACCAAAAAAACAATACAGAAAATCAATGAAACCAAGAGCTGGTTCTTTGAAAGGATAAACAAGATTGACAAACCTCTAGCCAGACTCACCAAGAAGCAAAGAGAGAGGACCCAAATAAACAAAATCAGAAATGATAGAGGCGAAATAACAACAGACCCCACAGAAATACAAATGATTGTTAAAAAATACTATAGACAGCTCTACTCCAACAAACTAGACAACCTGGAGGAAATGGACAAATTCCTAGAAAAATACAACATTCCAAAACTCAATCAGGAAGAATCTAAAAATCTCAACAGGCCAATAACTATGGAAGAAATTGAAGCAGTCATCAAAAAGCTTCCATCAAACAAAAGCCCAGGACCAGATGGCTTCACAGGGGAGTTTTACCAAACATTCAAGGAAGACCTAAAACCTATCCTCCTCAGACTATGTCAAAAGATCCAAGAGGAAGGAACACTTCCCATCTCATTCTATGAAGCCAGCATCACCCTAATACCAAAACCAGGTAAAGACAACACAATGAAAGAGAATTACAGGCCAATATCCCTCATGAACATAGATGCCAAAATCCTCAACAAAATCTTAGCAAATCGGATCCAGTAGTACATCAGAAAGATCATACACCATGACCAAGTAGGATTTATCCCAGGAATGCAAGGATGGTACAATATCCGCAAATCAATAAACGTGATACATCACATAAACAAATTGAAAGAAAAAAACCACATGGTCATATCAATTGATGCAGAAAAAGCATTTGACAAAACTCAACACCCATTTTTGATAAAAACTCTCAGTAAGGCGGGAGTAGAAGGATCATACCTCAACATAATAAAAGCCATATATGATAGCCCCACAGCCAACATCATACTCAATGGACAAAAACTAACACCATTTCCCCTAAGAACAGGAACAAGACAGGGATGCCCCCTCTCACCACTCCTGTTTAACATAGTACTGGAAGTGTTAGCCATTGCAATTCGGCAAGAAGAAGAAATAAAAGGCATCCAAATTGGAAAAGAGGAAGTAAAACTGTCCTTATTTGCAGATGACATGATATTATACATACAAAACCCTAGAGACTCCATCAAAAAGCTACTAGAGTTAATATATGAATTTGGCAATGTAGCAGGATACAAAATTAACCCCAAGAAATCTGAGGCATTTCTATACACCAATAGTGAACTTTCAGAAAGAGAGATTATAAAAACAATCCCATTCACCATCGCACCAAAAAAATTAAGCTACCTAGGAATAAACTTAACTAAAGAGGTAAAAGACCTCTACTCAGAAAACTACAGGACGTTGAAAAAAGATATAGAGGAAGACATAAACAGATGGAAGAACATACCGTATTCATGGATTGGTAGAATCAACATCATTAAAATGTCCATACTACCCAAAGCAATCTATATATTCAACGCACTTCCCATTAAAATACCAATGGCATACTTCATAGATCTAGAACGAACTCTTCAAAAATTCATCTGGAATAAAAAAAGACCCCGAATAGCTGCAGCAATCCTGAAAAAGAACAAAGTAGGTGGGATCTCAATACCAGATATCAAGATGTATTACAAAGCCACTGTTCTCAAAACTGCCTGGTACTGGCAGAAGAATAGGCATATAGATCAATGGAATAGAATAGAGAGCCCAGAAATTGGCCCGAACCAATATGCTCAATTAATATTTGACAAAGGAGGCAAGAACATACAATGGAGCCAAGATATTCTCTTCAGTAAATGGTGTTGGGAAAATTGGACAGAAACATGCAAGAAAATGATACTAGACCACCAACTTACACCATACACAAAAATAAACTCAAAATGGAAGAGGACTTAAATGTACGACAGGAAACCATAAAAATTCTAGAAGAATCCAAAGGCAACGAAATCTCAGACATATGCCGAAGCAATTTCTTCACTGATACAGCTCCTAGGGCACTTGAAATGAAAGAGAAAATGAACAAATGGGACTACATCAAAATAAAAAGCTTCTGCACAGCAAAAGAAACCATCAACAAAACAATGAGAAAACCCACTGTGTGGGAAAACATATTTGCCAATGTCATATCTGATAAGGGCCTAATCTCCAAAATTTATAGGGAACTCATACAACTTAACAAAAGGAAGATAAACAATCCAATCAAAAAATGGGCAAAGGACCTAAATAGACACCTCTCAAAAGAGGACATTCAGAAAGCCAAGAGACATATGAAAACATGCTCAAAGTCACTAATCATCTGAGAGATGCAAATCAAAACAACAATGAGGTACCATCTCACACCTGTCAGACTCGCTATCATCAACAAATCAACAAACGACAAGTGCTGGAGCGGATGTGGAGAAAAAGGAACACTTGTGCACTGCTGTGGGAATGCAGACTGGTGCAGCCACTATGGAAGACAGTATGGAGTTTCCTCAAAAAACTGAAAATGGAACTCCCATTTGACCCTGTGATCCCACTTCTAGGAATATATCCCAAGAAACCAGAAACACCAATCAGAAAGGATATATGCACCCCTATGTTCATAGCAGCACAATTCACCATAGCTAAGATCTGGAAACAGCCTAAGTGCCCATCAGTAGATGAATGGATTAGAAAACTGTGGTACATCTACATGATGGAATACTATGCTGCTCTAAAAAGGAAGGAACTCTTACCATTTGCAACAGCATGGATGGAACTGGAGAGCATTATGCTAAGTGAAATAATCCAGTCAATGAAGGAAAAAATACCACATGATCTCACTCATTCATGGATAATAGAGACCATTATAAACTTTTGAACAATAATAGATACAGAGGCAGAGCTGCCTCAAACAGATTGTCAAACTGCAGCGGGAAGGCCGGGGAGGGTTGGGGGACAGGAGGTAGGGGGGTAAGAGATCAATCAAAGGACTTGTATGCATGCATATAAGCATAACCAATGGACATAAGACACTGGGGGATAGGGGAAGCTAGGGGACTATCTAGGGCAGGGGGGAAAAAATGGACACATATGTAATACCCTTTGTATTACTTTAAGCAATAAAAAAAAAAAGAAAGGAAGACACAACATCCACCATCAATTCTGCACAACTCTCTTTCACACAGGACGTGATTGTGTTCTCAGAGAACATAGTGAGTATAGTAGTCTTCTCCAGTGTAATCATGATCGAGTGTAGAGAGGTAGCCAGGTAGAGTGGCTTTATTGAGAAAAGAGGGTGAGTTTATAACCCAAAAAGCATGAGTAATTCATGACTACAACAGCAGAGGTCATCCTTACACAGAGTTAGGGCTTTGAGACTAATCTGAGGTGTCGTTTGGCAATTCAAAACTGCTCTTTATTTGACAGCACTTCTGCTGCCATTCTTCATGTTTTTAAAGAATAGCACACACAGTTTCATATACCATTCGTTTGGTGGTGATCTTTGTCTTGTTTGAATGAGGACGATTACCACGCACAAGTTGGAGAAGTTGGACAATAGGATGACTCATGTTGTGGGTGGCATCGAGCAAGGTATATCAGCAATAATTAAACCACAACCACAAGTGTCGTATTTGGAAATGTCTTCTTCTTTCTAAAACTGTACAAGATATTTCATAAAAATTTATCCACAATCAGAGTGTAAGTAGCAGGAGCAAGACTATCCACAATAAAACCAAGTGTCTCCTTCAACAGTAACTTGCACATTTTTTTGACACACCACAGATAGTGGAAATCCGTCGATTTCATGAACCGTTCTGGGAGAGACAAGCTTATCTCATCCACAAGAAAGGAAGACACAACATCCACCATCAGTTCTGCACAAGTCCCTTTGACAAAGGCCGTGATTGTGTTCTCAGAGAACATAGTTAGTGTAGTAGTGTTCTCCAGTGTAAGCATGAGGTAGCCGGGTAGAGAGGTTTTATAGAGAGAAGAGGGTGAGTTTATAACTCGAAAAGCATGATTAATTCATGACTACGATAGCAGAGGTCAGAAGCAGAGGTCATTAGCGTTTTGAGACTGATTTTGGTGAAGTTTGGCAATTCAAAACTTCTCTTTGTTCTTACAGCACTTCTTTTGCCATTCCTCATCTTTTTAAAGAATACTGAGCATGTTTTCATATACTACTGGTTTGGTGGTGATAGCTTTGTGTTCTTTGAATAAGAGCAATTAGCACCGACAAGTTGGTGAAACTGGACAATGGGATGATTCATCTTTTGAATGTGATTTAGCAAGCCTCAACAAAATTTCATCACCCTACTCTGAACACCACCCAAGACATGATGCATTGTTTCTTTCTGGAAATGTCTATTTACCGCACTTGGTTTGAGGAAGCAAAAACAGAAGTGTGGAAAACCCCAGATAAAGCTCTTAATCTGATCTTCTATTCTAAAGCAGTAAACTGGCTTGTTGTCTTTGGTATTCATTTGAGTATTTCTTGCCACTCCCTTCTGGCCTGCAAAGTTTCTGTTTAGAAATCGTGTGATTTTTGTATGAGCACTGCCCTGTAGGGCACTAACTGAGTGATTTCTTATCAGAAAAGCAGGTGTAGTTCATTTCCAAAAAGGCAAAAGTAGTCCTTACACAAACTTAGAGTTTTTGAGAATATTCTTATGTCACTTTTGGTGATTTAAAACTGCTATTCATAGATCAGTTATTATGTGAAACAGTATAGAAGTTTCTCAAAACTCAGAACTGAATTACTGTATGATCCAGCAATTTCACTACAGCATAGGGGTGTGGATTAAATAGGTGAAGGGGGTTACAAGGTAGAAACTTTCCATTGTAAAAGAAATGTCAAGTGGATGTAATGTACAGCATGGTGACTATAGTTAATATTACTGTAATGTATATTTGAATGTAGCTAAAAGAGTAGGTCTTAATATTTCATCACAAAGGAAAAATTTGTAGCTATTTATGGTGGTGGATGTTAAGTAGACTTGTGGTGGGGATCATATATATCTATATCTATCTATCTATCTATATCTATATCTATATCTATATCTATATCTATATCTATATCTATATCTATATCTATATCTATATCTATATCTATATCTATATCTATATCTATATCTATATCTATATCTATATCTATATCTATATCTATATCTATATCTATATCTATATCTATATCTATATCTATATCTATATCTATATCTATATAATCATTATGTTGTACAATTAAAGCCAATATAATTTTATATCTAAAGAACAAAATAAATGAGCAAGCAAAATGGAAACAAATTCATAGATACAGAAAACAGACTGATGGTTGCTAGAGGAAATGGGGTTTGAGGGACTGGGTGAAAAATGTGAAGGGATTAAAAAGTACAAATTGGTAGTTACAAAATTGTCATGGGGGCCTAACATACAGCATAGGGGAAAATAGTGCGATAACTATGTATAGTTGTAGATGGGTACTAGACTTATCGGGGGAATCATTTTATAAATCACATACATGTCTAACCACGATGCTGTTCATCTGAAAGTAATATAAAATAATATTGAATATCCACTGTATGTGGGTAAAAAGCATCCCTTAACTTTTTCTGTCTCTGACAGTTGTAATATTTGTCCTGTCTTTGAAATGTAAACACCCAGGAACTAACTAAAATATTGCCCATAGAGAATGAAGGGAAAAAAGAGGCCCTTCTAAAATACAGATTGTTTTATAAGTTCCCTTGCCAAAATTGCTTTATAAAAAAGCTATTTTTTTTTCCTACAAAACTACTAGGATCTATATATATAAAAGGCTAAGTGACCATCTGACCATCCAACCGGCTAGTAGGTATGATGTGCACTGACCATCAAGGGGCAGACGCTTAATACAGGAACTGCTGAGCTGCAGTGACTTGGCAGCAGCGGTTCTCAGGTGATGCACCCTGGAACTAGAAAAGAGGGAGCCTGATTCCTCACGGGGCCATGCGATTTCACCTTCTGCCGTGAGTTATGTTGTTGCTGGAGCACTGTCGGCCCCAAATCTGGTTTACTGCCCAGCTGTGGTGACTGCAGACGCCCTTTGAGCCTCGGCACTGCCCCAGGTGCAGCCGGCTGGGGAGAGACTGCTGGAGGTTGGCTCCAGGGTGTGTCCAGCCTGTCTTGCCCAGACCTGTCCTGCTGGCCACCTTCTAATTAATTTTCTTTCAATGTACACAAATCTGTGCACTGGGCCACTAGTCCTATATAATAAAACCCTGATATACAAATTGACCAAAAGGCGAAACAACTGGTGGAACGACTGGTCGCTATGACATGCACTGACCACCAGGTGGATGATGCTCAATGCAGGAGCTGCCCCCGGCCTATAGGCCCAGACAGGCGGTGGCAGTGGGCGGCACCAGGCCAGCCAAGGTGGGTGTGAGTGGGGGCCCCTGGTCGCCCTGCTGGTAGCTCCACAGATCAGCCCTGATCACCAGCCAGGCCTAGGGACCCTACCTGTGCATGAATATCGTGCACCAGGCCTCTAGTATATATGGACTGTATATGGAAAATAGGGAAAATGAAGCATGGAGATACATTTTTGTTGAGATAAAGGAAAATAGTCATTTTGGATATGGAAAGATATAAAAGAGATGGTTGTTATTTTAGTAAAGGAAGAAAAAGAAAATGAATTTGTCCTAAGATAAAAATGATTGTTTCAAAATAAGAAAGGAAAAGATAGGACAAAAACTGAAAGGTACATCAAAGTTGCAGAACATTCTTAAAAGAGGGATCTTGAGAAAAGAATTTTATATATGGTCAAGCTAACTAATATTGGAATGAATAATTAAGTCAATTGAGTTTTTTGTGTGTATATGTATATGAACTCTCACTAGATCTTTAACAATGGCCATTTTTAAGTCTTTTGACAGTTATTGTTATACTCTAATACTTTGGGAAAAAATGTTCTTACAAATACAGGGTGGGGCAAAAGTAGGTTTTCATTTATGACTACATAAAAACAGTTTATTTTTGTATTATGATTTGTTATTATTGTATTATTTTTCATATGAACAATTGTGAACCTACTTTTGCCTCACCAGTATGCTTCATCTTCAACAACATTTATATAAAAACAAAGAAAGCACTGACAAGTACTCTAAAATGAAGGTTTCAGATAACTTTAAAAACATAATACTGAGCTGAATACATAAAGAAACTGCAATTTAAAAACAACAAAGCCAAACTACCTAATTAAAAAATAAGCAAAAAACTTAAAAAGACATTTTTTCACAGATGTATAATGGCCACCAAGCTTATAACAAGATACTCAACCTCACTAAATTTTAGAGAAGTGCCAATCCAAACAACAATGAGATACCATCTTATATCCACAAGTAAAGTCACTATTACAAAAACAGAAAGTAACCTGTGTGGCAGGAGCAATTGCAATCCCAAGCCTACCTAGTGTGCTGGCTCACTGTGCACACAGCCCTAGGCAGACCCAACTCTCTAGGCCAGTGGTCGGCAAACTCATTAGTCAACAGAGCCAAATATCAACAGTACAACGATTGAGATTTCTTTTGAGAGCCAAATTTTTAAAACTTAAACTATATAGGTAGGTACATTGTTATTAACTTAATTAGGGTACACCTGCACCGCGTCTCCTGTCGCCCGACCGACCGATACCCCCCACTTCTTCTAACGCCACTTCTTCAAAATAGACTCGCCCAGGCCGAAAACCGACTTCTGTGCATGGGCCACGGAGTTTTAATCGCACTGTACATGCGCACCCTTACGTGGTATTTTGTGGAAGAGCCACACTAAAGGGGCCAAAGAGCCGCATGTGGCTCGCGAGCCCCAGTTTGCCGACGGCTGCTCTAGGCTCTTGCTTATTGACCAACACTCATTGCTGTCTCTATTGCCCTGGCCCTGTAGGCCAGGGATGCCCAGGGACAAACATGGCTATCTCTGTTCATTCTAGGAATTCCTGAGCCCAGACATCTCCCAGGCTCCCAAGCTCAGGGACTGACTGAGCCTCTTGGCTCTCCCATGGACGGGCTGCTGGAAGAGGCGGATGTGCCCAGGAAGGAGGGGCCATTCAGACCACCAGCCTGCCAGGCTCTCTGGCAGTCTCCCTGGGTAGGAAGCCAGCCAGGATGCTGTCCCATCACTAGATGAGTGGATAAAAAAGCTGTGGTACATATATACACTGGAATCTTTCCCAACCATAAAAAAGAATGAAATCTTAACCGTTTGCAACAGATTTGATGGACATAGAGGATATTATGCTAAATGAAACAAGTCAGTCAGAGAAAGGGAAATAATATATGATTTCACTCATAGGTGGAATCTAAAGAACAATGTAAATGAACAAACGGAACAGAGACTCATAGATACAGAGAACAGAGTGATGGTTGCTAGATGGGAGGGTGTTTGGGTGACTGGGTGAAGAAGGGGAAGGCATTCAGAAGTACACATTGGTAGTTATAAAATAGTCATGGGGATGTAAAGTACATCATAGGAAATATATTTAATAATATTGTAACAACTATGCATGTTGCTAGGAGGGAAATGAAAATATCCAAGGGAGCACTTTGGAAAGTATACAACTATCTAACCCAGCCGTGGGCAAACTACGCCCCGCGGGCCGGATCCGGCCCATTTGAAGTGAATAAAACTATTGAAAAAAAAGACCGTACCCTTTTATGTAATGATGTTTACTTTGAATTTATATTAGTTCACACAAACACTCCATCCATGCTTTTGTTCCGGCCCTCCGGTCCAGTTTAAGAACCCATTGTGGCCCTCGAGTCAAAAAGTTTGCCCACCCCTGAACCACTGTGCTATGCACTTGAAACTAACACAAAGTAGTGTTGAAAGTAACCTACATTGAAAAAGAAAGACCTTGGTTGTGCTTCACGCAGGGCTTCCAGGTCTCTCTCTAGAATTCTCTGCTTCTGAGGTCACAATGACAGGCAGATTCCAGAGCCCTGTGGATGGGTCCAGTTTTCACTCTGCGCATTGGCAGCGATGAGGAAAAAGCCCTTCTGTTTTCCTACTGTCCCCAGCCCACCCTCGCCCCCTCCTACTTCCTCCTCACCTGGTTTCCCACACTGCCTTTGGCAGGCCCCCACTCTGGGCTCTCAGCCTGGCCCTCCCCCTACTCCTTCACCTCACCAAACCAAGTTACCACCTCTCACCAATGGGCACCCTCCGCACTTGGTGGCTCAAAAGGCTTGCAGCCTTCACAGGTCCCCTGGGGTCCCCTGCTCCCACTGCCCAGCCCATCCCCCTTCCTCTCCTTCCCTCCACCCTGTCCAGCTAGCCTCCCTCTCTGCTCTTCACTCTTCCTTTGCCCCACAACCCCCTTCTGGACCTTCACTGGCCTCTAGACACCTGAGCAGACAGCTCACCTGCCTCTATTCCCCTCCTTCCCAGTCACCTCCTCCCACCATCTCCCCTCTGTTGGGCCATCCTGGAAACTCTCCCCAGGACCTGGAGTCCCCGCCAATGGGTACCCAGACGTCTCCATGCTTCAGGAGTCAGGCAGATGAGTGGATAAATGTTGGGTGCAGGGAGCAGGACATGGTGGGCAGCAGCTACAGGTAATCCTGGTGGGCCCTCCAGCACCCCAGAAAGAGCCATCTCTGCAGTGAATTCTCTGCCATCTGGGCATCTGGCCTGAGTCTCCGGGAGGATGTCCCACCTGTGGATTGGTCCTCAGGCCAAAGAAAATGTAACAAGCTCCTGGGTATCCACACATGGGCCCCACCAGGCTCTCGGAGATGCCATTTGAAGGGGGTGTCAGGGCTTGGACTCAGAGCACCTTTCCCTGCAGGCCCTTCCCCTCCACGTGGCCAAGCACAGTCCCCTCATTCAGAGGGGGCAACTGTGTCCTGTGCCTGATACATACTCCACCCCCCAACCAGCCTTCCCAAGAGACCATGACTAGGGGCCCTCTGGCAAAACAAAGACTGCCTGGGTGGGGCACAGTGGCAGTGGGAAGAGAGGTGCATCCCTGCTGTAAGGTATGGGGACCCCGAGGCTGGGGGAGGCCTGGGACCCCTCTAGGGTAAAGCGTCCTGTCCACTGTGGTACTGGGCACTCAGAGGGCAGTTGGTGAGCTCTGCAGCTATGGCTGGCCATCAGCGTAGCTGGGTCAGAACCATATTTCTGCAGCCTCCCTGGGGACAGCTGTAGGCTTCTGGGTGGGTGGGGGCGTTGCGGGAAAAAGTTGCAGCTGGAGAGGCTTATCTGGGGCCTTGGGGCCTCCACACCCTACTTCCTTCCCCCCATGCAGGCCCCAGGGCAGCCAGGGCTACTCCCGCTTCCCACCTGTGACAGAAGCAAGGAAAGGCCGGACTGGCCCAAAATGGGGGAACCCACATTTAAACTCTGCTGTCTGCCCAGCTGGGCCAGCCAGCTCCAGATTGGGCCACCGAAAATCAGCAGCACGTCCCCTTCTTCCCCACCGAAAGGTGAGTCTTGGGAGTGCTGACCGAAAACTCACAAACCACACAGCTGTGGGCTTTCCTGACCACAGCCTGGGGTGCACAGGGTCCAGGACTTAACTTTCCTTTTGCCCCTGCAGAAATCTCAGCCCTGACAACTGCCTTCCTGTGGGGTGGTCATGCTCTGAAGACACCTGCCACTAGACCCCTTCTCCTGGTCCCACTCTCTTCTTGATGGAGTAAAGGGACACTTTGAGCAGGTGTCGCTACCAGAGACCTGCAGACACTTGTATTTTGGGGTCAAGAAGCCCTTGGTCTCCTGCTCAGTGGCCTAGAAGATACTGCTATGAATGACTTTGGAGCCAGTGGTATGATGCCCAGACCTCTGCAGGCTCCGGGAGCTGGGCAGCCTGGAGGGTACATAGAGTCTTTTTAGGACAACAGAAGTGGATGCTCCTATGAACACCACCCTGGACCACACACACCCTTTTTGGTTTGGAAACTTTTCTGGGAAATGTCTGGGACCCTAACTAGCCCCAGTTCTGAGCCCCTCCCTTCTCTCCACGACCCGTGGTCCCCCAGGCACCAGCATCTCATCAGACAGGACTGACCATGGAGAGAGCTGTGCAATGTCCACCCAAGGAAGGAAACCAATGACCCAGCTCCTTGGGGCCACGGGACAGCAGTCCTTTTCCCTAGAGCTCCCCAGCCCTCTACCCAGGGCAAAGGTAAGACTGGGTTCTCTGAGGTTCAGCCCAGACCCCAAGGGGCAGGGCAATGCAGAGACCTGGGGAGGAAGCCTGTGAGGCGGGTTCATGGTTGGCTAGTCCCATCGCTCTCCTCTCCATCTTGCCAACTTGCCCTCTTAGAAGATGCATCTGACCCCTGGGTAGGGAGGTGGGATCCATGATGGTAGCCTATTTTCTTTCCCAAGTGCTACCTGGGGAAGCGTTTAAGCAGCTCTTCAGAAAGGCCAGGCCCTCCTACTGACCCTGGAAGCTGTTGACTGAGACCTGGAGGAGATGCAGCTGGAGTCAGGTTCCCATGAACACACTGTGGGACTTGGAGGCTTTATTTCTTCCCACCCAGAAGGGCGTCCTTCAATTTCCCAAGGGAAATGAACAGAGGCAAGGTCATGGGACCTCATGGAGAGCTTCTGACTGCCCCAGGGCCTCGGAGGGAAGGGGCTGGTGCGAGGGCCCAGAGCCCCCTCGGAGCCCTTCCCTCGGCCTGCTGCTTGGGGTCCCCGAGAGATTCATATTTTCCAGAGCTGGTAGAATTAAGACAACCGGCAATCTTCACTGACCTTCTCCTCACTCCAGTGTCCCAGCACCAGTCAACCTCCCCTTGTCTGTCCTTTAGCAGCACATATTTCTTACGATAGAAAATATGTTAAAACCATTTCACAGAAACACAGGCCAAAATGCAGGGAGGGCTTGGCTTAACCAGTTTTGGGTCATCTGGTTACAGAAAATTTTGATTTTTCTTCTTATGTATTTTATAATGAATAAATGTCAAATAAATATGTTTTTCATAAAAATATTATTTATGTGAATATTTTCAGATTTTGTTTTAGTTTCTAATATAGTGGATACTGAAGATATGATCTACACCACTAAAAGTTTGGGGATCCTTACCAAAGGACTTGTATGCATGCATATTAGCATAACCAATGGACACAGACACTGGAGGCTTGCCTGGTGTGGGAATGGCTGTGGTGGTGGTGGGGGGGGGGAGGGTGGGCGGGGGTCAATTGGGGAAAAAGGAGACATATGTGAAACTTCAGACAATAAAATAAAATAAAAAAGTTTAGGGATCCTTGCCCTAGCCGGTTTGGCTCAGTGGATGGAGTGTCAGCCTATGGACCAAAGAGTCCCAGGCCAAGGGCAAGTACCTTGGTTTCAGGCTTCTCCCCAGTCCAGGCCCTAGTCAGGGCCCATGCTGGAGGCAACCAAACTGATGTGTTTCTTTCACATTGATGTTTCTCTCTGTCTTTCCCTCTCTCTTTCACTCTCCCTAAAAATCAATGGAAAAATATCCGCAGGTGATGATTAACAACAACAAAGAACAAATAAATAAAAAAGAAAGGTTTTGGGAGCCTTAATAAATTTTAATAGTGTGCAGCATTCTGAGGTCACACAGTTTGAGAACCGCTGGCCTGGACATGAGTGGCAGAATGCAGGGTCAGCTGAACAGGGCTATTTCCACCACCATCTACTAGCCTGTCTCCCAGGCAAGACACCTGAGACAAATGCAGAGCAATTCTTCATTTTTCCCCTCTTTTCTCCTGCTTTTATTTCTTCTTCTCTTCTCTTTTCATTTTCCTAGCTTTTCTCTTGTTTTTCTTCTTTTGTTTCTCCCAGCCTGAACTCTCATAATAAAAGTTGCCCACAACACTACCTTCCCTTAACATTTTTCTCATATCTAAATAGAGACATAGTAACACTTGAAGTAGGCTTTTCCTTACTGCTCATCCCATTCAAAAGAGGCAATGTGCATATTTAAAAACATTTTATTCATCTGTAATCACAGAACTGAAAATGAAATTCTTCATGGACTCCTGTCCCACCACAGAGGGCACAGAGCAGAGTCAGTCGCCAGGTGAGCCTGGAGCAGCGCAGGGAGCAGGAGTCTGTCCTGCTCATCCCTCCTAAGAAGTGGTTTCATCCTTTATTTGCGGCAAAAGAGGTGAGCTTGTTCAAAGCCTTGTATGTTCCTTGTAGCACATGGAGCAGGTAGCAGAAAGGAAAGAGGTGACAGAAGAAATGTGTTAGTGACAGAAGAAGCAACTTGACCTTGAGGATCCTTGTTTTTCCACTCTGGGAAGCTCCTTCCACCACATGGGGCTTTCTGGGGTTACGGGAACCCTCTCCTCATCTTCCAAGGCTGGACCCCACTTCTGCCATGTGAAAACACAGGAGCAAGGAAGAAGAGAGACTACAGAGATGTAGTGGAAGGGCTCAGGGAAGAATTTGTGATTTGCTTGTGTCCATGGCCAGAGGATGGGAGAGAACATCCTATAGGGAGTGTAGGCTCTTTTGGTTGCAGGCTCCTGTCCCACCCAGGCCCTGGCCAGGGCTCTTGCAGGAGGCAACCAATTGATGTATTTCTCTCACATCAATGTTTCTGTCTTTCCCTCTCTCTTCTACTCTCCCAAAAAAATCAATGGAAAACTATCCTCAGGTGAGGATTAACAAAAACAAAACCAAAAAAACACCCTTCCTTTGAGACATCGAAGTTCTTCCCACTAGAGAGGAGCGTGCTCCCCCTCCCCCATTTGTCCCCAGGCTCGCTCAGGCTCGCTCAGGCTGATGGGCTTCAGGAGGAGAGGTCTGGGTCAGTTCCGGCCATGTTTTCTCCCAATCTGCTGCAAGAAGTGTGCCTGCCGGGCGACTAGGATGGAGAAGGACCCTCTGAAGATGGACTGGGGACAGTAATTGTCCAAACTAGGATACACACACCTGTAAAACATGAGGGAGCTGTCCCCTTGCATCCCCCTTTAGCAGTCCTGAAGATAAGATTTCTCTTTTTTTGTTTTTATTGAATTTATTGGGGTGACATTAATGAAATTATATAGGTTTCAAGTGTACAACTCTATGATACATCATGTGTATATTGTATTGTGTGTTCACCACCCAAAGTCAAGTCTCCTTCTATCACCAATTATCCCCTTTTATCCTCTTCTAACCTTGCACCCGGTTCCTCTGTGAAATCCACCGTACTGTTGTCTGTTTTTTCTTAATCCCTTTACCTTTTTCACCAGGCCCCCAACCCCTGACCCACTTGACAGCTGTCAGTCTGTTCTCTGTATCTGAGTCTGTTTCTATTTTGTTTAATTTGTTTATTAGATTCCATATACTAGTACAAGTGAAATCATATGGTATTTATCTTTCTCTGATTGTCCTATTTTATTAGCATAATATCTGCCAGGTCCATTTATGCTGTTGCAAAAAAATAAAATTTAATTTTTAATGTCTGAGTAGTATTCTGTGGCATAAATGTACCACAGCTTTTGTTATCCATTCATCTACTTATGAGCACTTGGGCTGCTTCTAAATCTTGGCTATTGTAAATAATGCTGCAATGAACATAAGGAGTGCATATATTCTTTTGAATTAGTGTTTCATGTTTCTTTGGATATATTCCAGGAAGTGGAATTGCTGGGTCATAATGCAGTTCCATTTTTAATTTTTGAGTTTTCCACAGTGGCCACACCAACCTGCATTCCCACCAACAGTACAAGAGGGTTTCCCTTTCTCCACATCCTCGCCAACACTTGTTGTTTTATTCATGATAGCCATTCTGACAGGTGTGAGGAGATCTCTCACCGAGGTTTCAATTTGCAATTCTCTGGTGATTAGTGACACTGAGCATCTTTTCATATGTCTATTGGCCCTCTGTGTGTCCTCTTCGGAGAAGTGTTTATTCAGGTCCTTTGCTCATGTTTCAATTAGATTTTTTTTTTTTTTGTGAGGGTCACTTTCTGGTAAATCTGTCAGACATGCTTGTCAGGGATTCAGCTCTTTCTTGGGGTCATGGTCATGGGGAGGGGCCCAGGGCCCAGGACTGAGACTGGTCTCCCTCTGCTGAGTCACTCCCATCAGACTGGCCCTTCTCTCTGTGGAGAATGTCTGCAGGGCTGGAATCCGGGAAGGGAACTCTGATCTTAGAAAGTTTGTCTCCACTGTGTGTGTCCTGCACTAAATACTCAAACCCCAACCTGGGAGATGATGCAGAGGGGGATGGAGTCAGAGTCCAGGACTGTTAGTCCTGTGTGTGCAGTAGAGTTCACCCCACCTGACACGCAGATGTCAGAGAGCCCTCACTCATGGTATACACGCAGCTGTCCGAATCCTATTTCTGTGTGTGTGTGTGTGTGTGTGTGTGTGTGTGTGTGTGTGTGTGTGATATATTATTGATTTCAGAGAGGAAGGGAGGGAGAGAGAGAGAGAGAACATCAGTGATGAGAGAGAATCATGAATCAGCTGCTTCCTGCATTCCCCCTACTGGAGATCGAGTCCAAAACCCAGGCAGGTGTCCTTGACTGGATTCAAGTCCATAGGCTGATGCTCTATCCACTGAGCCAAACCGGTTTGGGCCCTATTTATGTTTTTGAATCATATAGGAAGGCTACTATGGTGTAGTATCCTGTGTCTTTCAGGGTGACCTTTGGAACAGAAGGGATCCATTGGGGTATATTGTCTCTTGACTGCTGCATGCAGGTCCTGGGTATATTTACTGAGCATCTATTACATATGGTGCTGCTGGAAGTCGGTCTACCCTTGCTGCTTGACACAGTCCTGCAGGGAAGAAACATCTGCACAGCTTATGTTTCAGGGAACCTGGCGTATATGGCATATGTTTGCTCCCCCTCTTAACACTATGTGTTTTATTTTTTTTTTCATTTTAATATATTTTTTTATTGATTAAGATATTACATATGTGTCCTTGTCCCCACGTTACCCTCTACCCCCCACCCCCCCACCCCCGCTCATGCCCTCACCCCCCCGTTGTCCATGTCCATTGATTAGGCCTATATGCTTGCATATAAGTCCTTTGGTTGATCTTTCCCCCTTACCCCCACCCTCCCCTACCTTCCCTCCAAGTCCCGACAGTCCAATCAATGCCTCTCCGTCTCTGGATCAGTCCTTGTTCATCAGCTTATGTTGTTCATTATATTCCACAAATGAGTGAGATCCTGTGGTGTTTATCCGCTCTCAAGTTCCATCCATGCTGTGGCAAATGGTAAGAGTTCCTTTTTCTTCTTCCTCTTCTTAAAGAATACCTTTCAGCATTTCATATAATGCTGGTTTGGTGGTGATGAACTCCTTTAGCTTTTTCTTATCCGTGAAGCTCTTTATCTGACCTTCTATTCTGAATGATAGCTTTGCTGGATAAAGTAATCTTGGTTGCAGGTTCTTGCTATTCATCACTTTGAATATTTCTTGCCACTCTCTTCTGGCCTGCATGGTTTCTGTTGAGAAATCAGCTGACAGTCGTATGGGTACTCCCTTGTAGGTAACTGACTGTCTTTCTCTTGCTGCTTTTAAGATTCTCTCTTTATCTTTTGCTCTTGGCATTTTAATTATGATGTGTCTTGGTGTGGTCCTCCTTGGATTCCTTTTGTTTGGGGTTCTCTGCGCTTCCTGGACTTGTAAGTCCATTTCTTTCACCAGGTAGGGGAAGTTTTCTGTCATTATTTCTTCAAAAAGGTTTTCAATATCTTGCCCTCTCTCTCCTTCTGGTACCCCTATAATTCTGATGTTGGTACGCTTGAAGTTGTCCCAGAGGTTCCTTACACTATCTTCATATTTTTGGAATCTCTTTTCTTTTTTCTTTTTCGGTTGGGTATTTTTTGTTTCTTTGTATTTCAAATCTTTGACTTGATTCTTGGGATCCTCTTTTCTGCTGCTGGATCTCTGTAAATTATTCTTTATTTCAGTCAGTGTATGCTTAATTTCTAGTTGGTCCTTTTTCATGTCCTCCATGGTCTCCCTATACTTATTGAGGGATTCATTAAATTTATCGGCGGTTTCCATAAAATTCTTGAAAAACCTTATAACCGTGGCCTTAAACTCTATATCCAATCGTTTGCTTTCCTCCATTTCTGCCATTTGTGACCTGTTTCTTTGTCTCCGCATTTTGGCAGCTTCCCTGTGTTGATAGAGTGGCCCTGTGCGCCAGGTGTCCTGTAGGGCCCAGTAGCTTAGCCTCCCCAGTTACCTGGGGTGGACACTCTTGGTGCACTCTTGGTGCCTTGGTTGTTGTAGGATCACTGGGAGGAATTGACCTCCAGGCCAATTGGCTGTGAGAATCAGCTGTGTCTAAAGTGGGAGAACTTCTGTGCTGAAGACACCCTTCTGGGGCAAGACTTGCTTCAGTGGGGCTTTGGTGCTCACTGAGTCTGCTCCCTGAGTGTGTCCCTTATGGATCTGAGGAGTTGCAGTCTGGATGGACCCCCTCTGACCACTGGGTACAGTGGCTCCTGGATCTAAGGAGGTGCTAATTCAGCCTCTGCCTGAGGCCACACAGCAGGAGCCACGAAGAGGCTCAGCTGTGAAGCAATGCAAGCCGCTGCGGGGCCTTGGGCCTTCTCTTGCAAGTTCCAGGTCTGCCTGGTTCGGCTGCAGTTAGGTACATTCACATGCAAAAGCCTCTGCCGCAGCCTGGGTGGGGCGGGGTCTCAGGGAGTCAAAGGGCGGAGAAAGCAGCTATGGCTGATTCTCCGCCCGGAGTCGCGCGTCTCAGTGTTCCGGTAACGGCTGCAAGCACCTCTGAGGGAAAGCCGCCCTCAAGTTCGCTCGCTGCCGGACAGACCAGCCTCTCCCCGTATGAGTCCTGGGTCCCCAGAGACTTCCCGGAACCGGAGTTCAGAGCAGTCAGGAGCTTGTGACTCAAAAAGTCAGCCGCGTCCTCAGGTGCTACCCCCTTTCCTCGCGCGCGCGCGCGCCGCCGTACCTCTGCACTTCACCTCCGCAGCGCCTCTGGCTCTCAGCGTGCTTTTCTTTCCTTCTAGTTGTGGAATTTACACTCAGCCAGCCTTCCTGTTGTTCTGGATGATGTTTGCTCAGTCCTTTGCGGTAATTTTCAATTGTTGTGTGAGGCGATAATTTCCCGGTGTTTACCTATGCCGCCATCTTAGTTGTTCTCCGATTGTGAATTTTTTTATGTGAATCTTTCCAGTGTCAACTTTTTGAAAAATGCTATGCATTGTCAGTTTACAGCATTTGTTATTGCATTGATACAGCACAGACTAATTGAATAAAATAATCTGGAGTAATGGGCATGCACATTTTGGCTTTACGATGTGGTTGTCTCCTTCTTCATCCACGTATTCCATGTTCACTGCAAGTAAGGCCGTCTTTATAACTCTATCCTTAGCAGGTAGTTGGCTCAGATCGTCTTCTCTAGAAAGCTGGCAAGGAACTACCACAGATCTGAGCTTTTTCAAGTCCTGCCTGTGCCCAAACTGTGACCAACACTATGTGTTTTAAACAGGACCACCTCCCCAAGAAAGGTTGTTTCCCCAGGTGAGGATTTTTCCCTGAAGTTAGGGAGGAACTAAAACCCCTTAACTAAGTGCCAGGTGGGTAGTTAATCACTTTAACTATGAACAATCACGCTTAAGCTACATAATCTTTACTCCCTGGAATGGAGATAAGAAAAGCCCTAACCTTTGGAATAGAAATTGATAGGATTAAAATCAAATGGTATAAATACAGATGTAACAAGACAGAACCTGGCCACAGAACCCGGCAAGAGAACCTGGCTACAGAACCTGGCTAGAGAACCTGGATAGAACCTGGCTGGAGAACCTAGCGAGAGAACATGGCAAGAGAACCCGGACAGAACCTGGCTGGAGATCCTGGATAGAACCAGGCAAGAGAACCCAACTATGCTGATGAACTGAAAGCTGCCTCCATGTCATTCCTTCTTCGCCAACTCCATCCACACCTTTGGGAACCCCTGGACCTGTTGGGGCTGGACCCTAACATGATACAATTTGATAGTTGCTGTCCGCACTTTCCCCTTTAAACAAGACGTAACCTCCAAGAAACCCTGGCAGATTGTGGACACGGAGAAGCACATCCTTCCCTTTGGCAGCATTGGGTGGCACTGATTCAATAGTGAGTTGGGCAGTGGTGGGCAGGCTCCAGAAGGTTAAGAGTGAGGCTAGGAGGGAAGAGAGAAATTGATCAAGATTTGGAGCTATGGGATGGAGAGATGAGACTTTGGGTCCTGAGCAGGTCTCTTCATCTCTCAGCCTTGGTGTGTGTGTGTGTGTGTGTGTGTGTATGTGTCTCCTATGGTGAAGGTCAGCAGCATGGCCACCATTACTTTAGTACCTCTGAACTAGTTATTTCCTTTATTTCAAATACTGTCCCCGAGGTGTCTGCCTGGCTCACCTCACTGCCCTAAGACCCCTGATGACAGAGTGTCCTTGGGAGACACCTTCCCTGACCACCTTCTTTAAATACCCTGTGTCTCCACTTTCTGACCTATCCCTGCTATGTTCCCTGCATGGCACTTTGGGCACCTGACATCACATCTAGATCTTCCCTTGTCTGTCTCCTCCCCATGGAACATGAACTCCATGGGGGACAGGGGCTTGTCTGATCTTGTTGCACCCCCAGTGTCTGCAACAGGCTGTAAATATCTGTGGGTAAATGAGTGACTATTATCAGGATCCTGCACCTCCTGGGGTGAATGTGCCCATTTCTGAGCTTGGTGGTAAGGACAATGTTGAGCACCCCTAGTTAAGATTTTTTTCTTCATTGACATAAATTGTGATTATTGTCATCAGTTTATAAAACTTATTAAGAAACTAGAGGCCAGGTGCACGAATTCGTGCACCAGTGGGGTCCCTTGGCCTGGCCTGTGGGATTGGGCCAAAACAGGCCAGGCTGAGGGACCCCACCAGTGCATGATTGGGGCTGAGAAGGGACACAGGAGATTGGCCAGCCGGGGAGGGACAACGGAAGGGCTCCAGGGCATGTCTGGCCTGTCTTGCTCAATTCTGATTGGCAGGACCCCAGCAGCAAGCTAACCTATAGGTCAGAGAGTCTGCTCCCTGGTGGCCAGTTCATGTCATAGCTAGCAGTTGAGTGGCCTTAGCATATCATTAGTATATTATGCTTTGATTGGTTGAATGGATGACTGGACCACCGGACACTTAGCATATTAGGCTTTTATTATATAGGATTATTAACTTTTAAAACACACAGCAGTCAAGGTTTTCCTGCCCCTCACCACTTTCAGATGATGAGATTGTCCTGTTGCTGAGCCCCATCCCCCATCCTACTCTCCTCCCTTGTCCTCTCCCCTCAGGTCCAAACAGAAGCCCTCTGTCCCCTCTCTGAGCGCTGTGCTCCCCAGGAGACCCCAGCCAGTCTCTATCTACCCTCCTCCTGTTCACCCCAGGGATGGTCCCCTCCTTACTGGTCAGCAGGAGCCCCTCTGTGAGCAGGGGCTGAGGGGGACTTCATGGTGTCTGCTGTTTGTTCTGTCCCTCCCTCTGTGAGAAATGCTTTGGCCCAGGAAAGCTCACTGGCACCTCTGTCCTGGTCTTGTGGGATCTGCTGTCCTTTCTTCCAGTGCATTGAACCTTCTCCCAGGGCAGGAATTCTTCCCAGTCATGTGGGAGGGGGGCGTTGTCTCTCTCTAGGATCTTCCTTCTCCCTTCCCTCTCATCTTGAGTTCCCTCTCATCTCCTTCTTTTTTCCTTCCATCTACATTTCTGTTTCCTGGCAACTGCTGAAGCTTCGATGTGATTGTCCACCACACCTAGACACAGACACATGCTCTGTTAGGACAAGCACAAGCCTGGGGTGTTGGGGGGTTATTGTCCCAGGCATTTCCCCAGGACCCTCTCATTACTTGGGACTTTTCCCTTCAGAGCAGGAGCTTGGGGGCTGCATCAGGAACTCTTGTCACAGGAATGTCATCTCCCGTCATGCATGAGAATCACCTGTGGAACTTGGTAACGATTGCAGTGCCCAGGTGGCACCATAGAAACGCTGCTTCAACAGCTGCCTAGCTAATGTGGATGCCCACTAGGCTGAGACCCATGCTGTGTGGGTGGGGCAGCCGCTCCCCCTCTCCTGTGCACAGAGAGGGTCTCCAGATCCTGTTCAAATGCAGATTCTGACTGGGAAGGTGTGCAGTGGACCTGAGAATTTGCACACAGCCTTGGCCTCTGCTGTCAGCACCACACAGAGAGCCCTGGGGGTCCACAAACCTGGGAATTCTGTTTGTGACACAGAAACCCAGCTGGGCACCAGCTCTTCCCTGTGTTCTCAAATGTGTGGGGAAGGTTGGATTTCCTCCCAGATGGAAGGCCACAGAGATGACTCTGGGGTGATAAAAGGGTCAGCTGAATGATGACGGGGAGGGGACCCCCATTGTATCTCCAGCTGTCACCCACCTGGCCCTTGCTTCCGGCGCAGAGACCAGGACCAGGTGTCTCAGAAGGACCTGAAGTTCCCGGGGTGAAGGTGTAGGTGTCCTGTGTGTCCTGTCTAGTGAGGACTGTGCTTGGTGGTCAGATGGCTATGGGCTCCCTGGTCCTCAGACTCAAGGTTTCAAGGAGACCTTCCCTCTCTGTGCCTGTTGGTTGAGCTGTGGCTCAGAGCCTGTCCACGTGCTCCCTGATGGTCAGAGCAGCCTCTGTCCCTCCTCTGCCTGGGGGACTTTCCTGTGGTCACCCTGCCTTCCCCATGGGTGGTGCTAGGCATGGAGTGGGGAAGCAGCATTGAGACCCCTGAGAACGAAGGTGCTGGGTACTAGGGAGGAGCCCAGAGGCCTGTTGGAGCAGGGGATGGAAATCAGGCTCCTTCTGCATGTCCTTAGCCAAAGCCAGGTGCATGTGTGAATTTCCTGTGTGCTGTCTGTGTGTCTCCATGCCTCCAACTGTAGGGCATGGAGGAGACCTGCAGCTAGTGTCAGGGTCTGCATCTGGGCAGACTCAAGATGCTGTGAGCTGACCTTGAGCATCCCTGGACAGAAATAGGCTCTGCCAGGCTGAGTGGCCAGTCACCCTGGGTCCTGGTTACTGTGCGTCCTTGGCTGCCCAACCTAAATCCAGGCCAGGGTGAGCTCAGTGAGAGGACAGGCGTTGTCCAGAGGAATCCTGACCCAGTGTCAGGAGAACTGCACCCCCTGAGGGGGATGTGTTGTCTTAGGAGGAACTCTTTACCCCAGAAGTTTCAAAAGAAGGGCCTGGTGAGGGGTCCTATGAGGCTTACAGGAGAGAGTGCTGGCCTAGAGGCTGATCCTGAGACTGCCTTGTGCGTCCCCATCACAGCATTGGGGTGTTGCTTCCAAGTCATCTGTGTCCCTGTCTGTCATCTGCTCTAGGCCTCCCCACGGGGCCCAGGAGCTGGAGTAGCTCTATGTGGAGACTTAGCCAGGCATCCCCATGGATTCCTCTATTAGGGGAGGGGAGGCCTCCATGGGACAAGCCCCTCTGAGGTGGAAGCAAACCCAAATCTTGGGTTCTCTTATCCCATCCTGCATGGGAAGTCCCCCTAGCTCCCCAGGACACCATGGACTGGTGAGATGTCTTTAGGGACCACAGGCAGGTTCCCACAGACCAGGGACCTTAGCAATGGGAGTCATCCCCTGATTCCTTTGAGGTCAAGGTGGTTTCCCTTTTCCCATGGTAGTAACTCCACCTGGGATTTCTGCCAGGTCAGGGCTCTGTGAGAAGAGGAAGGACCCATGCCCCGGGGAGATGAGACATCACTCACAAGATGGGATGGGGAGGGCTGTGATATTTGGGAAATGAATGGGGATCAGGATGTTACAGGACCTTGAATTCCAGGTCTTTGAGTCTCAGTGTCATAAAACGAGCACTGAAGTCAGTACAAGATCAAGTACATGGAGCTTATTTAAAAGAGAATCAGCCAGAAAAGAGAAGTGGAGCTCCCCGAGAGGTTCCTGTGGGTGGCTTATATGGGGGCCTTGAGGTGGGTGCAAGGCTTGGGCATGAGGATGAGGTCAGCTGTACCATGAGCCTCATCTGGTGGTGGCTGGTTCCGGGGTAGTCCAGGGTTTTCCCATGGTCAGTGGACCATCCAGACAGCCTGTAGAATAATGCTTGTGCAAACATTCTAGCTACCATTTAATTGACAAAAAAACAAAACACAAACTATTATGCGGAACAGGATGTCAAGAAAGGATGTTATCCTACATTCTTTCCTTTAAGGATGCAGTTAGGTTAGTTTCAACTACGGAATTTTACTGAAAGCAAGGAGTCACATCAGGCCTCAGAGATAGACTTCTTTCAGTCAAGATGGAACCCAGATGTTACCTCCATGCTGTCCCAAGACCCGTCTCTGTTAGGAGAGCCCTGTCCTCCCTCCTAACTGTACGAGGATAAAGGCTCATCCCTGGGACAGCTGTGGGCACTTGCTGCCCTCCTCCCATGCTGAAACCAGGCCCTGGACTACAGGAGCATGCTCTGACCCCAGAGTCGGAGAAAAGACCCAGGTGATGGAATCTGGTCCCATAGTGAGAAAGTGTCTCCAACTCTTAGTGACCCCCACCTGAGGGGACCGGCAGGTCCAGTTCAGCAGCATCATGGCGGGTGGTTGCAAGATCCACCAAACCCAAGGCTCATGGTGTCCCACATGCCCAGGAGCTGCCATGAGATCTGAGTGCACGTTGATCCTTTCCAGAAGGGACTGGGCTTCAGGAGATTCTCGTTCTCCATGGACACTGCCTGATGGTTAGGATAGATAGAGCCACAAAGAGCGCAGTCTGGCCCACCAATCAGTACCCACGCAAGGGACAGAATGCAGGGTGCCCCTCTATCTTGTGGAGCAGGGGAGTGCAAGACTCAGCTGACTTGCTGCTGTTCTTAGGCAGTGGGATCTGGGTGAGGGTGGGGAGCACCCCTAGTTTTGTATTTAAGGTTTAAGGGGGGGGGGGAGAGGGTAATAATTCCTACCAGGTCTCAGAATTGTAGGTAACCTATTGCCAGAAGGGCATTTTTACATCATTGCAAAATGTAAATAATGCACTGGAAAGTTTTTTTTAAAGGAAAAATCATTTAAAATTCATCAGTAACTGTGATACATGTTTTATTTTTCTAGTTCTTGTTAATGTCACCTTTTGAGGTTTATCTTAGAAAATGGTGAAAGCTGACTCCATACATATTTGTATCACTGAAATCTGAATTTTATGTGGATTCTCTAAGCTCTCAATGGTTCGTATAGATCATCTTCTGTGAACACTAATGGGATTTCTCTGACCATTTCTGTTACTCATCCCTGTATAAATATAATTTTTATTGTAGTTTATTTTATATAAAGGGTGTCCCAAAATTCACGCAAGATTTGAATTTTGTGTGAGCATTAACAACAACAATAACAAAAAAAATAAAAGCCTAATTTTACTTGGTTTATTGAAGCAGATTCTAATATCTGTTGCTCTTTGATTTCAATCCCTTCAACTTGATAAGCATTACCAAGTACCAATTATGGCCCAGGAGAAGGGACAATGAAGACCAATGAAGACCACGGCTTTGCGTATGTGCCAGCAAAGCCATGGAGGCCATTTACCTGATATGCTATTGCATACATAACCCTATACTATATACTTTATAAATCAATAAACAATTTACAATTTTAAATTATAAACCTGTGTTTTCTATCAAAATTACTTCTTGAGTGAATTTTGGGACACCCTTTATTTATATAGTGTTTTATATCTTATATTACCCTTTTTAAAAGTTGCCTTAATAGTTATCTCTATTATTTTTCTTGTTTGTTCATATATATGTATATATATGTATATATATATATATATATATATATATATATATATAAAACCATGTTTTTTTATATTTTATCTTATGCTTTCTTTTTGTCATCAGTCTTATCTTTCATATTAAAATTTTTCATTTCATTTTTAAATTCTGCTTATTGTATATCTATATACTTTTAATTTATCATGTTCCTTTATATTTTATCTTACACTTTCTCTTTATTGTTTTGGTTACTCATCTTTATCATTAATTTCATTTTGGTTTATCATTTAGCATATTTTATTTTTTAAATTAAAAAAAATTTAAAATTTATTATTTTATTTTTTGTTAATCCTAACCCGAGGATATTTTTCCATTGATTTTTATGGAGAGTGGAAGAGAGAGGGAAAAACAGAGAGAAACATTGATGTGTGAGAAACACATTGATTGGTTGCCTCTTGCATGAGCCCTGACCAGAGCCTGGGCCGGGGAGGACCCTGCAACCAAGGTTCGTGCCCTTGACTGGAATCAAACCTGGGACTCTTAGGTATACTGGCTGATGCTCTATCTACTGAGCCAAGCTGGCCAGAGCTCATTTAACATATTTCAATTTTATGTATTTTATTTTACTGTGTTCCTTTTATATTTGATTGGATGCTTCCTCCTGTTAGTTTTTCTTACTCATCTTTATTGAAAGCCTTCATCTTTGATTTTTCATTTGGCATATTTTATTTTTATGTCATTTGTTTCATCATGTTTTTATTTATATTTTTTCTTGACCACATACAGACAATTGTGAAAGAATGCCTCTAACATGAAATTGATTTTTATAACTTTATAACATGAAATTGCTAATTAACCATTTGTTAAAGAGAGTGACATAAAGGAAATTATACATAAAGTTGGCAATGAAAAAAGTATCCTATATAATAAAACCCTAATATGCAAATTAACTGAATGGTGGAATGGCCTGTTGCTAAGATGAGCACTGACCACCAGGGGGCAGATGCTCAATGCAGAAGCTACCCCCTGGTGGTCAGTGTGCTCCCACTGGGGGAGGGGAGCACTGCTCAGCCAGAAGCCAAGCTCATGGCTGGTGAGAGCAGCAGCAGTGGCAGGTGCCTCTCCGCAGCAGTGCTAAGGACCACTTGGGTGATGTCTGACTGCCAGCTTGAGCCCGTTCCTGGGAGCGGGTCTAAGCTGGCAGGCGGACATCCCCTAAGGGGTCCTGGAATGCGAGAGGGTGCCAACCAGGCTGAGGGACCCCCGCCCCCCAGTGCACAAATGTTGTGCACTGGGCCTGCAGTACACTTATATTTGAAAGACAGTGCTAAAGTATATTTATAGCTTGATATAAAATTGTAAGTGTAATGACCAGAAAACAAAGACTATTGAGCCACATCAAATAAAAAACCTAGGAAAAAATAAATGTAGCAACTCCTTTAGCAATAAGGTTAAAGGAAAGAAATCAATAAGACCAAAGCACCCTATATAATAAAAGCTTAATATGCAAATTGACTGAACGGTGGAACGGCAGGCCGCTATGACAGGTACTGATCACCAGTGGGCAGACGCTCAAAACAGGAGCTGCCCCCAGCCTACAGGCCCTGACTGATGGCATCAGGGGGTGGGGCCGGTGAGAGGGTGGCTCCAGGCCAGCCAAGGTGTGTGCCAGCGGAGGCCCCCCAATCACCCTGCTGGTTGCCCACAGATCAGCCCTGGTTGCTGGCCAGGCCTAGGGACCCTACCCATGCACGAATTGTGTGCACCAGTCCTCTAGTATAATAATAACATATTGCATACCTGATTAACATTGCCATACCTCTAGCAATATGGAACAAGAAAAAAGAAAGAAGTGGCAGACAAACAAAATGCATATAAGAGGAGGGAACAAAGTTAGATTCAGGGGAAGTTAATAGACCAACAGAAGATAGTACTACTTACATATATGATCAGCTTAGACCAAATTGGTATGTTTCTGGAAAATATATAAAAGTTGGTGCAAGACGAAATAGATATATTGTGTTCCTTTAGATTTTACCAGATGCTTTCTCCTTTAGTTGTTACTCATCTTTATCAAAAACTTTAATTTTGGATTTTTTATTTGGCATCTTTTAGTTTTGCATCTCAAGTTCCTATATTTTCTTTCTTATGCTCTCTGTCATTTGTCATATCCCTCTTTATCTAAAATTTTCATTTTGTTTTTTTCATTGGGCATATGTTCTTTTTTAAATAGAAACTGGATATGGTGATATTTTTTAAAATATATATATTTTATTGATTTTTTTTTTTATAGAGAGGAAGGGAGAGGAATAGAGAGTTAGAAACATCAATGAGAGAGAAACATCGATCAGCTGCCTCCTGCATGCCCCCTACTGGGGATGTGCCTGCAACCAAGGTACATGATCTTGACCAGAATCAAACCTGGGACCCTTCAGTCCACAGGCTGACGCTCTATCCACTGAGCCAAACCAGTTAGGGCTGGGCATATGTTTTTTTCTAGTGTTTTATCTTGTGCTTTCTTTTGTTTGTTGTCTTATTGATCTTTACAAGAATGTTACTTTCAGTTTTTTTCATTGATGTAATTAATATTTGTTTGTTTATTTATTTATTTATTCATTTTCTTTATATTTTACCTTATGCTTATCTTTTTCATTTGTTTTACCCACCTTCATCAAGAATTTTTATTACACATTTTCATTTGCCATATTCTAATTTTTTAAAATTGGGTTTCCTTATATTTTATGTTCTGCTTCTCTTTCTTGTTCCTTTAATTGCTCCTTATCAAAAGTTTTCTTTATTTTTAACATAAACTTACTTTTTTTGGCCGCACAAACATTTAAATTTGTTGCTTTAACATGTAACTAAAAATAAACAATATTTAACCACTGCACCAAAAAATCGTCAAACTTCACATCATTGCACAATGGAGAAGCACTTAGGAAAAGCTCTTTTTTGTTTTTCTTATTGGGCATACTTAATTTTTATATTCAGTTTTGTTGTGTTTCTTTATATTTTATCTTTTACTTTCTCTCTGTCATTTGTCTTATTAATCCCTATTAAACATTTTTATTTCATTTTTTCATTGGGTGTATTTTATTTTTATCTATTTCATTTGACATGTGTTACTCAAATATATATTCAGTTGTTCAAATATATACTTTTCAATGAATACTTACTTGTTTCTATCTGTTAATATAAATATTATAATCCTCACCTGAGGATATTTTCCCATTGATTTCTTAAAGAAAGTGAAAGAGAGAGGGAAGAACAGAGAGAAATATTGATGTGAGAGAAACACATTGATTGGTTGCCTCCTGCATGAGCTCTGACCAGGGCCAGGGCCAAGGAGGATCCTGCAACTGAGGTATGAGCCCTTGCCTGGAATCGAACTTGGGACCTGCTGGCCCGCAGGCTGATGATCTATCCACTGAGCCAAACCAGCTGGGGCTTTGTTAGTTTAATATTTATCAAAATCATATCTGCTTTGTTTAGTTTAAATGTGTAAAAGAGTCTCAGTATTGTCCCATGATTTTCTTTTTCAAAATAGCAGCTGAATAGGCAGAAGTATAGTGCACTCTGCCTGGGGCAAGGCTGGAAAAGCAATGAAATCAGAGAACATCCACCTGAAATGAACAAATTAGAGACAGCTGAGGAGACAATTTTCAATAAGGAGGGCAGAAGATGCATAGAGAATGCTGCTTTCCAGCCATAATCTGTGTGGAACCACCACCATGCCCTGGCAGTGAGTGGCACAGTACCTCTCAGCAGGCTCCCAGATGTCTGCAGTGAGCGCTTGCTGAGTGAACTGCTGCACCAGGCCTCCTTACAAGCCCGCCTGGACCCATGGTCCCAGGATCCCGGCTCCAGGACCCTGCAGTGAGTGCAAGCCAGGGTGACCCTTGTGCCCTGCCCAAGCCCCAGGCCCCAGAACTATGCTGCCAGTCTGACCCAAAGCCAGCTGGCACCCGCTCCACCCTGAGCCCTGGAACCTGTTTCTGGGGCACCACACTTTGGACACAGGAGAGTGCGGACTGTGTGACCCAGAGCAACTGGCTTCTGGTCTATCCCAGCCCCAGGGACAGTCCTGCTGGGGTGACCCAGAACAACCCAGCATGCACCCCACTCTGGGCCACAGGAGAGCACTGTTGGGGCAAACCAGAGCAATCTGGTGTGTTTAGCTGGGGTCACAGGACCATGCTGTAAGGGTGCTGCCAGAGGGACCAAGGGGACCACACTACCACAGCTGCCAGGGCTGCACAGTGAATTGCATGCCAGAAGGCTCTGGGTGCTCATAGGAAGTTGCATACCAGAAGAACTTTGCACCCACACCCACCACCCTGAGCATCTGAAATGGACCACCAAGGAAACAGATCTGTGGAAGAAGGGGATACAACTCAGAGCAGAGACAATAAAGGTGTGAGGCTCAAGGCAAACCCAGTCTCTAGGCAAATAATTTCTGGACCATTGTCCTGATAGGGTCTTCAACCTCTCAAACCCCAAGCAGGGTGCCCAGGGCCAGAAATAGACAGAAAAAATGGGGAGACAAAGAAACAACCCCCAAGGAAAGAAAAGGAGGAATCACCAGGAAAGGGACTAAATAAATGCAGGCAAGCAATATATCAGAGAAAGAATTCAGAGTAAGGGTCATAAAGTTCCTAAATTAGCTGGGTGAGAAAATCAACAACATATTTAAGAATCAAGAGGAAATCAAGAATGATATAGATGTAATAAAAACCAAATGGGTGGTTTCAACAGTAGATTAGAAGACTTGGAGGACCGAATCAGTGAGTTACAAGACAAGTTAGAAAAAATACCCAAACTGAATAACAATTGGAATATAAACATTGAAAATCAGGAGAGTCTAAGGGAGCTTTGGGACAACATGAAACAAAGCAACATCCACACATAATAGGGGTGCCAGAAGGTGAAGAACAGTTGCAAGGAATAGAAAACCTATTTGAAGAAATAATGACAGAAAACTGCCCTGACTTGGAGAAGAAAAAAGTCACACAAGCACAGAGAGTCCCAAAAAGATGAACCCAAAAAGATCCACACCAAGACACGTCATAATTACAGTGGCAAACGTTAATGACAAAGAATCTTAAGGGCTGCAACAGAGACAGAAAGTTACCTATAAGGGATCTCCCATTACACTATTAACTGATTTCTCAACAGAAACACATCAGGCCAGAAGGGAATGGAATGAAATGTAGAAAGTGATGCAAAGAAAGGGACTGAATCTATGAATACTCTATCCAGAAAAGCTATCAATCAAAATAGAAGGTGAAATCAGGAGCTTTGCAGACAAAAAAAGGGTAAGGGAATTTACTATCACCAAGCCAGCAATGCAAGAAATTCTAAAGATATTGTTGTAAAAATAAAAAAAAAGAGAGAGGGAAGAAGGAACATAGGCATAAAAAATAAAAATGGCAACAAACAAGTACCTATCAATAATAACCTTAAATATGTATGGATTAAATGCCCCAGTCAAAAGACAGGGTAGCTGAATGGATAAGAAAACATGAGATATATATATATATGCTATCCACAAGAGACCCACCTCACAACAAAGGACTCACACAGACTGAAAGTGAAGGGATGAAAAAAATAATTTCAGGCAAAGAGAAATGTAAAAAAGCTGGAGTAGCAATATTTATAGCTGACAAAGTGGACCTCAAAGTGAAGGCCATAAAAAGAAATAAGGAAGGCCATGTCATAATACTAAAGGGATCAATAAACAAGAGGATATAACTCTGGTAAACATATATGCACCCAATACAGGAGCACCCAAATACATAAAAAAAACTTCTGGAAGATATCAAGGGAGAGATCAACAGCAATACAATCTTGTAGGGGAATTTAATACCCCATTGACATCACTGGATAAATCTTCTAGACAAAAAATCAAAAAAGAAACAACAATCCTAAATGACTCACTAGATCAGGTGGGATTAATTGACATCTTCAGAACATTTCACCCTGTTGCAGAATTTACCAGATGACCGGAAAATACACAATGGGTACTCAGAAGATTCAGGAAAAACCCTTTATTTGAAGATGTACTAGTACAGTGACTCAGGGCAGTCATTCTCCAAAGCCTGAGTGATGAATATGGAGGAAGCTTTCCTTTTATCCCCTTAGTTTCTTTGTTTCCTAACTTCTGGGCTTTTGTGGCATTCTTGCACAGCCTTACCTAAGTCAGTTACAATGGGGAAGTAAGATTACATTGAAAGGCATGGCCTGGGTGGTGCCAGTGACCTCCCTTCTGGTTAAGCTGTTAAATTCTAGGTTTATGGCCCTTTTAAATGAGAGTATTTAGGAAAACTTATTATTGCCTAAGGAAGGGGCAGTGACTTTATTATAGGCTAACAAGAATGTGCATCAGAATACTGGTTATTGGCACAGATTCAAATTGCTAGGCCCCGCCAATTATCTTATATTCCCCCTCAATCCCAAAGTAATGAAATATACATTCTTCTCGAGTGCACATGGATATTTTCAAAAGATAGACCACATATTAGGACACAGGCTAAGTCTCTTCAAATTTAAGAATATAGGCATCATATCAAGCATTTTCTCAGATCACAATGGCATAAAATTAGAAATCAGCTACAATGAAAACAAGAAAAAAAATATGGAAGCTAAATAGCATGCTATTAAACAATGGTTGGGTTACCAAAGAGATCAAAGAAGAAATAAAAAGCATCCTGGAAACAAATGACAAGGAAAAAACAACAATCTAAAATCTATGGGACATAGTGCAAGCAGTCCTGAGAGGGAAGTTCATAGCACTACAGGTCTACCTCAAAAAAACAAGAAAAGCTGTCAATAAGTTATCTAACCCTACAACTTAAAGAACTAGAAAGAGAGCAACAAGAAAAGCCTAGAATGAGTATAAGGAAGGAAATTTTAAAGATCAGAGCTGAAATAAATGACATAGAGACAAAAACAAAATAAAACAAAATAATACAAAAGATCAATAAAACCAAGAGCCAGTTCTTTGAAAGGATAAACAGGATTGATGAACCTGTAGTCAGGTTCACCAAGAAACAAAGAAAGAAGACCCAAATACACAAAATCAGAAATGAAAGAGGTAAAATAATAACTGACCCCATAGACATACAAAGGATTGTAAAAAAAAAAAAACAAAAAAAAAACTACAAACAACTCTACTCCAACAAACTGGACAACCTAAATGAAATGGACATACTCCTAGAAAAATACAACCTTCCAAAACTCAATCAGGAAAAATAAAAAAACCTGAATAGGCTGATAACTACCAATGAAATTGAAGCAGTAATCAAAAAAAACTTCCAGTGAACAAAACCCCTGGTCCAGAGGGCTTTACAGGTGAGTTTTACCAAATATTCAAAGAAAAACTAAAACCTATCCTCCTCAGACTATTAAAAAAAATTTCATGAGAAAGGCACACTTTCAAGCTCTTTCTATGAATCCAGCATTACCCCAATTCCAAAACCAGATAAAGACATTACAAAGAAAGAGAATTACAAGCCAATGATGAACATAGATGCTAAAACCCTCAACAAAATTATAGCAAATCAGATCCAGCATTACATTAGAAAGATCATACACCATGACTAAGTGGGAATTATTCCAGGGATGCAATATGGGTACAATACCTGCAAACCAATAAATGTTATACATTACACAAACCAGGGGTCCTCAAACTATGGCCCGCGGGCCACATGCATATACAAATATTGTATTTGTTCCCATTTTGTTTTTTTACTTCAAAATAAGATATGTGCAGTGTGCATAGGAATTTGTTCATAGTTTTTTTTAAACTATAGTCCAGCCCTCCAACGGTCTGAGGGACAGTGAACTGGCTCCCTGTTTAAAAAGTTTGAGGACCCTGACATAAACAAATTGAGAGACAATAATCACATAATGATATTAATTGATGCAGAAAAAGCATTTGACAAAATCCAATACTCTTTCTTGATAAAAACTCCCAGCAAAGTGCGAATGGAGGGATCATACCTCAACATAATAAATGCCTTATATAACAAACCTACAGCCAGCATCATACTCAATGGGAAAATCTAAAACCTTTTCCCAAGAACAGGAATAAGACAGGAATGCCCACTTTCACCACTCCTGTTTGATATAGTACTGGAAGTGCTAGCCATAGTAATCAGACAAGGAGAAGAAGTAAAAAGCATCCATGTTGGAAAAGAAGTAAAACTGCCATTATTTGCAGATGACATGATATTGTACATAGAAAACCCTAAAGACTCCATAAAAAAACTACTAGACTTGATAAATGAATTTGACAATGTAGTCGGTTACAAAATTAATACCCAGAAATCTATGGCTTTTTTATACACCAATAATGAACTCACAGAAAGAGAAACTAAACAAACAATCCCATTTACCATTGCAACAAAAAATTAAGATACCTAGGAATAAATGTAATTAAGAAATTAAGAGACCTGTACTTGGAAAACTACAGGATGTTGAAAAAAAGAGATAGAGGAAGAAATAAACAAATGGAAGAATATACCGTGCTCATGGATTGGTAGAATCAACATTAAAATGTCCATACAAGGCAATCTATAGATTCAATGCAATGCCCATTAAGATACCAACGGCTTATTTCACAAACCTAGAACAAACTCAAAATTTCATATGGAACAGAAAAAGACCCTGAATAGCTGCAGCAATCCTGAAAAAGAAGAACAAAGTTGTAGCGATCACAATACCAGCTATCAAGCTATATTATAAAGCCACTGTTCTCAAAATTGTCTGGTTCTGGCACAAGAACAGACATATAGACCAATGCAACAGAACAGAGAATCCTGAAATCAACCCAAGCCATTATGCTCAATTAATATTTGACAAAGGAGGCAAAAGCATACAATGGAGTCAAGATAGTCTCTTCAATAAATGTTGTTGGGAAAATTGGAGAGATAAAGGTAAAAAAATATATGAGTCTAGACCACCAACTTACACCATACACAAAAATAAACTCAAAACCCATAAAAATCTTAGGAGTATCCACAGGTAGCAAAATGTCTGATATATGTCATAGCAATATCTTTACCGATACAGCTCCTAGGGCAAGAGAAAATAAACAAATGGGACTACATTAAAATAAAAAGCTTGTGCACAGCAAAAGAAACCATCAACAAAACAATAAGAAAGCCCACTGCATAGGAGAACATTTTTTGCCAATGTCATATCCAATAAGGGCTTAATCTCCAAAATTTATAGGAACTCATACAACTTAACAAAAGGAAGATAAACAATCCAATAAAAAAAATGAGCAAAAGACCTAAATAGATACTTTTTGAAAATGGACATACAGAAGGTCAAGAGACATATGAAAACATGCTCAAAGTCACTAATCATACAAATCAAAACAACAATGAGGTACCATCTCACACCTGTCAGACTCGCTATCATCAACAAATCAACAAACGACAAGTGCTGGAGAGGATGCGGAGAAAAAGGAACCCTCTTGCACTGCTGGTGGGAATGCAAACTAGTGCAGCCACTTTGGAAAACAGTATGGAGTTTCCTCAAAAAATTTAAAATGGAACTCCCATTTGACCCAGTAATCCCACTTCTAGGAATATATCCCAAGAAATCAGAAACACCAGTCAGAAAGGATATATGAACCCTTATGTTCATAGCAGCACAATTTATAATAGCTAAGATTTGGAAATAGCCTAAGTGCCCATCAGCAGATGAGTGGATTAAAAAGCTGTGGTACATCTACACAATGGAATACTATGCTGCTGTAAAAAAGAAAAAACTCTTACCATTTACAACAGCATGGGTGGACCAGGAGATCATTATGCTAAATGAAATAAGCCAGTCAGAGAAAGAGAAATATCACATGATCTCACACATTTGTGAAATATAATGAACAACATAAACTGATGGAAAAAAAATAGTTTCAGAGACATGGAAGCATTGAACAGGTCCTCAAACCTCAGAAGGAAGTCAAGGGAGGGTGGGGAGAGTGGGCAGATAAGATTTCAAAGGACTTGTATCCATACATATAACAATAACCATGACACAGACAGTAGGGGGGTGAAGGCATGTGCTGGGGTGCAGAAATGGCTGGGGAGAGGTCAATGGGGTAAAAGGAGACATATGTAATACTTTAAACAATAAAGAATTTTAAAAAATATTGTCCAATGGATGGACAGTTATATTTTGATATATATGTTAAATGTAATAATTTTTGTCTGTTAATTTTAAGAAAAACTTAATTTTTGTTATAATATGGACATTTGATTTGAAAATTTAAAACAAAGTAATGGTCTGACTCAGTTATATTTTAAATGTTTTCACATGATTGGCCGGTCAATTCCTACAGACAGTGAATAATTTACTTTGCAGTGGGTCACTCATATGCCAGCTAACTAGCTCCTTATCTTAAAAAAATCATTATCATAGTTCATAGTCTCAACTGTCTAAAATTAACATCTATATATTTTATAATTACCAAAACCACATGTTATTACGTGTTCAACTTCATTGAAGTATATCCACCTTCTTATGTAACTCCCTCACCAAGCAGGTATTTCCCCTCCATAGTCATTAGGGTTTGTCTGTGAGATTACACAATGTTAAACCCTTTGCTTCCAGAGCCCTTACTGGGAAATCAAGTCATAACAGCTCAGAATTAGCCCTGCCCCTTGCATTTATCTTTGAGCAACTTCACTGAAATCTGGCAGTCCTTCTTTGTACCAGGTCGGTGAGCAGTGCAGCTCCTGTCCAGGGAAAGTGAGTATCTAATTGGTTTTATGCTCATGGCATTTGTCTGTCTTTTTTCAGTCATCTCCATAATTCAACACCCAGGCACAGAACAAGTGTCATCAGGTTTGAAGTCACAGCTGAGACTGAAGTACGAATTCATCATGTTTTCCAAAGGTACAATAATTTCGTTAATTAAAGCTATGCTCGTGAAACATCTAGATAACATACCTAGTACATTTGTAATGGAGGAGATGATGCTATTTTTACTCGAGAAAGTAATAACGTATGGAGACAATATGTTAATGAGTCTTAAAACAACTACGTAAATTGGCAATTGAGACTATTCTTACGTTTGTAAAGAGGAAGATTGTTGCTGTTACTGAAGCCCAATTTGATAAACTTAAGAAAAATATCACTTCATTCTTTAAGAAGAAGAATCTTCATGAACCAATCTGCACTCATGTGGTTTCAGAAAAAATAATAGGTGATCAGTGTCACTATCCATCACTGTCCATCAGTGTCACTGTTAGTTGTCACTTCTGAATGAACAATGTATTGTCTTCGTGGATGAATCACAACCAAACTGATTTATTACTAACCAATCTGCACAAATGTCTTCTTTTTCACAAAAAAGTTGATAAGTGCACATGGTAAATGATTATCATTCTGAGTGCACACCATCTTACCTTCCAACATGAATCAAAACTAAACTAATTTACAGTGGGGCCTTGACTTACGAGTGTCCCGACTAACGAGTTTTTCGAGATACGAGTAGTCTCTTGGACAATTTTTTGCTTTGAGTTGTGAGCTAAAATTCAGGTTACCCCACCGCTAGTTGGCGCAGCGAACTTGAAAATTGATTTGACATACGAGTAATTTGAGTTACGAGCTCCATCACGGAACGAATTAAACTCATAAGTCAAGGCCCCACTCTATTGATTCAGATACCCCACCGCTAGTTGGCGCAGCGAACGTGAAAATTGATTTGACATACGAGTAATTTGAGTTACGAGCTCCGTCACAGAACGAATTAAACTCATAAGTCAAGGCCCCACTCTATTGATTCAGATACCCCACCGCTAGTTGGCGCAGCGAACGTGAAAATTGATTTGACATACGAGTAATTTGAGTTACGAGCTCCGTCACGGAACAAATTAAACTCATAAGTCAAGGCCCCACTCTATTGATTTATAATAAAAATAAAATATGTCTTATTAAAAATATTTCTGTGAGATGTTTTATTAGCCTTTTGCCACCATAATTTTTAAAATGTGATTGCCTGACTAAAGAGACAGATTTGAAACTAAAAACAAAAACCTAGATAAAAATAAATATAGCAACTGCTTTAGTAATAAGGTTAAAAGAGAAAAATAGATAAGAACAAAACATATAATAATAACATATTGAATACCTGAATAACATTGCCAGACCTCTAGCAATGTGGAACAAGAAAAAAGAAAGAAGTGGCAGACAAACAAAATGCATATAAGAGGACGGAACAAAGTTAGATTCAGGGGAAGTTAATACAACAACAGAAGACAGTACTACTTCCATATATGCTCAGCCTAGATCAAATTGGTATGTTTCTGGAAAATATACAAAAGTTGGTGCAAGAAGAAATAGATATATTGTGTTCCTTTATATTTTAATGGATGTTTTCTCCTTTAGTTATTGTTACTCATCGTTATAAAAAACTTTAATTTTGCTTTTTTTCATGTGGTCAATTATATTTTTACTAGAGGCCCAGTGCACAAAATTTGTGCATGGGAGGGAGGTGTCCCTCAGCCTGGCCTGCACCCTCTCCAATCTGGGACCCCTTGGGGCATGTCTGACTGCCAGTTTAGGCCTGATCCCTGTCATAATCTGGGACCCCTGGCTCCTAACCTCTCACCTGCCTGAATGCCTGATCACCCCTAAATGCCTCTGCCTGCCTGCCTAATCTCCCCCTAATCACTCCCCTGATGGCCTGATAACTCCCAAGAGCCCTCCCCTGCCCAACTGATTGCCCCCAACTGCCCTCCTCTGCCAGCCTGATTGCCCCCAACTGTCCTACCTGCTGGACTTATTGCCCCCTAACTTCTTGCTCCCCTGCACTGGCCTGATCTCTCCCCTAACTGCTTGCTCCCTTGCACCAGCCTGATCGCCCTAACTGCTTGCTCCCCTGCCAGCCTGATTGCCCCTAACTGCCTCTGCTTCAGCCCCTGTCACTGTGGCTTTGTCCAGAAGGAAGTCAGACATCCGGAAGATGTCCAGTCAATCCAGTCTAATTAGCATATTACCCTTTTATTAGTATAGACTAGAGCCCTGGTGCATGAAATTCGTGCACTGGGGATGTCCTTCAGCTCAGCCTGCACCCTCTCCAATCTGGAACTCCTCAGGGGATGTCCGACTACTGTCAGTTTAGGCCCAATCCCACAGGGCATCCCTCTCACTATCAGGATTGCTGGCTCCCAACCACTTGCCTGCTTGCCCCTAACTGCTTCTGCCTGCCAGCCTGATCACCCCCTAACCACTCCCCTGCCAGCCTGATTGATGCCTAACAGCTCCCCTGCTAGCCCAGTCACCCCTAACTTCCCTCCCCTGCTGGCCCAGTCACCCCCAACTGCCCTCCCCTGCAGGCCTGGTCCCCATAACTGCCCTCCCCTACAGGCCTGGTTGCCCTCAACTGCACTCCCCTGCAGCCTGGTTGCTCATAACTGCCCTCCCCTGCTGGCCTGATCGCCCACAACTGCTCTCCCCTGCCAGCCATCTTGTGGCCACATGGGGGTGGCCATCTTTCACCACATGAGGGCTGCCATGAGGGCGTGATGGTCAATTTGCATATTACCTCTATTGTATTGGATGTCTTATGTTTTATCATTTTTCATTGGTCATATGTTCTTTTTAGTGTTTTATCTTGTGCTTTTGTTGTTGTTGTTGTTAATCCTTGCCCGAGGATATTTTTCTATTGTTTTCTTAGCGAGAGTGAAGAGAGAGGGAAAGACAGACAGAAACATCAATGTGAGAGAAGCACATCAATTGGTTACCTCCTGTAGGAGCCCTGACCAGGACCTGGGCTGGGGAGGAGCCTACAACCAAGTATATACCCTTGACCAGAATCAAACCTGGGACCCTTTGGTCCACAGGCTGACACTCTATTCACTGAGCCAAACCAGCTAAAGCTTGTGCTTTGTTTTGTTTGTTGTCTTATCATTGACCTGTATAAGAATGTTCCTTTTGGTTTTTACATTTGAGGTAATGTATATTTATTTATTTACTAGTGGCCCGGTGCATGAATTCATGCATGGGTGGGGTTCCCAGGGGGTGGGATTCGGCCAGGACATGACTGACCCTCCTGGTGGGTGGTGGGATGCCCTTGCCGGCCCTGGATCCAGAGCCATCCCACTGACATTGGTGCTGGTTGTTGGGAGCTACCTAGCAGCTGGCCACTTTTATATTGTTTCTGCATTGTGGAGCGGAGTGTCTACGGAGGGGAAGTGGCCACGATGACTGAGGCAGACTTCTAGGAAGCCAGCAGTGCTGTCGGGATCATGCCAGCAGTGCTGGTCCATCGGTGCCTGGCCTGTTCTCCAGAGATTGGACCTGTAGGACTACTGAGAGAGTGAGTGGCTGCTGCGGGGCTGGTGGGCCACTGGAATGGGTCGGTCAGCAGAGTAGTGCTCCCACTGTGGGAGCACACTGACCACCAGGGGGCAGCTCTTGTGTTCAGCATCTGCGTCCTGGTGGTCAGTGCGCATCATCGCAACCCGTCGTTCAGTTATTTGGTTGCTTATGTTTTTATATATATACTAGGGGCCCAGTGCACAAAGATTCATGCACTGAGGAGGGGGATGGGGAGGAGTTCCTCAGCCCGACCTGCACCCTCTCCAATCTGGGAGCCCTCAGGTGAGCCCTCTCCAATCCGGGAGTTTCTGTCTGTCTTTGCAATCACATGAGCGAATTGTCTGAGACCCCTAACCCAGTTTGGTTTGTTGCTCACAGAATAATAGAGGCTTTTTTTTTCTTTGCTCCATTGGTAGAGATTTCCTGGAAGTTTTAGGATATCTTCCCTTTAATTTTTCCTAGACACTCTGATTTTACTTATGTCTCTCACCTTTACTTTCCCTCCATCCTCAACTGCAACAGTAACTTGCTCCAGGCTCACTTTGCTCTAGTGTCTCGATCTGCCACCAGAACTATGATTCCCAGCATTCCTGGTGCTCCCCGTGCTCTGGTCTTCTGCTTCTAGTCCTGGGGCTGCCACCAAAGCTACTATTCCCAGAATTCCTGGTGCTCCTCATACTCTGGGTTTTCCTCGACCAAGGGAGCCACGTCCCTCAAACTGCTGGCTTTCCCACTCTGCTCTGTGCATGCAAATTACCTGCCATCTTTGTCAGGTTAATTTGCATACTCACTCCTCATTGGCTTGTGGGCATGGCTTGTGGGTGTGGCTTGGGCATAGCAGAGGGATGGTAAATTTGCATATTTCTCTTTTATTTATAGGATATAGATTTGTTTGTTTGCTTTTCTTTATATATTACCTTATGCTTTTCTTTATTGTTTGTCTTACCCATCTTCATCAAGAATTTTTATTACACATTTTCATTTGCCATATTTTAATATTTTAAATTGTGTTTTCTCATATTTTATCTTTGCTTCTCTTTCTTGTTCCTTTCATTGCTCTTTATCAAAAGTTTTCTTTCTTTTTTTTTTTTAAATATAAACTTACCTTTTTTGGCCATAAAATTTTTAAATTTGTTTCCTTAAATGTAATTAAAAAATATGTAACCACTGCACAGAAAAATTGTCAAACTTTACTTCATTGCACAATGGAAAAACATGTAGACAAAGCTTTTTTAAAAAAAATGTGCATACTTAATTTTTATGTTTAGTTTTGTTGTATTCCTTTATCTTCTATCTTTTACTTTATCTTTGCCATTTGTCTTATTAATCACTATTAAACATTTTTTTTTCATTGGGCTTGATTTATTTTTATCTATTTCATTTGATGTGTTATTCAAATATATTTTTGGAATATATATATATGCAGTTGTTCAAATATATATTTTAGTGCATACTTACTTGTTTCTATTAAGTTAATATATATATGTATTTTTTAAAGTTTCAGCCATGAATATTTTTCCATTGATTTCTTAGAGAGAGTGAAAGAGAGAGGGAAAGACAGAGAGAAATATCGATGTGAGAGAAACATCAATTGGTAGCCGCTTGCACCGACCCTGACCAAGGTCGGGGCCAGGGAGGCTCCTGAAACTGAGGTACATACACTTGATCAGACTCGAACCTGGAACCTTTCTATCTGCAAGTCGATCCTCTATCTGTTGAGCTAAACCAGCTAGGGCTTTGTTAGTTTAATATTTATAAAAATCGTATGTACTTCTTTAGTTTAAGTGTGTAAAAGTCTCTCAATATTGTCCCATGGATGGATAGTTATATTTTGATATATATGTGAAATATAATAATTTTTGTCTGTTAATTTTAAGAAAAACTTTATATTTATTATAATATGGCCATTTGATTTGAAAATTTAAAACAAAATAGTGATCTGGCTCTGAGTTATATTTTAAATATTTTCACATAATTGGCCCACCAATTTCTACAGATAGTGATTAAGTTACTTGGGAGTAGGTCTCTCGTATGCCAGCTAACTAGCTTCTTATCTTAAAAAAATCTTTATAATTTTAGACAGTCTCAACTGTCTAAAATTAACATTTATATTAACATTTATATGTTTTACTAGGAGCTCAGAGCGCCATTCGAAATCGCACGGCACCATCCACCCTTGGTCTGGCCCTGCCTCCCTCTCTGGCCCTTGAAGCAGCTGCAGCCGCTGCTGATCAGGCCCTCCCCCAGTGCAGGTGTGTGGAGGCCCCTACCATCCCATGGTGCACCTGCAACCTCCTCCTGTCTGGCCCACGCATTATGGCATCCTGGTTAATTAGCCTATTTCTCTATTATATATATATAGATAATTAGAAGGATCACATGTTATTACATGTTCAACTTTATTGAGGTGCAACTACCTCCTTATCTAACTCTCACACCACGTGGATAATTTCCCTCCAAGCACACTGGGGTTTGTCTGTCAGATTAGACAATGTTAAACCCTTTGCTTCCAGAGCCCTTCCTGGGAAATCACACAATCACAGCTCAAGCTTAGCCCTGCCCCTTGCATTTATCTTTTTTTTTTAATTTATTGATTAAGTTATTACATATATGTCCTTATCCCCACGTTACCCCCTCCCCCCACTCATGCCCTCACTTCCCTGTTGTCTGTGTCCATTGGTAAGGCCTATATGCTTGCATATAAGTCCTTTGGTTGATCTCTCCCCCTTACCCCACCCTTCCCTACCTTCCCTCTGAGATTTGACCATCTGATCGATGTGCTTCTCTGTCTCTGGATCTGTTTTTGTTCATCACAACCTTCCCCAAATCTGGCAGTCCTGCTGTGTCTCAGCTGGGTGAGTAGTGCCACTCCTGTCCAGGGGAACTGAGAACCCAATTGCTTTTATGCTCATGACATTGACCTCTGTTTTCAGTCACCTCAATAAATTAAGACCCAGCACAGAACAAGTGGCACCAGGTTTGAAGTCACAGCTGAGACAGAAGTACCTACTCATCATATTTTCCAAAGGTATGATAATTTCATTCATTCAAGGCCTGCTCATGAAATATCGAGTTGATATATCTAGTCTATTTGTAATGAATACCATGATGCTATTTTTACCAGAGAAATTAATAACATATCAAAATAGCAAGTTAATGAAGATCATTAAACAAATACCTATGTTTGCAGTTAAGACTATTCTTAAATTTGTAATGAGAAAGATTGCTGCTGTTGCTGAAACCCAGTTTGTTAAACATATGAAAAAATATCACTTATTTCTTTAGGAAGAAAAATCTTTATGAACCAATCTGCACCAATATGGCTTAAGAAAAAATAATAAGTGATCATGGAAAACAATGATCAATTATGAGTGAGCAACCACTTGCCTTCCTGGATGAATCACAACTAAACCAATTTATTGATTTACAATCACAAAATAAAAATATATCTTATTGAAAATATTTTTGCAGGAACTTTTATCAGCCTTTTGCCTCCATAATTTTACTGAATCTGATTGCCTGACTAACCAGTTTTGAAATTGAATAAAATAAAGTCTTGGTAAACAGAATACAGTGTAAGGCCTGTGTCTGTGTTGAGGTCTGTCTGAAACTGGGATGGGCGCATGGGGCAAAGCGGAGACTGGGAGACAAGAAGAGCTTCATGAGTAATGGGGCTGCCTGCTAAGGAGCTTGAGGCTGCATTGGGTTTAGAGAACTTAGGAAAAGCAGGTCCAAAGGCTAAAATTGAGGAGTTAAGAGTCCTGAGTGACTTTGCTGACCACCTGCCTAAATGGAGAATCTCTAGGCCGAGTCCACACTGTGGGTGGTTTGAGGGGCAATCTCTCATCTAAGTGAGGGATATGGAAATGGACCAGAGAAGACATGAAAGTCTAGAGCAGCTGTTCTCAACCTGTGGGTCGCGACCCCTTTGGGGGTCGAAGGGCCCTTTCACAGGGGTCGCCTAAATACATCCTGCATATCAGATATTTACATTACAATTCATAACAGTAGCAAAATTATAGTTATGAAGTAGCAACGAAAATAATTTTATGGTTGGGGGTCACCACAACATGAGGAATTGCATTAGGAAGGTTGAAAACCACTGGTCTAGAGGGTAAAACAATAGAATGAATGGAACACAGGGAGACCTCCCAAAGGCTTCCTGATGTCATATTTTTGGTAACTGGGACCCAAAAGGCTCAGGTCCTCCCCTTCTCCAGGTATTGTCAGCACCTCGTCAGGTGGCTGGAAGGACCATGAGCTTCATGCTCCTGGTGGGGAAAAGTCTTCGCAACTGGACTGATCTGCGCAGGTTCCTTTGAATACACAGCTTTTGAATCAGTTGCTGTAGTACCCCACCAGCTCTTTTGGGAAAACAGTGCAATGATGGGAATGCTTAATGGACAAGAGCACATTTCACTGCAGAGATCCTTTAGGTAAGAAGAAAGAAACCCTTATAGATAGCTCTTACATCTGGAGAGGCCTCAGCTCCACATTTACCACAGACTTCTAAGGTCCTGGGTCCCCAAGGCTCACCTCTTTCCTCAACCCCTTGGGCTCAGCAAGCTGAAAAGACACTATGCCACTCTATCCTCTTCCACCAGGAACCCCCAAACCCACTTGATGCCTCCTTTGTGGGCACTTCTTCCCAATTGCAGTCTCAGGATCAGAGGCCTTGGGGCACTGGCAAGTTGACATTTTGTGTTTCTATGGAGCTTGGAGGGAAAATTAAAAATGCCGGATCCAGACCCACTTTGGGAAACATGTAGCGCTAATGTTACCTGACCAAAGCTGGACACTGACAACCCTGGCCCTCACTCTAGACATTGTGATCCCTGGACTATAACCCATATGCCTCTCCCAACACCAGCCCACCCGCCTTTCCCACCCCTCTGCAGGCTGGAGTCCTCAGCCTGTGCCTGAAGACCTGACCCCTCCCTAGTCCTCCTACATTCTCTTCATCCTCAACCAAGACTAATGTGACCAAAACACAGGATCAGGTAGCTGCTTCCACAAAAGCCAAACCAGTGAGACAGGTGCTGGTGCAAAAGGAAAGAGGCTTATTTAGGTTCCACGCCTGGGAGCATGATGGACTGACCTTTCAAAGAGCATCCCTTCTCCCTGCTCAAACCTGGAGTTCCTATGGGAATAGGGCCGGAAGGTCTTTATTTCCTATCTGATTATCTTGCCAGCTATTGGCCCTGTGTGCTTGGGCCCTATGCTTTCATCTTTCTAGCTTTTGGTGCACTTGGTGTCAGAAATTCCCCCTTAGCCATCGTGGCCACGGGTGAGAATCCCTAGTGTTCCCTAACCAGGGTATCAGGATCAGAGTGCAGAGGGGTGCTTTAGGACCTGCGGATAGGAAGCCTGGAGATGGCACAAGCCTCAGCCCACCTTCTGATGCAGGACCCAGCACCCAGACATCCCTGGGCTCTGGTTGGAGACCAGTGGAACTCTGTGCAGCCCCTGCATGGCCCACACCTCTGAAGTGGCCAGCTGGGCTGTGCTCACCCTCCTGCCGGCTGCCCTGACTACAATGGACAGTCTTACCATAACCCTAACACCCCATACCTTTCTACCCTTTCTGCTTCCCTAATGGTTATAGTTCTGCTCCCTACTCTGTCCAGCACCTCACCCCTTTCTGCCAACCATGGCAGCCCCTGGTTTCTAAAGGCCATCTGACCCCCAGGTCTCTCTACATTTCTGCTCTATGCTCAGAGGCCAACCCAAGGTCACAGGGCCCAACAGAACCCAGAGGAAAGATTTTACTTCCCATTTCCCTGTATCCTGTGTGTGGATTCACATTGGGACAGGCAAGTGGAGTTTGTGAAGAATACAAAAAAAAAAAAAAAAAAAACACCAAAAAAACAAAACAAAAAAAACCCAATACATGAGGACAGAAATATTTGCAGTGTTGTGTGTGCTTCCCTGGAGTGAGCTGGGTGATCACAGGGCATTGAAGGTATTGGGGTGGAGGGCGCTTGTCCGGGTTGGCAACTGTTTGTCTAGTAGCATTCGGGCTCCATTCCATTGCCTTTTTAAGGAGTTTTGACACCTCATACACCATCAAGATTCTATAACAGAAGATCTTTGAAAGATTTGTGCATCTGCTCCCTTACATGTGAGGTGAAAATTCATGTGGAATTGCAACAATATTGGAGGTTAGGGTCCTTCCAGCTCTCTAGCATGTCATCAGTCATCTATCACACATGTAATTTGGTCGGTGTTTCTACCAATATCAGTGAGGAGACTTTAAAGTTTTCCTTGTCCTGATGTGCCAACCTATGGAGGCTGTGCAGGATCTTTCAGACAAGGGATTAGGGAGGGAGCAGATGGTCACCTGGGTGTCTCCAAAGTATATCTGAGTGGATAAGACATCCAGCCTGTTTACACCATCTCTAACAGTCCAGGAGACCAGAAGCTGGAAATGCATGTCACTGTGCTGGAATCTTGTGTGTGTGTAGGACACTGTTCCCCTCCCAGACTCTCTGGGAGACCCTCTTTTTTTTGCCTTTTCAAGTTTCTGGAGCTTTTACTCATTCCTGGCTCATGTCCTTACATCACATGCCTTCCTTCCCTGCTTTCATGGCCATATCTGCTTTTTCCCTTCTCTTGCTTAATCTCCCCCTTCTCTCTCTCTCCTTCTCTCTCTCTCTCTCTCTCTCTCTCTCTCTCTCTCTCTCTCTCTCTCTCTCTCTCTCTCCTCTCTCTCTCTCTTCCTCATAAGCAAACTTGAGATTACATGAGTAGAGTAGTCTTTCTATTAAATTACCTATAACTTTAGCACAGGTTCAAAGTGCCTCCTGTCAGGGAATGTAACAGTTACAGTTACTTCATTAATAAAAGACAAAGCTTTAGAATTTCTAATGGAGAAGTAGTGGGGGTTACAGGTGATTTCAAGCTCCCCAGGGACATCTGCCCCATGCAGGACCAGTGCAGCCTGGAAAACCCTCCCACAGTGGAACAGCCCCATAGTTACCATGGGACTTGGCTCCTGGGGTTATGGGTTCAGAGAGATGAACTTGTCTCTCAGCCCCTGAGGACAGGGAATAGTTGTGGCCCAAACCTCCTAGCACTCTGCATCCAGGTGCCAGTCTGTACAGAGGTTATGTATCATTCATTCATTCATTCACCATAATATTTCCCTCCTTTTTGAAGGAGCAGTTGAGTGCTGGTTCCTCAGTTGGTTGCAAGTGTAGAGTGAGGAGTGAGAAGGCAAAGTTCTTTCCTTTCTATCCAGTGGCAGTGACATTCACACATCAGGAAACAAATAAGTGGTTTCAAGTACAGTGCAAGGAGGTCTGGATCAGACACCTGAGGGCTCTGCTGGGCGTTCCCAGCACTGGCTCTGATTGTTCATGAAGGTAATTTCCTTCTTGAGATAAAACAGTCAATCCCAACTAGCTTTCACTACCCAGACCAGAAAAATCTACCTTGAGATGGAGACTGCTAAGAAGAAAAGACCTGGTTTCAGGGTTCACAGACACCTAAGACCCTCCTGGTGGAGGAGAGGGCGGAGCTGTGGCTGTGCAAGGACCTTGCTGTGTCTGATCTGCTGCTCATGGTCTGTGTGAGCCTGACTCAATGACTATCACTCGGTGCCTCCTTTTCCCCCCAAATAAAAATTGAGTAAATGGTAAATAAACTCTGGATTACCATGTTGTCTGTGAATTAACCTCAAAACATCCTTGAATACTTGATCCCAAGCCTAGTAGAGAGGGGCCTCCCAAATAAATGGCAACTACCATTATTTGCCTCGATGAAAGAAAACCCCTTGGCTGACCTCTGGTGGACAAGGAGCTTCCAGAAGCATTTTCTCTCCTCTGTTCTTCCCTGAGACATGACCTTCCCCTGGAGTCTCCTGAGTCCCCCAGGGCAGTGGATTAATGGCCTGGGGACCTTGTCTGTCTGTGCTCTCCACACAGTCTCAGGTGAAAGACCAGGCTCCACCCCTGCCTGGATGTGGCTGCTGGGGCTGAGCCATGGGCTGAGCCATGGCTGGTGACCACCTCAGGAGACTTGATTCTCAGGCATCTGGGGTTTAGCGGGAGTCCAGAGTTGTGCCAGGTTAGGTCTCTGTGAGAAGAGGAAGGACACAGGTCCTCCAGGGAGAAGAGATGTCACTCACAAGGTGGGGAAGGTTGTCTGCTTTCTTGGAATGAAGGGAGATCCTAAACCTGATGGTTAGGAGGGCAAGTCCTCCCTCCTGACTCTTTGCTGGACAGCTGTGGGGACTCGCTGCCCTCCACCCATGCTGACACCAGGCCCCGATCTACAGGGAACATGCTCTGATCCCAGGTGTCATTCAAGGTGACATGCTTCTGTTGTGTAGTGTCCCTCATGTTTATTAAGCATTGGCCAGAGTGCAGACAGCAGAACTGGATGTTGGCCTGGCTTCTGTCTCGTCCTCACAGACATTGTTGTTGGTGGGAGGCTTCTGTTCACAGTCCCTGCCCGGGCACAAGGACTATTCTGCCCCATTTCTCACCAGGAGTTAATCTCAGATGCCTGTCCTGGGTCATCCTCCTTCTCTCATTGTGAGTTCCTAGTCAACTTCTGATTCCCTCCTTGCACTGCCTGACACCTGTGCAATACCTCCCCCACACACAGGGTGTTGGTACTCAGTGTGCAGTGACCAAACCAGGTGCCTCACATCATTCTCCAGGCGTAGGAGGGAAGGGCCAGGTGATGGATCAGGATGCTTAGTGGGAAAGGCGCTCCAGGTCTCAGTAACCACCACCTGCCAGGACTGGTAGTCCTTTCAATGGGTATCCTAGGGGGTGCTCCCTGTGTCTGAGTGTGCCAGGAGCTCCCCTTAGAGCTGTGTGCCGCCTAGGTACTTCCTGGGGCGACTTGGCTTCCAGAGCTTTGTTCAGTTTGTGGACAGGCCTGATGGTCCACATAGAAGCACAAAGAGTGCATCGGACTCTTCCAGCTGCCAGAGGACCCACCGATCAGCCCACGGTGGATGCGGAGACATCAGGGCACGGGAATATTAGGGCCCAGGGATAGTGCTCAGGTCACTCCCCTCTGTCTGAGGACCAGGGGAATTCCAGATGTAGCTCATTCTGCTGCTGGGATGAGGCATGAGTTCAGGATGAGGGCTGGGAGACAACTCCAGTTTTTGTATTTGAGATTTAAATGGGAAAGGGGATCATTCCTACCAGGTCTCAACATTGTAGATAGCCAACTGACAGAAGGGAACTCCCTTAATCATTGAAAAATGAAAATAATGTACTGGAATGATCTTTTATGGAAAACAACCATTTTCAATTTATCAATAATGTGATGCAAGTTTGGTTTTCCTAGTTTATTATTAACATCACTGTTTGTAGTTTAGCTCTTAGGAAATGCTGAAAGCCTCCCATGACCTCTGTTTTATCACATGAATGTGGATTTCATGTAGACTCTGCTTTGATTTTTATCAGTTCATGAACTTTCATGAATTCAGAGTCCATATGTGAAGTTCAAGATTATCTGTGAACACTCATGAGATTTCTCTCTGTCCATTTCTCTTACTCATCCCTATAGAAAGAGTAGGGAGTCACGTTTTCCCATAAAGTTGGAAAGCATCTGACTACTAAGAAAAAAAAAGTGCCCAAATGTTGCTGGGTGTGAAAAGGAAACTGTTTTTGAGATCATTTCCCTCAAAATTCCATGGAGAAGGCACCTGCTCGGCCTGCCACATGTGGGGATGAATGAAGTACAGAAATAGAGGTTGATAATTTAAGTGTCACACCAAAGATTGGGCAACCAATTCTGCCCAGAGTCTGAGAGGTGGAGGAAGGAATGGTGAGGACATTATAAAAACCTCCTCTTAGGTGTCCCTGCCCTCCCTAACATAGAATTACACAGCAACACCCTTCCTTTGAGACCTCAAATCCTCCCACTAAAGAGGACCGTGTCCATTCCTCCCCTATTTGTCTCCAGGTAAGGTACAGGCTCTTACTGACTGATGGGCTGGCCATGAGCTTAAAGATGCAGTCTCCCCAGTGGCAAGGAGTTTTTTGAAGCATTCGAGAGGCAGGGGAGTTTCGCAGAACAGTCTCAGGATGGGAGGAGCCTCCTGGACCAGTGTCTGAGCAGGGGGCGTTAAGCGGAGTGTCCAGCAGCGAGCTTCCCGGGGTAGCAGCAAGCTTCGCAGAGCAGTGGAGGGGCGTTGGAGGGGGTGTGAGCCTCGGGGTGCAGTTGAGGCGCCATGGGCATCATGGAGCATCCCAGACCAGGAAGCTTGACATAGCATCACAGGGCGGCAGAGGCCATGTGATGGAGGCCAGACTAGGACTGGGGACCCTAACCACGCATGATTTCGTGAGCATTGGGCCTCTAGTTGATTAATAAAATTATATAGAGTTCAAGTGTACCATTCTATTATACATCACCTTATATGGTATTGTGTGTTCACCACCCTAAGTCAAATCTCCTTCCATCACCAATTTTCCCCTTTACCCTCTTCTAACCTCATGCCTCCTTTTTCTGTGGTAATCCACATTACTGCTGTCTGTGATTTTTTTCCCTTAATCTCTTTACCTTTTTCACCCAGTCCCCCCCACCCCCGCCCGACAGCTGTCAGTCTGTTCTCTGTATCTGAGTCTGTATGTATTTTGTTTGTTTAATTTGTTTGTTAGATTCTACATACAAGTGAAATCATATGGCATTTATCGTTCTCTGACTGTCCCATTTTACTTAGCAGAAAGTTCTCCAGGTCCATTTATGCTGTTTCAAAAATTAAAATTTCATTTTTAAATCTTTCCATTATTTATTTATTTTTCCTTATTGATTAAGATATTACATATGCATCCTAATCCCCCATTGTCCCCCACAAGCCTCCTCTTATGTCTCTACTCCCCAGCATCTGTGTCCATTGGTTAGGCTTATATGCATGCATATAAGTCCTTTGGTTGATCTCTCCCCTTACCCCCTCCCTCCCCTACCTTGCCTCTGAGGTTTGCTGGTCTGATTGATGCTTTTCTGTCTCTGGATCTGTTTTTGTTCATCAGTTTATGTTGTTCACTATATTCCATCAATGAGTGGGATCTTGTGATATTTATCTTTTTCTGACTGCCTTATTTTGCTTAGCATAGCATTATGCTAATATTTCATTTTTAATGACCAAATAGTATTCCATTGTGTAAATGTACCACAGCTGTTTTGTATCCCTTCATCTTCTGATGGGCATATGTGTTGCTTCCATATCTTGGCTATTGTAAATAATGGTTCAATGAACATAGGCAGCAATATATTCTTTTCAATTAGTGTTTCCAGTTTCTTTGAATATATCCCCAGAAGTGGAATTATAGGCTCATAAAGCAGTTCCATTTTTAATGTTTAAGGAACCTCCATACTGTTCCACAATGGCTGCACCAATATGCATTCCCACCAACAGTACATGAGGGTTTTCCTTTCTCCACATTCTCACCAACACTTGTTTTATTCATGATAACTATTCTGACAGGTGTGAGGAGATATCTCATTGTGGTTTTTATTTGCATTTCTCTGGTGATTAGTGACAATGAGCATCTTTTCATATGTCTATTGGCCCTCTGTCTGTCCTCTTCGGAGAAGTCTTTATTCAGGTCTTTCACCCATGTATTAAGTAGATTGCTGTTGGTTTTGTTGTTGTTTTGTGAGGTCGATTTCTGGTAAATCTGTCAGACATGCTTCCCAGGGACTCATCTTTTCCAAGCTTAAGTCATAGAGGGGCCTGGCCATGCCAGGACTTGAGAGGGACATAGAGGGTGGTCAGAGGGCAGGCAGGGGCCAGTCAGCACTCAGGGCCACAATGGGGCACAGTCACCTCCTTTTGAACAGTGTCCCCAGGACATGCCCTTGGAGGGCAGACCTGGCAGGACCCAAGATGGTCTCTGTGCAGCCACTTCCCTCAGTGCTCACTGTTTCTATGGCCTTTGAGATGAGGGGGCAGCTTGTTCGATATCCCTTGCTTCTCTCTTTACTCCTATCCATTCCTCACACCAAGCACTGTCCCTAGGTTTCTCTCCATCCCACTGAGTACCTCGACAGCCACCTCCCTGCATCAGAACCTCCCAACCTCCTGCTCCCCACCCCTGAGAGCCCGCCTCAGAGATGTGGTTGGATTTCTGGTTCTCTCTAGGGAGGCCTGAGGTACTTAGTGAAAGCTCAGTCACCAGTCACCTGCTTGGATGGGAACATTGGTTGCTCTTCTCCTGGGTACAAAAGCCCTGTTTTCTGGCTGAGGCCCCTTAGCTGTTCTGTGGGGCAGGCCTTATCCCTGTGCCCAGGCTTATGATGCTCAGGTAGGTGAGATGTTCCCTGTGGACAGCTGTGAAAAGTGAGGGTGGAACTCATCAGCATGACTGAGTTGTGAGAAGAGCTGAGCCTGGGGAGTAGAGAGGTCAGTCAGTACCCCTGGTCAGTTCCATAGTGCTGTCCATCCCATAGGCTCTGGATGTTGTACTCTAGGTGAGAGAGCCCCGTGGACTTGTGCAATCTGTGCCCACCTGTAGGCAGGTGTCCACATAGAGTCAGGAAGAGCGTAGGGGCAGCTTCCTTTCAAGTGGGGTTCAGGGCTGTGCAGTTCCTTCAGTCCCTATAAAGGGAGATTGAAGAAGGAAAGTTTCCTGGGCCCTGGTAGGTTGCGGGAGAATGAGGTCAGGCTCCACATGTCCATCTTGTCTGAGTGTTCAGGAATCCCTGTGGCTTAGTGAGGTGAGAGCTATTGCCTGGAGGCTGGGGATTGTGGTGCTGATCCAAGAGGAAAAAGCCTGAAGGGGTTGGAATAGGCATGGAAGGCGTGGGATGTCCCATGACTTTGGGGTTCACTTCTAACATGAGTCAGCCTGGGTTGCTGTCCCCTGTGAGCAGGTGTGCCAGGGTGCATTTTTCTGTGGTGATGGTAGAACTTCATATGAAGAGATCTTGTCCTGCATGAGCCCCCCTATCATTGAGTCTCAGCACAGGAGTCCCTGTCTCTACAGCAGAAACATGTTCCTGATTCACACATTACTATTTAGGAGGCACCTCTCAGGCAGGCGGACATGTGGTGGGGTCTTTAGATGGGGGGTGGAACCTGCCTGGAGACTGTTATTTCCCTCCAGGCTTCATCTTGTCCCAGCTTGAGACTTGGCTTTCTGATCCTTTTCCTTCCCACCGCTGAAAAGGACAATGTGGACAAACTGCTTTCTGTTGAGTGCATTTCATCTCGATCTTACCTCCTGTCTATTCCCATTGTCCATGTCAGAGTCCAGGTGCCATCCACACGACCCTCTGGAGGCAGGAAAGAGCTCAGATTCCTGTGAGCTAATCACGTGCTCCCACTGGTCATTTCACATCCACTGCTCATCCTCTGAGGAACTCGGTGTTGCCTCCACTGTCAAGACGGTGCAACTGAGGCCAACCAGAGGTGGGTTCTTGGTCTGGAATGTGACTGTGAGTCAACAATAAGACAATGTTATTTCACATTTTTGAGCATGTATTGACTCAATGCAAGTCTTCTAAAGACTTTCTACATTTATCGTTGACTATTTACAAGAAACCTATTTAGGAAGTGCACATAGTATCATTTTCAGATAAGAATAAATTTATTCAGAGTTTAATAACATCAAGGAAGGAAGGAGGGCCACTCAAATTTTACATACAGCCTGAGAGGTTCACTTTTGCCAGAACTGACAGGGTTGAAGACCTCACTCTGATAGCCCCAGGTTCCTTGCTCCATATGAGGTCAATGGTGAAGGTGCTGATGCCCTGGGACTGCTCCATCCTCTCCGGGTGCAGGATATTGTGATTATTGAAGAACCACTGGATGGGTTACATCTTTCCAGCTAAATATCAGTGACATGAACCAGTGAACCAATAAAGGATAGATCAGAGCAGAGGAATGAGCTAGAAAAGAGTGAAGGGGACAGGTAGAAGCTGGCTATGGCAACAGAACCATAGCTCTGCCCTTGGTCATTAATGTCAATCTCCCTCTGCTGAGTGCAAGGGAGGACTTGTGCAGATACAGAAGGGGTGATGGACAGCAAGAGGGGAGCATGGATTGCTGACATTCTGGACCTTGTGTGCCATTTGTGTTTTGTGTTTGGTGGTTATGAGAGAAACTTGAAAGGAATTTAAAATCTTCTGTATGTGAAAATGACTCTTAATACCTTAGGACCTAAGATGAATTGCTGGAATGACTATTTCTCTAGAGAGCAGCAATGGGTCTCTCTGAGACACTGCTCTAGCCCCTGGAGGGTTAGGGAGTTTATCCTATGTGGCCAGAATTTCAAGGACTCTGAATCCAGCTTCCGGTCTCTGAAGAGATTTGAATAGAACATTCATTTATTCATTCAATCATTATTTATTTCTTTTTAATTAATCAAAAGCAACTGGGTGTATATAAAATACCTGGTACAGTGACTGGCATATAGTATGGGCTCCAAAAAAGGGCAACTGTTATTATTACTAAGCAGTGGATGTAAAGTCAGAAGGCTTTAAGCTGGAAGATTGTGGTGTGAAATTTAAAAAGCAATACAAAAGGACCATTCTGGAAAAGTTTGGCAGTTTCTTAGGAAACCAAACATGCAAATACCAAACGATGCAGCAATTAATTGTACCATTGCGAATTTCTTCCAGAGACATGGAAACAAATTTCACAGAAACCTGTACAGGAGTGCTCACAACAACTTTACTCTTAAATGCCAACCACTGGGAACAACCGAGATGTCCTTCAATGAGCAAACGGTTAAACAAACTGTGGTACCTCCACACCTTGGAATGCTACTCAGCAATAAAAAAGAAAAACTATTGATATATGCAGCAACCTGGATGCATGTCAAGGGGATTATGCTGGTTTCAAAAAGTCTATTTCAAAAGGAATTGAAAGGTGAACATGATGGATGGTTAAGCATGGTGGTGCGCTGGTAGGCTAGAGAGCCATCTCAGATGGTGATTAAAGAACATTGAATTTCTTGAAGTAAAGAGGATTGGGGGGGGGGGGATATTGAAAGGGAAGGGCTGCAAAGCACTGAGCCAAGGGGACACTGGGTTAATGATGGCAGCACCCAGGAGCTGGAGTTCCATCCTTATATTCACTCACTGGTTGGAAACTTGTTAAGTGTGGCTGGGGGTGAGCTGCTGGGCTTGGAATGTGGAGGGAATGCAGGTATGTGATCAGGTGCTTTCAGGGCAGCTTCCATTCCTTGTATGTCTGACTCCTGATGTGCAGCAAGTTTTCCTAGTCTTTTGTTCTCCTTTGGCAGGAAGTTTACAAATGGCCATTAAGGATTATATTGCCCTATAGTCCTAATAGGCATCATATATGATATGTGATTCTATTTATATAATGTTTTGAAATGAGAAAATTATGGAGAAGGAGAACACATTGCCAAAAGTTGCCAGTTGCCAGAGGGTGTGGCAGAGGGAGTGGGTGGGGAGGAATGCTGAAAGGTATCCTTTAAGAAGAGGAAGAAGAAGAAAAAGGTAAAGATACTAATTATGAACAACAAATATGCATCTATCAAAAAGTGAATCTAAGAATCAAGTGAATAAATAATCTGATGAACAGAATGAACTGGTGATTATAATAGAATCAAGGACATAGAAAGGGAATGGACTCACTATTCTTGCGGGGGGGGGAAAGGGGTGTGGGAGATGCAGGAAGAGACTGGACAAAAATTGTGCACCTATGGATGAGGACAGTGGGGGGGGGGGGTAAGGGCAGAGGGTGGGGTGGGAACTGGGTGGAGGGGAGCTATGGGACGAAAAAAAGAGGAACAAATGTAATAATCTGAACAATTAAGATTTAATAAAAAATATAAAAAAAATAAAAATATATATTTTATTGATTTTTTAAAGAGAGAAAGGGAGAGGGATAGAGAGTTAGAAACATCGATGAGAGAGAAACATTGATCAGCTGTGTCCTGCTCACTCTTCACTGGGGATGTGCCCGCAACCAAGGTACATGCCCTTGACCAGAATCGAACCTGTGACCCTTGAGTCCGCAGGCCGGTGCTCTACCCACTGAGCCAAACTGGTTAGGGCATTGATTTGAAATTTTAAAACAAAGCAGTGGTCTGGCTCTGAGTTGTATTTTATATATTTTCACATGACTGGCTGTCCAATTCCTACAGACAGTGAATTAATACTTGAGAGCCGGATTCTCATATGCCAGCTAACTAGCTCCTTATATTTAAAAAAGACTTTATAACAATTATGAGAGTTGTGAGAATAGACAAATATTCTTTTCTGTCAAAGAAAAGAGTTTTAAACAGCCAACATTTTGGCTCCATGACTTCCACTCCCCTGGAGGCCGCCATCTTCAAAACCTCAAATGTCAACCACTCCCGTCCTTTGAATTAGACAATCCTGCAGGAATATGACCTCAACCTGTGACCCATCGAGAGTGAGGGACAGACTGTTGCATCAGAAATAAAACCCCAGCAGCCCTCCCACTCCATGTGGGTGCTGACCACACCGTGTGTTGGTTGCCCACCTTCTGCAGAAATAAAGCTATTTGCCTTGTTGTCTGGCTCCTGAGTATCCTCTGTGTTCTACCAGGGCCCCTGGTTTCGTGGGTCACTTTTTTCTCACACACTTCATAGTTTCACTGTCTAAAATGAACATCTATCTATTTTATAATTAGAAAAATCAAATGTTATTATGTGTTCAACTTTATTGAGGCACAAGTACCCCCTATCCATTTCCCACACCAAGGAGATGTTTCCTGTCAGGCCCACCGCGGTTTGTCTGTCAGATCACACAATGTTAAACTCTTTGCTTCTGGAGGCCTTTCTGGGAAATCACACAATCACTGCTCAGGCTTAGCCCCGCCCCCTGCATTTATCTGTGAGTAACCTTCCCAAATCTGGCACAGAACAAGTGGCACCAGGTTTGAAGTCACAGGTGAGACTGAAGTACCTGCTCATCATGTTTGCCAAAGGTATGATAATTTCACTTATTCAATTCCAGCTCATGAAACATCTAGTCGACATATGTAGTCTATTTATAATGGATACGATGATGCTATTTTTACCAGTGAAATTAATAACCTATCCAAATAACATGTTAATGATGGTCTTAAACCCAGTACTTAAATTTGCAACTGAGAGTATTCTTACGTTTGTAATGAGAAAGATTGCTGCTGCTACTCAAACCATCTTTGTTAAACTTATGAGAAATATCGCTTATTTCTTCAAGAAGAAGAATCTTCATGAACCAATCTGCACTTACGTTGTTTAAGAAAAAATACTAAATGATTATGTGAAACAATTATCACTACTGAATGAACAGCATCAAGCCTTCCTGGATGAAGCACAACTAAACTAATTGATTCATTTATAATCACAAATAAAAACTTCTATGATTGAAACTATTTCTTCGGAGCATTATATCGTCCACTTGCCTTCATACTTTTACTGAATCTAATTGTCTGACTAAAGAGACAGATTTGAAACTGAATAAAATATTTGTAAACAGAATCCAGTGTAAAGCCTGTGTCTTTGTTGAGGTCTGTCTCACACGCACACGGGATCACTCATGGGAGAGCAGAGAGACCTGGGAGAGAAGAAGACCTTCCTGGGTAATGGGGGCTGCCCACTAAGGAGCTTGAGGCTGACTTGGGTTTACGGTGGGAAATGCAATTCCAAAGGCTAACACTGTGCAGCTGAGGGTTCTGAGTGGCTTTGCTGACCACCTGCTTCATAGGAGAAACTCTATGTAGGCTGAGTCCACACTGTGGGAGGATTGTGGGGCAATCTCCTACCTGAGCAAGGGACTTGAAAAGAGACCAAAGGAGAAATGAGAGTCTCGAGAGGCTAAAATGACAGGAAGAAAGGGGCACAGAGAAACCTGCCAACGGCTTCCTGATGTCATGTTTTTGGTCTCTGGGACCCAAGCGGCTCAGGTCCTCCCCATCTTCAGGTCTTGTCAGCACCTCCTCAGGTGACTGGAAGAGCCATGAGCTTCATGCTCCTGGTGGGGAAAAGTCTTCACAACTGGACAGATCTGTGCAGGTTCCTTTGCATACACACTTTTGGGAAAACAATGCCGCATTGGGCCATTTTGATGACAAGAGCACATTTCGCTGCAGAGATTCTTCAGGTAAGAAGAAAGAAAACCTTGCAGATGGCTCTTATCCCTGGAGAGGCCTTAACCCCATGTTTACCACAGACATCTAAGGTCCAGGGCCCCAAATCCTCTCTCACCCTTTCCTCAATCCCTTGGGCTCAGCAAGCTGTAAAGACACCCTGCCTCTCAATCCTCTTCCTTCAGGCACCCCAAAAACGACTGCCTGGCTGCTCTTCAGCCTGCACTAGGTGCCTCCTTTGGGGGCACTTCTTCCCAATTGCAGTCTCAGGATTACAGGTCTTGGGCCACTGGCAAGTTGACATTTTGTGTTTGTATGGTGCTTGGAGGAAAAGTTGAAACTGCCAGATCCAAACCCACCTTGGGAAACGTCTAGAATCAAGGTTACTCTGACCAACGCCGGACACTGGAAACCCTGGCCCTCACTCTGAACACTGTGATCTCCTGTGTGTTCCTCCCAACACCTGCCCACCTGTCTTTTCCACCGTTCTGCAGGCTGGAGTCTTCAGCCTGTGCCTGACCCCTCCCAAGTCCTCCTACATTCTTTTCCTCCTAAACCAAGACTAATGTCACCAAAACAGAGGTTAGGTTACCTGATACAACAAAAGCTAAACTCTCCTGACGGTTGCTGGTGCAAAAGGAGAGAGGTTTATTTAGGTTCCAGGTCTTGGAGAATGATGGACTGTCCTCTTAAAGAGCATCCCTTCTCCCTGCTCAAACCTGGAGTTCCAATCGCGATGTGGAGGGAAGGGCTTCTCCCCACTTCTATCTAATACACTTGCCACCTCTTAGCCTTCCTGCTTGGGCCCTATGCATTCATCATTCTAGCTTTTGGTGCACTTGGTGTATGAAACTCCCCTTTAGCCATCTTGGGCAATGGGTGAGAATTTCTAGTGTTCCCTGACTATCCATGGTATCCGGGTCAGTGGGCAGAAGGATGCTTCAGGACTGGAACGCAGGAACTCTGCAAATGGCACAAACCTTAGCCCACCTTCTGAGGGGGGAGACAGCACCCAGACATCCCAGGGATCTGGTTGGAGCCTGGAGCATCAGGGGATCCTGGCACAGCCTGTATGGTCCTGCCCTGTGAAGTGGGTAGCTGGGTTGTGCTCACCCTGCTGCTGTCTGCCCTGTGCTCCCACTGACTGTATTACCATAACACTTACGCCCCATACCTTTCTCTCTTTCCTGCTTCCCCAATTGTTATAGTTCTGATCCCTACTGTGTCCAGAACCTCACCCCTTTCTGCCAACCATCGCAGCCCCTGGTTTCTTTTCTTTCTTTTTTTTTTTTTTACCTATCAATAATAACTTTATTTATTTATTTATTTATTTATTTATTTATTTATTTTTTAATTAAATCTTTATTGTTCAGATTATTACATTTGTTCCTCTTTTTTCCCCCCATAACTCCCCTCCTCCCAGTTCCCGCCCCACCCTCCGCCCTCACTCCCCACCCACTGTCCTCATGCATAGGTGTACGATTTTTGTCCAGTCTCTTCCCGCATCTCCCACACCCCTTTCCCCCCCAAGAATAGTCAGTCCGTTCCCTTTCTATGTCCCTGATTCTATTATGATCACCAGATTATTTATTCACTTGATTCTTAGATTCGCTTGTTGATAGATGCATGTTTGTTGTTCATAATTAGTATCTTTACCTTTTTCTTCTTCTTCCTCTTCTTAAAGGATACCTTTCAGCATTTCATATAATACTGGTTTGGTGGTGATGAACTCCTTTAGCTTTTCCTTATCTGTGAAGCTCTTTATCTGACCTTCAGTTCTGAATGATAGCTTTGCTGGATAAAGTAATCTTGGTTGTAGGTTCTTGGTATTCATCACTTTGAATATTTCTTGCCATTCCCTCTGGCCTGCAAAGTTTCTGTTGAGAAATCAGCTGACAGTCGTATGGGTATTCCCTTGTGGGTAACTGAGTTTCTTTCTCTTGCTGCTTTTAAGATTCTCTCTTTGTCTTTTGCTCTTGGCATTTAATTATGAAGTGTCTTGGTGTGGTCCTCTTTGGATTCCTTTTGTTTGGGGTTCTCTGCGCTTCTTGGACCTGTAAGTCTATTTCTTTCACCAGGTGGGGGAAGTTTTCTGTCATTATTTCTTCAAATAGGTTTTCAATATCTTGCTCTCTCTCATCTTCTGGCACCCCTATAATTCTGATGTTGGTACACTTGAAGCTGTCCCAGAGGCTCCTTACACTATCTTCGTATTTTCGGATTCTTTTTTCATTTTGCTTTTCTGGTTGGGTGTTTTTTGCTTCTTCGCATTTCAAATCTTTGCCTTGATTCTTGCGCTCCTCTGGTCTGCTGTTGGGAGTCTGTATAGTATTCGTTATTTCAGTCCGTGTATGCTTAATTTCTAGTTGGTTCTTTATCATAACATCAAGGGTCTCATTAGATTTCTTGAGGATCTCACTACATTTATCGGCGGCTTCTAGACAGTTCTTAAGAGACCTTAAAAGTGTGGTTCTGAACTCAATATCCTCCATTGACATTATTGTCCTGTTTCTTTGTCTCCGCATTTTTTATGCTTTCTTGGTGCACCCCCTAGTGGTCTTTGTGCGCAGTCTTGTTGTAGTTAAGCCTTGATTGTTGTTGGCAATACCGGGGGTGATTTGACCTCCAGGCTAACTGGCTATGAGAGTCCACTGTGTCTGCAGTGGGAGAGCTTCTGTGCTAGAGCTCTAGGGCGGTGCTAATCTAGCGTTTGCCTGAGGCTATCCAGCAAATGGCTCTTCGCAGGGCTTGGGCGGGGCGGGTCCCGGGGGTCTACAGGACGGGCTGGAGGGAGCAGTTATGGCTGCTCTCAGTTCCGTCCCTAGGGGCTCTGCCTCACAGAGTCCCAGCAACCACTGCGAACCTCGGAGAGAAAGCTGCCTTCGAGTTCCGACCGAAGCCAGACAGTCCCGCTTCTCCCATTTGAGTCTGGGTCCCTAGAGACTTGCCCGGATCTGGAGCTCAGAGTCTGAAACTCCCTCCCGATTGAAAACAACAACAGCACCCTCTGCCTCCAGCCCGCTCCGTGTGCACTGTGCACCTTAGTATTTCACTTCAGCACTGCGCCTCCTCTGATTCTGGGTATGATATTCTCTTTCGTCCTAGTTGTAGAATTTCCACTCAGCCAGCCTTCCTGTGGTTCTGGATGATGTCCGTTCCATCTTTTAGTTGTTTTTTGAAGTGGTTGTTTGAGGCAGCAATCTCCGGCATTAACCTATGCCGCCATCTTGGTTTCTCCAGCCCCAGGTTTCTAAAGGGATCTGACCCCCAGGTCTCTCTCCATTTCTGCTCTATGCTCAGAGGCCAACCCAAGGTCACAGGGCCCAACAGAACCCTGAGGATAGATTTTATTTCCCATTTTCCTGTATCCTGTGCGTGGATTCACATTGGGACAGGCAAGTGGAGTTTGTGAAGAATACAAAGAAAACCAACAGATGAGGACAGAAATATTAGCAGTGTTGTGTGTGCTTCCCTGGAGTGAGCTGGGTGATCACAGGGCATTGAAGGTATTGGGGTGGAGGGCGCTTGTCCGGATTGGCAACTGTTTGTCTAGTAGCATTCGGGCTCCATTCCATTGCTTTTTAAAGGTGTTTTTACACCTCATACACCATCAAGGTGCTATGACAGAAGATCTTTGAAAGATTTGTGCATCTTCTCCCTTACATGTGAGGTGAAAATTCATGTGGAATAGCAACAATGTTGGAGGTTAGGGTCCTTCCAGTTCTCTAGCATGTCATCAGTCATCTATCACACATGTAATTTGGTCAGTGTTTCTCCCAATATCAGTGAGGAGACCTTAAAGTTTTCCTTTGTCCTGAAGTGCCACCCTGTAGAGGCAGTGCAGGATCGTTCAGACAGGGGATTAGGAAGAGAGTAAGTGATCACCTGGGTGTCTCCAAAGATTCAGTTACTTCATTAATGAAAGACAAAGCTTTAGAATTTCTAATGGACAAGTAGTGGGGTTATAGGTGATTTCTATACCCCAGGGACCAAGAGCCCACATCTGCCCCAGGGAAGGACCAGTGCAACCTGGAAAACCCTCCCACAGTGGAACAGCCCCATAGTCACCATGGGACTAGCTCCTGGGGTCATGGGTTCAAAGGGATGAACATGGCTCTCTGGCCCTTAGGACAGGGAACAGTTATGGCCAAAACCTCCTAGCACTCTGCATCCAGGTGCCAGTCTGTACAGAGGTGATGTATCATTCATTCATTCATCATAATGTTCCCCTCCTTTTTGAAGGAGCATTTGAGTGCTGGTTCCTAAGTTGGTTGCAAATGTAGATTGAGGAGTGAGAAGGCAAAGTTCTTTCCTTTCTATCCAGTGGCAGTGACATTCACACATCAGGAAACAAATATGTGGTTTCAAGTACAGTGCAAGGAGGTCTGGATCAGCTACCTGAGGGCTCTGCTGGGCGTTCCCAGCACTGACTCTGATTGCTCATGAAGGTAATTTCCTTCTTGAGATAAAACAGTCAATCCCAACTAGCTTTCACTACCCAGACCAGAGAAATCTACCTTGAAATGGAGACTGCTACGAAGATAGGACCTGGTTTCAGGGTTCACAGACACCTAAGACCCTCCTGGTGGAAGAGAGGGCGGAGCTGTAGCTGTGCAAGGACCTTGCTGTGTCTGATCTGCTGCTCATGTTCTGTGTGAGCCTGACTCAATGACTATATCAGTCGGTGCCTCCTTTTCCCCTGAATAGAAATTGAATAAATGGTAAGTGAACTCTGGACGACCATGTTGTCTGTGAATTAACCTCAAAACATCCCTGAATACTTGATCCCAAGCCTAGTAGAGAGGAGCCTCCCAAATAAATGGCCCAACTACCATTATTTGCCTCCATGAAAGAGAAACCCTTGGCTGACCCCTGGTGGACAAGGAGCTTCCAGGAGCATTTTCTCTCCTCTTTCTCTTCCTCCCTGAAGACCTCCTCTGGAGTCTCCTAAGTCCCCAGGGGCAATGGGTTAATGGCATGGGAACCTTGTCTGTCTGTGCCCTCCACACAGTCTCAGGTGAAGGACCAGGCTCCACCCCTGCCTGGATGTGGCTGCTGGGGTTGAGCCATGGCTGGTGACCACAACAGGAGACTTGATTCTCAGGCACCTGGGGTTGAGCGAGAGTCCAGAGTTGTGCCAGGTCAGGTCTCTGTGAGAAGAGCAAGGACACAGGCTGCTCCCGATGTCCTCCAGCGAGAGAAGATGACGCTCACAAGGTGGGGAGGGCTGTCTGGTTTCTGGGAATGAAGGAAGATCCTAAACCTGACAGTGAGGAGGCCATGTCCTCCCTCCTGACTCTTTGTTGCACAGCTGTGGGGACTTGCTGCCCTCCACGCATGCAAACACCAGGTCCTGATCTACAGGGAACATACTCTGACCCCAGGTGTCATACAAGGTGACATGCTTCTGTGGTGTAGTGTCCCTCACGTTTATTAATCACCTGCCATAGTGCAGACAGCAGAACTGGATGTTGGCCTGGCTTCTGTCTCATCCTCACAGACATTGTTGTTGGTGGGAGGCTTCTGTTCACAGTCCCTGCCTGGGCACAGGACTAGTCTGCCCATTTCTCACCAGGAGTTAATCTCAGATGCCTGTCCTGGGTCATCCCCTTTCTCTCATTGTGGGTTCCTAGTCAACTTCTGATTCCCTCCTTGCACTGCCTGACGCCTGTGCAATGCCTCCCCCACACACAGGGTGTTGGTACTCAGTGTGCAGTGACCAAACCAGGTGCCTCACATCATTCTCCAGGCGTAGGAGGGAAGGGCCAGGTGATGGGATCAGGATGCTTAGTGGGAAAGGCGCTCCAGGTCTCAGTAACCGCCACCTGCCAGGACTGGTAGTCCTTTCAATGGGTATCCTAGGGGGTGCTCCCTGTGTCTGAGTGTGCCAGGAGCTCCCCTTAGAGCTGAGTGCAGCCTAGGTACTTCCTGGGGCGACTTGGCTTCCAGAGCTTTGTTCAGTTTGTGGACAGGCCTGATGGTCCACATAGAAGCACAAAGAGTGCATCAGACTCTTCCAGCTGCCAGAGGACCCACTGATCAGCACACAGTGGATGCAGAGACATCAGGGCACGGGAACATTAGGGCCCAGGGATAGTGCTCAGGTCACTCCCCTCTGTCTGAGGACCAGGGGAATTCCAGATGTAGCTCATTCTGCTGCTGGTATGAGGCATGAGTTCAGGATGAGGGCTGGGAGACAACTCCAGTTTTTGTATTTGAGATTTAAATGGGGAAGGGGATCATTCCTACCAGGTCTCAACATTGTAGATAGCCAATTGACAGAAGGGAACTCCTTTAATCATTGAAAAATGAAAATAATATACTGGAATGTTCTTTTATGGAAAACAACCATTTTCAATTTATCAGTAACTGTGACGCACGTTTGGTTTTCCTAGTTTATTATTAACATCACTGTTTGTAGTTTAGTTCTTAGGAAATGCTGAAAGCCTCCCATGACTCCTGTTTTATCAATAAATGCAAAGTTTATATATACTCTGCTTTGATTTTTATCAGTTCATGAACTTTCATGAATTCAGAGTCCATATGTGAAGTTCAAGATTATCTGTGAACACTCATGAGATTTCTCTCTGTCCATTTCTCTTACTCATCCCTGGAGAAAGATTAGGGAGTCACGTTTTCCCATAAAGTTGGAAAGCATCTGACTACTAAGAAAAACAAAGTGTCCAAATGGTGCTGGGTGGGGGAAGGAAACTGTTTTTGAGATCATTTCGCTCAAAATTCCATGGAGAAGGCACCTGCTTGGCCTGCCACATGTGGGGATGAATGAAGTACAGAAATAGAGGTTGATAATTTAAGTGTCACACCAAAGATAGGGCAACCAATTCTGCCCAGAGTCTGAGAGGTGGAGGAAGGTGTCCCTTCCTCTCAGGTGTCCCTGCCCTCCCTGAGATAGAATTACACAGCAATACCCTTACTTTGAGACCTCAAATCCTCCCACTAGAGAGGACCGTGTCCAATCCTACCCTATTCGTCTCCAGGTAAGATACAGGCTCTTAGTGACTGATGGGCTGCAGGAGGAAAGGTCTGGGTCACTTCCGGCCATGTTTCTTCCAATCTGCTACAAGAAGTGTGCCTGCTGGGTGACTGGGATGGAGGTGGGCCCTCTGGAGATGGACTGGAGACAGTAATCGTCCAACCCAACATGAGGGAGCTGTCCCCCTGTCCCCGCATTAACACTCCTGGAGGTAAGGGTTGCTCTTTTGTTGTTGTTGTTTTAATTTTATTGAATTTATTAGAGTGACATCCTAATATATATAAAGAGCAAGGTGCTGTCACGACCCAATAGGCAATCAGTCACCATGAAGTGCATGGAGCACCTCTGTGTCCCCCTGCCCCCAGTCCCTGACCGCTCACCGTGCGGGAGTGCTGGCTGCAGGGCAGGACTGGGGACCATTGATCAGTGGTGGTGGATGGCTTTGAGGGTTGGCCATGAGCTTAGAGGAGCAGTCTCCCTGGCAACAAGGAGTTTTTTGAAACAGTCGCGGGGCAGGGGAGTTTCGCAGAACAGTCTCCAGGTGGGAGGAACCTCACAGAGCAGTCTGGGCCGGGGGAGTTAAGCAGAGTGTCCAGCAGTGAGCTTCCCGGGGTAGGAGAAAGCTCCACAGAGTAGTGACATGGTGGGGGCGCCTCGTGATGGAGTCGAGGGGCCATGAGCATCATGGAGCATCCCAGAGCAGGGAGCTTTTCACAGCATCATAGGTCGGCAGAGGCCATGCGATGGAGGGGGAGACTTGTGCAGATACAGAAGGGGTGATGCACAGCAATAGGGGAGCATGGATTGCTGACATTCTGGCCCTTGTGGGCCATTTGTGTTTCGTGTTTGGTGGTTATGAGAGAAACTTGGAAGGAATTTAAAATCTTCTCTATGTGAAAATGACTCTTAATTCCTTAGCACCTAAGACCAAATGGGGAATGACTATTTCTCTAGAGAGCAGCAAAGGGTCTCTCTGAGACACTGCTCTAGCACCTGGAAGGGTTGGGAGTTTATCCCATGTGGCCATAATTTCAAGGACTCTGAATCCAGTCTCTGAAGAGATTTGCATAGAGCATTCATTCATTCATTCATTCAATCATTCATCAATTACCACTATTTCTTCCTAATAAATCAAAAGCAACTGGGTGTATATAAAATACCTGGTACAGTGACTGGCATATAGTATGGGCTCCAAAAAAGAGCAACCGTTTTTAATACTGACCAGTGGATGTAATGTCAGAAAGCTTTAAGCTGGAAGATTGTAGTGAGAAATTTAATAAGCAATGCATACACCTATCAGGCTAGAATAAAAAAAGAGCAACACCACCAAATATTGGCAAGGTTAAAAATTTTTCATACATTGTTAGTAGCAATACAAAATGACCATGCTGGAAAAGTTTGGCAGCTTCTTAGGAAACCAAACATGCAAATACCAATCGATGAAGCAATTAATCGTACCATTGCACATTTCTTCCAGAGACATGGAAACACATTTCACAAAAACCTGTACAGGAGTGCTCACAACAACTTTACTCTTAAATACCAACCGCTGGGAAGAACCAAGATGTCCTTCAATGAGCAAACGGTTAAACAAACTGTGGTATCTCCACACCGTGGAATGCTACTCAGCAATAAAAAGAAAACCAATTGATATATGCAGCAACCTGGATGCATCTCAAGGCGATTATGCCGTTTTCAAAAAGTCTATTTCAAAAGGAATTGAAATGTGAACACGGTGGATGGTTAGCATGGTGGTGCACTGGTAGTTTAGACAGCCATTTCAGATGATGATTTAAGAAAATTGACTTTCTTTAAGGAAAGGGTTGGGATACCCAAAGGGAAGGGCTGCACAGCACCGAACCAAGGGGACTTTGGGTCGAAGATGGCAGCACCCAGGAGCTGGAGTTCCATCCTTATATGCAGTCACTGCTGGGAAATTTGTTGTTAGTGGGTCTGAGGGCTGAGCACCTGGCTTGGAATGTAGAGGGAATGCAGGTGCGTCATCAGGTGCCTTAGGGACAGTTTCCATTCCTTGTATGTCTGACTCCTGGTGTCCAGGGAGTTTTCCTGGTCTTTTGTTCTCCTGTGGCGGGAAGCTTAGAAATGGCCATTAAGGATTATATTGCCCGATAGTCCCAACAGGCATAATACATGATATGCAAGTCTATTTATATAATGTTTGAAATAACAAAACTATAAAGAATGAGAAGAGATTGCCAAAAGTTACCTGGTTGCCAGAGGATGTTGCGGAGGCAGTGGGTGGGGAGAAATGCGGGCATGGTTAAAACAGGCTGGTAGGGATCCTGGTGGTGCTGGAACTGTTTTGTATCTTGAGTCTGGTGATAGACATCCAAGCCTACACAGGTGACAAAATTTCATAGAACTAAACACACACACACACACACACACACACACACACACACACACACACACACACCTGCAAAACTGGTGAGATCTGAATCACATGAGTGGACCCCATCAATGTCAATTTCCTCCTGTGGTATCCTACCATAATTTAGTACCCAGTTAGGGGAAACTGGTTGGAGGGTACACGGGATGCCTCTGCATTATTTCGTATAACTGGTTATGATTCTGTAATTATCTCACAGTATAATATTTAATTTAAAAAATAAGTTTATGATTTCTACTTTCCACATGAAGACTCAAAATAGCTGTTTTCTTGTGTTTCAGACAATATCAGCCTTTCTAGTGATAGCTAACAAATTCCCATTTATTAACTCATATTCATCCCAAAAATCCTATGATGTTCGCAATACCTTCACCCCCATTATTCAGGTAAGGAAACTGAACTACAGAGAAGGTAAGTGACTAGTCATTTTCACACACCCAGTTAGTGGCTGGGAAGGAATTTGCATCTTACTAGACAGGCTACTGAGCCAGTCTACTACTTCTCTATCCCAAAAGCCTGCAAGAATTCTCTAATAAAATAGAACCCACCAAGCCCTGGCTGGATTTTCTCCATGGTTAGAGCATCAGCCCTTGGACCTAAGTTCGCAGGTTTGATTTCTTGTCAAGGGCAACCAGTCAATGTGTATCTCTCATATCCATGTTTCTCTCTCTCAAAAATAAACAAGTGGGACTACATCAAAATGAAAAGCTTCCGCACAGCAAAGAAACCATCAACAAAATGAGAAGGAAGCCCACTGTACAGGAGAACATATTTGGCAAAGATACATCTGATAAAGGTTATATATCCAAAATATATAAGGGACTCCAAAGGAAGACAAATAACCCAATAAAAAATGAGCAAAGGGCCTAAATAGACACTTCTCCACAGTGGATAGAGAGATTGCTAAAATACATGCGAAATAATGTTCAAAGTCACTGATCCCCAGAGAGATGCAAATTAAAACAACAATGAGCTCACATCACCTCACATCTGTCAGAATTAACAAATCAAGAAATTAACAAATCAAGAAACAACAAGTGCTGGGGAGGTTATGGAGAAAAGGGAACCTTAATACACTGCTGATGGGAATGCAGACTGGTGCAGCCATTATGAAAAACAGTATGGAGTTTCCTCAAAACATTAAATATGGAACTGCCATTTGACCAGTGATCCCACTTCTAGGAATATATCCTAAGAAACCTGAAATACCAATCAGAAAGAATGTATGCACCACTATGTTCATAACAGCACAATTTACAATAGCTAAGATCTGGAAACAGCCCAGGTGCCCACCAGTAGGTAAGTGGATCAATGCTGTGGTACATATACACCACGGAATACTATGGAACAGTAAAAAAGAAGGATCTCTTACCCTTTGAGGCAGGATGGAGGGACCTGGAGCGTATCATGCTAGTGAAATATGTGAGTCAGAGAAACACAAGCATCACATGATTGCACTCATATGTGGAATCTAGGTAACAATAAATGAACTGATGAACGGAGTGGACCCAGAGATATAGAAGCATGGAACAGAGTGTGGAATCTCAGAGGGAAGGCAGGGGAAGGTGGGTGGGTGGGAGGTAATCAACCAAAAACCTTGTATCATATATGGACACCGAATAGGGTGGTGAAGGCCTTGGGCGGAGGTGCGGAGTGGGGTGGGCTAGAGTGGTCAATGGGGGGCAAAGGTGGACATACGTAATACTTTCAACAATAAAGAATTATTTAAAAAGTGTTTATCTCCCTCTTCCCCACACTCTTTCACCCTCCCCCCTTCCATTCTTTCTAAAAATCAAAGGAAAAAATATCCTCATGTGAGGATTAAAAAAAATGGAACCATCAAGAGTTATTTAGTTACTATTGAGTAGAACAGCATATTGAATTTCCCTTACCTTTTATTTAGTAAAACTTGCTGTCCAAAGGCAAAATGAAGAGTTTATGGTATCACTCCAGTGTGGGGCAATGTGATGTAACTTTGTAGCACAGTGTTCCTAGGACATGGTTGTACAAATCAGTCTTTGAGTATTTGCTGAAATTGTTTTTTTAGGGTGGTATGTTGCACATATTCATAAATGTGTTCTGAGTGCTCAAAAAAGTGTGTTATGTTATAATTTTATATTCAAAATGTAGCAGAGAAAGGGAATGGCACACAAATGATAAATGAGAGTGAGCAAAAAGGGAAGAATGTTGAGGAAATTCATTTTTAAAATTTTCAGTCCATGATAATTTTCCACTTATTTTACTATTTTTTAACTCTATTACTTAATGTTTTATTAATTGGTTAATAATTATTTTTGTTCTTTGTTTTTGTTTTACTGTATGTTTTTGTTTTACTATTATGTTTACTATAATTTTTATTGTAGTTTATTTTATCTACTTATATAAAAACCATGGATGGTGTTCATCACACACAGAGGTATAGCCAGTGAGGAAGCAGAAGGAAGTCAGTCCTATGGGGGTCGTCTTGGCACTGGCTGCACCCTCCCCCAAGCTGTTTCCTGGAGCTGTTTCCTGTAAGGGCAGAATTTGAGGCAGGAACCCACCCTGGGAGGATGGAGGCAGATCTTTCTAAAGTGTGCCATGCCAGCACGGGGTGAACCTGAGTGGGGCGGCTGAAAGGCTTAGAAAAGACAGACAAGAGAACGAAAGCTGGGTCTTGGTGGGATGCTGCTTCTCTGAGAGACAGCGACCACTCCCACAGCCATGCCTTTATTTTATAGAAGATGCTACGAGGCAAAGTAAGGGCTTGAACAAGATGTTTACAAACATTCTCCTTGGTTTCAATCCTACTCAACAACATGCACTTGAACTCTATCAAGCCCACATCACTCAGGCACGTGGGGCCACGTGTTCGGACCATGGGTTCAAGCTTACAACTACAGCTGTTGGCTATAATTGTGCTGGGAGGGCCCTGCCCTCCAAGCTGGGACTTGCACGGGGCAATGTGCAGACTGTGCCCTCTCATCAGTCCAAGGCTTGAACCTATCCAAGACTATGTAGCGGCTCCCCACAATAAAGTTATAATTCTGTTTCTTTGTTACTAATGTTGTGGCCCCACCCCATAACAAAGAAACAAAGGAAAATTTCCCCATCGAATTTCTGAGTAGTATTACTCCTTCGGGAATGCTGTGTCATAAATTAAAATTGAAAGTGGGTGCAATCACCATGCTATTGAGAAATCTCAAGAGTAAATGGGGTCTTTGTAATGGTACCAGATTTATTATCAAAAGATTACGACCTAACATTATCGAAGCTGAAGTATTAACAGGATCAGCAGAGGGAGAGGCTGTTCTGATTCCAAGAACTACTTTGTCCCCATCTGACACTGGCCTCCCATTTAAATTGATTCGACGACGGTTTCCCGAGATGCCGGCATTTGTGATGACTATTAATAAATCACAAGGACAAACTCTAGACAGAGTAGGCATGTTCCTACCTGAACCCGTTTTTGCACATGATCAAGTTATATGTTGCTTTCTTTCGAATTTGAAGAACATGTAACATTAAAGTTAAAGTTGTAAGTACTTCATCACAAGGGAAATTAGTCAAGCACTCTGAAAGTGTTTTCACTCTTCATGTGGTGTACATGGAGATATTAGAATAAGTTTAATCACTTTATCAGTCATTGTTTGCATCACTGTTTTTTTTATATCATGTTTTTGTTGTTTTTATATCATGCCTCTGTTGTTGTTATATCCATTGGTAATGTTTAGTTATTAATAAATTTATATATTATTTTCATATACATTTTACTAATTTCCTTTCATTATAGAGAAAGGGCAAATAGCAATACTAAAATATCTCTGCTAATTAATTCCCTTTTTAAAAAAATATATTGTATTGATTTTTTACAGAGAGAAAGGGAAAGGGATAGAGAGTTAGAAACATCGATGAGAGAAACATCGATCAGCTGCCTCCTGCACACTCCTCACTGGGGATGTGCCAGCAACCCAGGTACATGCCATTGACCGGAATCGAACCTGGGACCCTTCAGTCCGCAGGCCGGTGCTCTATCCACTGAGCCAAACTGGTTAGGGCATTGATTTGAAATTTTAAAACAAAGTAGTGGTCTGGCTCTGAGTTATATTTTATATATTTTCACATGACTGGCTGTCCAACTCCTACAGACAGTGAATTAGTACTTGAGAGCCGGATTCTCATATGCCAGCTAACCAGCTCCTTATATTTAAAAAAGGCTTTATAACATTTATGAGAGTTGTGAGAATAGACAAATATTCTTTTCTGTCAAAGAAAGGAGTTTTAAGCAGCCAACATTTTGGCTCCCTGACTTCCACTCTCCTGGAGGCCATCTTCAAAAGCTCAAATGTCAACCCCTCCCGTCCTTTGAATTAGACAATGCTGCAGGAATATGAACTCAACCTGTGACCCATCGAGAGTGAGGGACAGACTGTTGCATCAGAAATAAAACCCCAGCAGCCCTCCCACTCCATGTGGGTGCTTACCACACCGTGTGTTGGTTGCCCACCTTCTGCAGAAATAAAGCTATTTGCCTTGTTGTATGGCTCCGGAGTATCCTCTGTGTTCTACCAGGGCCCCTGGTTTTGTGGGTCACTTTTTTCTCACACACTTCATAGTTTCACTGTCTAAAATGAACATCTATCTATTTTATAATTAGAAAAACCAAATGTTATTACGTGTTAAATTTTATTGAGGCACAAGTACCCCCAATTTATCTCTTACACCAAGGAGATTTTTCCTGACAGGCCCACCGCGGTTTGTCTGTCAGATCACACAATGTTAAACCATTTGCTTCTGGAGCGCTTTCTGGGAAATCACACAATCACTGCTCAGGCTTAGCCCCGCCCCCTGCATTTATCTGTGAGTAACCTTCCCCAAATCTGACACAGAGCAAGTGGCACCAGGTTTGAAGTCAAAGGTGAGACTGAAGTACCTGCTCATCATGTTTGCCAAAGGTATGATAATTTCACTTATTCAATTCCAGCTCATGAAACATCTAGTCGACATATGTAGTCTATTTATAATGGATACGATGATGCTATTTTTACCAGTGAAATTAATAACCTATCCAAATAACATGTTAATGATGGTCTTAAACCCAGTACTTAAATTTGCAACTGAGAGTATTCTTACGTTTGTAATGAGAGAGATTGCTGCTGCTACTCAAACCATCTTTGTTAAACTTATGAGAAATATCGCTTATTTCTTCAAGAAGAAGAATCTTCGTGAACCAATCTGCACTTACGTTGTTTAAGAAAAAATACTAAATGATTATGTGAAACAATTATCACTACTGAATGAACAGCATCAAGCCTTCCTGGATGAAGCACAACTAAACTAATTGATTCATTTATAATCACAAATAAAAACTTCTATGATTGAAACTATTTCTTCGGAGCATTATATCGTCCACTTGCCTTCATACTTTTACTGAATCTAATTGTCTGACTAAAGAGACAGATTTGAAACTGAATAAAATATTTGTAAACAGAATCCAGTGTAAAGCCTGTGTCTTTGTTGAGGTCTGTCTCACACGCACACGGGATCACTCATGGGAGAGCAGAGAGACCTGGGAGAGAAGAAGATCTTCCTGGGTAATGGGGGCTGCCCGCTAAGGAGCTTGAGGCTGACTTGGGTTTACGGTGGGAAATGCAATTCCAAAGGCTAACACTGTGCAGCTGAGGGTTCTGAGTGGCTTTGCTGACCACCTGCTTCATAGGAGAAACTCTATGTAGGCTGAGTCCACACTGTGGGAGGATTGTGGGGCAATCTCCTACCTGAGCAAGGGACTTGAAAAGAGACCAAAGGAGAAATGAGAGTCTCGAGAGGCTAAAATGACAGGAAGAAAGGGGCACAGAGAAACCTGCCAACGGCTTCCTGATGTCATGTTTTTGGTCTCTCGGACCCAAGCGGCTCAGGTCCTCCCCTTCTTCAGGTCTTGTCAGCACCTCCTCAGGTGGCTGGAAGAGCCATGAGCTTCATGCTCCTGGTGGGGAAAAGTCTTCACAACTGGACAGATCTGTGCAGGTTCCTTTGCATACACACTTTTGGGAAAACAATGCCGCATTGGGCCATTTTGATGACAAGAGCACATTTCGCTGCAGAGATTCTTCAGGTAAGAAGAAAGAAACCCTTGCAGATGGCTCTTATCCCTGGAGAGGCCTTAACCCCATGTTTACCACAGACATCTAAGGTCCAGGGCCCCAAATCCTCTCTCACCCTTTCCTCAATCCCTTGGGCTCAGCAAGCTGCAAAGACACCCTGCCTCTCAATCCTCTTCCTTCAGGCACCCCAAAAACCACTGCCTGGCTGCTCCTCAGCCTCCACTCGGTGCCTCCTTTGTGGGCACTTCTTCCCAATTGCAGTCTCAGGATTACAGGTCTTGGGCCACTGGCAAGTTGACATTTTGCGTTTGTATGGTGCTTGGAGGAAAAGTTGAAACTGCCAGATCCAAACCCACCTTGGGAAACGTGTAGAGTCAAGGTTACTCTGACCAATGCCGGACACTGGAAACCCTGGCCCTCACTCTGAACACTGTGATCTCCTGTGTGTTCCTCCCAACACCTGCCCACCTGTCTTTTCCACCGTTCTGCAGGCTGGAGTCCTCAGCATGTGCCTGACTCCTCCCAAGTCCTCCTACATTCTCTTCCTCCTAAACCAAGACTAATGTCACCAAAACAGAGGTTAGGTTACCTGATATGACAAAAGCTAAACTCTCCTGACGGTTGCTGGTGCAAAAGGAAAGAGGTTTATTTAGGTTCCAGGTCTTGGAGAATGATGGACTGTCCTCTTAAAGAGCATCCCTTCTCTCTGCTCAAACCTGGAGTTCCAATCGCGATGTGGAGGGAAGGGCTTCTCCCCACTTCTATCTAATACACTTGCCACCTCTTAGCCTTCTTGCTTGAGCCCTATGCATTCATCATTCTAGCTTTTGGTGCACTTGGTGTATGAAACTCCCATTTAGCTATCTTGGGCAATGGGTGAGAATTTCTAGTGTTCCCTGACTATCCACGGAATCAGGGTCAGTGGGCAGAAGGGTGCTTCAGGACTGGAACGCAGGAACTCTGCAAATGGCACAAACCTCAGCCCACCTTCTGATGGGGGAGACAGCACACAGACATCCCAGGGATCTGGTTGGAGCCTGGAGCATCAGGGGATCCTGGCACAGCCTGCATGGTCCCGCCCTGTGAAGTGGGTAGCTGGGTTGTGTTCACCCTGCTGCTGTCTGCCCTGTGCTCCCACTGACTGTATTACCATAACACTTACGCCCCATACCTTTCTCCCTTTCCTGCTTCCCCAGTTGTTATAGTTCTGATCCCTACTGTGTCCAGGACCTCACCCTTTCTGCCAACCATGGCAGCCCCTGGTTTCTAAAGGCCATCTGACCCTCAGGTCTCTCTCCGTTTCTGCTCTATGCTCAGAGGCCAACCCAAGGTCACAGGGCCCAACAGAACCCAGAGGATAGATTTTATTTTCCATTTCCCTGTATCCTGTGTGTGGACTCACATTGGGACAGGCAAGTGGAGTTTGTGAAGAATACAAAGAAAACCAACAGATGAGGACAGAAATATTTGCAGTGTTGTGTGTGCTTCCCTGGAGTGAGTTGGGTTATCACAGGGCATTGAAGGCATTGGGTAGAGGGCCCTTGTCCGGGTTGGCAACTGTTTGTCTAGTAGCATTCAGGCTCCATTCCATTGCTTTTTAAAGGTGTTTTTACATCTCATACACCATCAAGGTGCTATGACAGAAGATCTTTGAAAGATTTGTGCATCTTCTCCCTTACATGTGAGGTGAAAATTCACAGGGAATTGCAACAATTTTGGAGGTTAGGGTCCTTGCAGCTCTCTAGCATGTCATCAGTCACCTATCACACATGTAATTTGGTCAGTGTTTCTACCAATATCAGTGAGGAGACCTTAAAGTTTTCCTTTGTCCTGATGTGCCAACCTATAGAGGCTGTGCAGGATCTTTCAGACAGGGGATTAGGGAGTGAGTAAGTGATCACTTGGGTGTCTCCAAAGTGTATCTGACTGGATAAGACATCCAGCCTGTTTACACCATCTCTAATAGTCCAGGAGACTAGAAGCTGGAAATGGGTGTCACTGTGCTGGAATCTTGTGTGTGTGTGCAGGACCCTGTTCCCCTCCAGATTCTCTGGAAGAACCTCTTTTTGCCTTTTCAAGTTTCTGGAGCCTTTTCTCATTCCTGGCTCATGTTCCTATATCACATGCCTTCCTTCCCTGCTCCCATTGCCATATCTGCTTTTGCCTTCTCTTTTTTAATCTCTCTCTCTCTCCCTCCAAGGCAAACTAGAGATTACATGGAGGGAGTACTCTTCCCATGAAACCACCTCTAACTTTATCCCAGGTGCAACGTGCCTTCTGTCAGGGAATGCAACACAGTTTCCAGGGATAAAGCTCAGCATATCTTTAGAGGACAATAACTGCCCCTACCACAGTATTCATAGAACTTCAAAATGGTTTTTCTTTGTTTCATAAAAAGCTCTTTAAAACTACCTGTTTCATTCCTGTGTTCTTGATTGGGGAAGTGTTGTCCCCACAGTTGGAGCTCTTCCTGGTCCCGGCCCTGGAGAAGGGTCTCATTGCTCCCCACCCCCTTGGACATTTGTGTTCTCAGACATCCTTTCAGACAATCTGGTTCCAGGGTGGTGACATTGGAATGAAAATGGGGCTGGGCACTGGTGCACAGGCTCCTTGACCAGGATACTCCCTAAGGGTGTTGAGTTGGCTTATATCAGATCTGTGACTCTGTAAAAAGCCAGCCTTCCAGGTCTGAGATTATTCCTGAGTCTGAAGGGCACAGACATGCTCATGGTGTTTTCCAAAGATTCAGTTACTTCATTAATGAAAGACAAAGCTTTAGAATTTCTAATGGACAAGTAGTGGGGTTATAGGTGATTTCAAAACCCCAGGGACCAAGAGCCCACATCTGCCCCAGGGAAGGACCAGTGCAGCCTGGAAAACCCTCCCACAGTGGAACAGCCCCATAGTCACCATGGGACTTGGCTCCTGGGGTCATGGGTTCAGAGGGATGAACATGGTTCTCAGCCCCTTAGGACAGGGAATAGTTGTGACCAAAACCTCCTAGTACTCTGCATCCAGGTGCCAGTCTGTACAGAGGTTATGTATCATTCATTCATTCATTAATTCATTCATTCATCATAATGTTCCCCTCCTTTTTGAAGGAGCATTTGAGTGCTGGTTCCTAAGTTGGTTGCAATTGTAGATTGAGGAGTGAGAAGGCAAAGTTCTTTCCTTTCTATCTAGTGGCAGTGACACTCACACATCAGGAAACAAATATGTGGTTTCAAGTACAGTGCAAGGAGGTCTGGATCAGCCACCTGAGGGCTCTGCTGGGCGTTCCCAGCACTGACTCTGATTGTTCATGAAGGTAATTTCCTTCTTGAGATAAAACAGTCAATCCCAACTAGCTTTCACTACCCAGACCAGAGAAATCTACCTTGAGATGGAGACTGCTAAGAAGATAGGACCTGGCTTCAGGGTCCACAGACACCTAAGACCCTCCTGGTGGAGGAGAGGGCGGAGCTGTGGCTGTGCAAGGACCTTGCTGTGTCTGATCTGCTGCTCATGGTCTGTGTGAGCCTGACTCAATGACTGTATCATTCGGTGCCTCCTTTTCCCCTGAATAAAAATTGAATAAATGGTAAGTGAACTCTGGACGACCATGTTGTCTGTGAATTAACCTCAAAACATCCCTGAATACTTGATCCCAAGCCTAGTAGAGAGGAGTCTCCCAAATAAATGTCAACTACCATTATTTGCCTCCATGAAAGAGAAACCCTTGGCTGACCCCTGGTGGACAAGGAGCTTCCAGGAGCATTTTCTCTCCTCTTTATCTTCCTCCCTGGGGACCTGACCATCCTCTGGAGTCTCCTAAGTCCCCAGGGGCAGAGGGTTAATGGCATGGGAACCTTATCTGTCTGTGCCATCCACACAGTCTCAGGTGAAGGACCAGGCTCCACCCCTGCCTGGATGTGGCTGCTGGGCCTGAGCCATGGCTGGTGACCACCTCAGGAGACTTGATTCTCAGGCACCTGGGATTGAGCGAGAGTCCAGAGTTGTGCCAGGTCAGGTCTCTGTGAGAAGAGCAAGGACACAGGCTGCTCCCGATGTCCTCCAGCGAGAGGAGATGACACTCACAAGGTGGGGAGGGCTGTCTGGTTTCTGGGAATGAAGGGAGATCCTAAACCTGATGGTTCGGAGGCCAAGTCCTCCCTCCTGACTCTTTGTTGCACAGCTGTGGGGACTTGCTGCCCTCCACGCATGCTGACACCAGGTCCTGATCTACAGGGAACATACTTTGACCCCAGTGTCATACAAGGTGCAATGCTTCTGTGGCGTAGTGTCCCTCATGTTTATTAAGCACCTGCCAGGGTGCAGATAGCAGAACTGGATGTTGGCCTGGCTTCTGTCTCATCCTCACAGACATTGCTGTGCCCAGGCAAGGACTGTTGTTCACAGTCCCTGCCTGGGCACAGGACTAGTCTGCCCATTTCTCACCAGGAGTTAATCTCAGATGCTGTGTCCTGGGTCATCCTCCTTCTCTCATTGTGAGTTCCTAGTCAACTTCTGATTCCCTCCTTGCACTGCCTGACGCCTGTGCAATGCCTCCCCCATACACAGGGTGTTGGTACTCAGTGTGCAGTGACAAAATGTGGTCCCTCACATCATTCTCCAGGTGTAGGAGGGAAGGGCCAGGTGATGGGATCAGGATGCTTAGTGGGAAGGGCGCTCCAGGTCTCAGTAACCGCCACCTGCCAGGACTGGTAGTCCTTTCAATGGGTATCCTAGGGGGTGCTCCCTGTGTCTGAGTGTGTCAGGAGCTCCCCTTAGTGCTGTGTGCAGCCTAGGTACTTCCTGTAGCGACTTGGCTTCCAGAGCTTTGTTCAGTTTGTGGACAGGCCTGATGGTCCACATAGAAGCACAGAGTGTATCAGACTCTTCCAGCTGCCAGAGGACCCACCGATCAGCACACGGTGGATGCGGAGACATTAGGGGACGGGAACATTAGGGCCCAGGGATAGTGCTCAGGTCACTCCCCTCTGTCTGAGGACCAGTGGAGCTCCGGATGTAGCTCATTCTGCTGCTGGTATGAGGCATGAGTTCAGGATGAGGGCTGGGAGACAACTCCAGTTTTTGTATTTGAGATTTAAATGGGGAAGGGGATCATTCCTACCAGGTCTCAACATTATAGACAGCCAACTGACAGAAGGGAACTCCATTAATCATTGAAAAATGAAAATAATATACTAGAATGTTCCTTTATGGAAAACAACCATTTTCAATTTATCAGTAACTGTGACGCACATTTGGTTTTCCTAGTTTATTATTAACATCCCGGTTTGTAGTTTAGTTCTTAGGAAATGCTGAAAGCCTCACATGACCCTTGTTTCATCAATAAATGTGGATTTTATGTAGACTCTGCTTAGGTTTTTTCAGTTCATGAACTTTCATGAATTCAGAGTCCATATGTGAAGTTCAAGATTATCTGTGAACACTCATGAGATTTCTCTCTGTCCATTTCTCTTACTCATCCCTATAGAAAGATTAGGGAGTCACGTTTTCCCATAAAGTTGGAAAGCATCTGACTACTAAGAAAAACAAAGTGCCCAAATGGTGCTGGGTGGGGGAAGGAAACTGTTTTTGAGATCATTTCCTTCAAAATTCCATGGAGAAGGCACCTGCTTGGCCTGCCACATTTGGGGATGAATGAAGTACAGAAATAGAGGTTGATAATTTAAGTGTCACACCAAAGATTGGGCAACCAATTCTGCCCAGAGTCTGAGAGGTGGAGGAAGGAATGTTGAGGACATTATAAAAACCTCCTCTTAGGTGTCCCTGCCCTCCCTAACATAGAATTACACAGCAACACCCTTCCTTTGAGACCTGAAATCCTCCCACTAGAGAGAACCGTGTCCATTCCTCCCCTATTTGTCTCCAGGTGAGATACAGGCTCTTATTGACTAATGGGCTGCAGGAGGAAAGGTCTGGGTCACTTCCGACCATGTTTCTTCCAATCTGCTACAAGAAATGTGCCTGCTGGGCGACTGGGATGGAGGTGGGCCCTCTCGAGATGGACTGGAGACAGTAATCATCCAACCCAACCTGAAGGAGCTGTCCCCCTGTCCCTGCTTTAGCACTCCTGGAGGTAAGGGTTGCTCTTTTGTTGTTGTTGTTTTAATTTTATTGAATTTATTAGAGTGACATCCTAATATATATAAAGAGCTGGGTGCTGTCAGGACCCAATAGGCAATCAGTCACCATGACGTGCATGGAGCACCTCTGTGTCCCCCTGCCTCCAGTCCCTGAGCCTCTCACCATGAGGGGGTGCTGGCTGCAGGGCAAGACTGTGGACAATTGATCAGTGGTTGTGGATTGCTTTGAGGGTTGGCCATGAGCTTAGAGGAGCAGTCTCCCTGGCAGCAAGGAGTTTTTTGAAACAATCGTGGGGCAGGGGAGTTGCGCAGAACAGTCTTGGGGTGGGAGGAACCTCCCAGAGCACTCTGGGCAGAGGGAGTTAAGCGGAATGTCCAGCAGCGAGCCTCCCGGGTAGCAGCAAGCTTCACAGAGCAGTGAAGTGGCGGGGGGCACCTCGTGGTGCAGTCGAGTGGCCATGAGCATCATGGAGCATCCCAGAGTAGGGAGCTTTTCATAGGATCATAGGTCGGCAGAGGCCATGCGATGGAGGCCAGGCTAGGACTGGGGACCCTGACCATGCAGGATTTGTGAGCGTTGGGCCTCTAGTGGATTAATAAAATTATATAGAGTTCAAGTGTACCATTCTATTATACATCGTCTCTATATGGTATTGTGTGTTCACCACCCCAAATCAAGTCTCCTTCCATCACCAATTATCCCCCTTAACCCTCTTCTAACCTCATGCCTCCGTTTTCTGTGCTAATCCACCATACTGCTGTGTGTGATTTCTTTTTCTTAATCTCTTTACCTTTTTCACCCAGTTCCCCACCCCTACCTCTCTGACAGCTGTCAGTCTGTTCTCTGTATCTGAGTCTGTATGTATTTTGTTTGTTTAATTTGTTTGTTAGATTCTACATACAAGTGAAATCATATGGCATTTATCGTTCTCTGACTGTCCCATTTTACTTAGCATAAAGCTCTCCATGTCCTTTTATGCTATTAGAAAACTGTGGTACATCTACAAGATGGAATACTATGCTGCTGTAAAAAAGAAGGAATTCTTACCATTTGCAATGGCATGGATGGAACTGGAGAGCATTATGCTAAGTGAAATAAGCCAGTCAATGAAGGAAAAATACCACATGATCTCACTCATTCAGGGATAATAAAGACCATTATAAACTTATGAACAATAATAGATACAGAGGCAGAGCTGCCTCAAATTGATTGTCAAACTGCAGCAGGAAGGTCGGGGAGGGCTGGGGGGGCAGAAGGGAGGGGGTAAGAGATCAACCGAAGGACTTGTATGCATGCATATAAGCATAACCAATGGACATAAGACACTGGGGGTTAGGGGAGGCCAGGGGATTGTCAAGGGCGAGGGAAAAAAAGGACACATATGTAATACCCTTTGTAATACTTTAAGCAATAAAACAATAAAAAATAAATAAAAAAAGATTGTCTGTTACTGCAATTACCTGCCTGCCTAAGAGCTAGATGTGTATACAAAATTGAGTAAAAGGCTGGTGAAGCCTGGGCACGGGCGGAAGCCCTGCCCCTTGAGTTGGGCTTGCCCGCTTGGCCCCCCAATATTTCCAAATTATTATTTCGTGTCTTATCTCTTTCATTTGTGTGTGGTGCCTCTTCCAGATCCTGAACCCTGAACCCCGTGGGATGTGGGGAAACATACACATCTGGTGCCTCAATGGGACCACCTGGAGGAGAAGACTTTGCCTAGAGCAGCGGTTCTCAACCTGTGGGTCACGACCCCTTTGGGGGTTGAATGACCCTTTCACAGGGATTGCCTAAAACTATCGTAAAACACATATATAATTATATATCGTTTTGTGATTAATCACTATGCTTTAATTATGTTCAATTTGTAACAATGAAATTGGGGGTCACTATAACATGAGAAACTGTATTAAAGAGTCGCTGCATTAGGAAGGTTTGGAACCACTGGCCTAGAGCGAGAAAACAATGTTTCACCTGCAAAGTGGGGAATAATTCACCTTGTAGGTGGGAGATATTTCACTGCTCACAAAGCCCATGATCAGCTGCAGAAATTGCGATCTGTAAGTAGGGTGGGAACGTGTTCCACCCTGTGTTCCTGCCCTGTGTTCCAACTGACTGTCTTACCATAACACTAACACGCCATACCTTTGCGATCTGTAAGTAGGGTGGGAACACAAGGCTATTGGGGCAGAATTTGGTTAGAAAGTAAAAAAAAATAATAATTATAGACTTTTTGCTTGCATACTTAAAGGAATTAAAGTCTTAGAAAGTAATCTCTTACAGTTTTTGTATGTTTTTATAGAACATAACCCTTGATTTCCTGAAGAAGGTACATTAGATCTTGAATGTTGGGAAAGAGTTGGCCAGAATTTGAAAAAAGCTCAGCAGCAGGAGAAAAATGTGCCTCCCAATTGTTTCTAATTGTGGAACACGGTATTTCATTTACTAGAGCCTTTTAGAGAGACTAGGGAGGACAAATCTCTTCCCCCTGCACCCTCTGCTCCTTAAGAGAAGCAAAAAGAAAAATTGGAGGAATGGCCTTCATGGCCTCCTCCACCTCCATGTCCTAATCCTGAAACATTTAATTCGCCGTTAATAGAATCACCTGTGCAAAGAGCTATCCGAGAAGGATTAAATAATTCTGAAGCATTCTTAGCTGTTATGATTGGTATCCTCAGGCTCGTGCAACTCTGGATGGAGGAGATTATTTACTATGGAAGGGAGAATTCTTTTTTTTAATTTTACATTTTATTTTATTAATTTATTGCTTAAAGTATTACAAAGGGTATTACATATGTGTCCATTTTATCCCCCCCGCCCTAGACAGTCCCCTAGCCTCCCCTGTCCCCCAGTGTCTTATGTCCATTGGTTAAGCTTATATGCATGCATACAAGTCCTTTAGTTGATCTCTTACCCCCCTACCTCCTGCCCCCCAACCCTCCCTGGCCTTCCTGCTGCAGTTTGACAATCTGTTTGAGGCAGCTCTGCCTCTGTATCCATTATTGTTCAAAAGTTTATAATGGTCTCTATTATCCATGAATGAGTGAGATCATGTGGTATTTTTCCTTCATTGACTGGCTTATTTCACTTAGCATAATGCTCTCCAGTGCTATGGAAGGGAGAATTTTTTGAGAAATGTCAGGAGCAAGCCCAAGCAAACCGTGGGCTGAATGCTCAAATAACTTATGAAATGATGGCAGGACTGGGACAGTATAATAACGTGCAAAATCAGCTAAGTTGTGTGCAGAAAGCTTATAAGCAAATTAGACTGTGGAAAAATAGGACATTTTAAAAAAGAAAGTTGGCAACCAAGAAGGACACAAGGTGGCGCTCTAGGGAAAGGCGCGAGCAATCCGCCTCCCCATTCGATCAATGCAGATCCCAATGCAGATCCAACCTCTTTAATGTCCTAGATATTTTAAAGGAAATTATTGGGTACTTATCTTTTATCTGTCCTTGTTGTTTACTGTTAGTTTATTAAGCATGACTTTAATTTAATAAGAAAGAAATGATAGATGGCCAGGCCATTGCCCAGTTTCCCCAGAACAAACAGATTGCGGGAAACAGAAGAGAGAGAGAATATGAGTGGTACACATGGCCAATAATACAGGTTCTAGGAAAATTCCCTAGATCAGTGGTCAGCAAACCACGGCTTGTGAGCCACATGCGGCTCTTTGGCCCCTTGAGTGTGGCTCTTCCACAAAATACCACGTGCAGGCGCACACGTACAGTGTGAAGTTGACTTAAAACTTTAAGTGAGTTTATTAAGTTAATTTTAGAGATGTAGTCCCATTTGTTTATTTTCTCTTTAGTTTCCAATGCCCTAGGAGCTGTATCAGTGAAGAAATTGCTTCGGCATATGTCTGAGATTTTGTTGCCTTTGGATTCCTCTAGTATTTTTATGGTTTCCCGTCTTACATTTAAGTTCTTTATCCATTTTGAGTTTATTTTTGTGTATATTGTAAGTTGGTGGTCTAGTTTCATTTCTTTGCATGTATCTGTCCAATTTTCCCAACACCATGTATTGAAGAGACTGTCTTGACTCCATTGTATGTTCTACATCAAAATAAAAAGCTTCTGCACAGCAAAAGAAACCATCAACAAAACAACAAGAAAGCCCACTGCATGGGAGAACATATTTGTCAATGTTATCACTGATAAGGGTTTAATCTCCAACATTAATAGGGAACTCATACAACTTAACAAAAGGAAGATAAACAATCCAATCAAAAAAATGGGCAAAGGACCTAGATACTTTTCAAAAGAGGACATTCAGAAAGCCAAGAGACATATGAAAACATGCTCAAAGTCACTAATTATCTGAGAGATGCAAATCAAAACACACCTGTCAGAATGGCTATCATCACCAAATCCACAAATGACAAGTGCTGGAGAGGATGCGGAGAAAAGGGAACACTCATGCACTGCTGGTGGGAATGCAGACTGGTGCAGCCACTATGGAAGACAATATGGAGTTTCCTCAAAAAGTTAAAAATGGAACTCCCATTTTACCCAGTGATCCCACTTCTAGGAATATATCCCAAGAAAACAGAAACACCAATCAGAAAGGATATATGCACCCATATGTTCATAGCAGCACAATTTATAATAGCTAAGATTTGGAAATAGCCTAAGTGCCCATCAGCAGATGAGTGGATTAAAAAGCTGTGGTACATCTACACAATGGAATACTACGCTGTGGTGAAAAAGAAGGAATTCTTTTTTTTTTTTAATGTATTTTTTTTTTTATTGCTTAAAGTATTACAAAGGGTATTACATATGTGTCCATTTTATCCCCCCGCCCTAGACAGTCCCCTAGCCTCCCCTATCCCCCAATGTCTTATGTCCACTGGTTATGCTTATATGCATGCATACAAGTCCTTTAGTTGATCTCTTACCCCCCTACCTCCTGCCCCCCAACCCTCCCCGGCCTTCCTGCTGCAGTTTGACAATCTGTTTGAGGCAGCTCTGCCTCTGTATCTATTATTGTTCAAAAGTTTATAATGGTCTCTATTATCCATGAATGAGTGAGATCATGTGGTATTTTTCCTTCATTGACTGGCTTATTTCACTTAGCATAATGCTCTCCAGTTCCATCCATGACGTTGCAAATGGTAAGAGTTCAGAAGGAATTCTTAACATTTGCAACAGCATGGATGGAACTGGAGAGCATTATGCTAAGGGAAATAAGCCAGTCAATGAAAGAAAAATACCACATGATCTCACTCATTTATGGATAATAAAGACCATTATAAACTGATGAACAAAAATAGATATGGAGGCAGAGCAGCATCTAACAGACTGTCAAACTACAGTGGGAAGGCCGGGAAGGGTTGGGGGGTGGGAAGGGGGTGTAAGAGATCAACCAAAGGCTTGTATGCATGCATATAAGCTTAACCAATGGACATAAGGCACTGGAGGGTAGGGAAGGCCAGGGGAATGTCGGGGGGCGGGGGGAGGAAGAAGGAGACATATGTATTACTCTTTGTAATACTTTAAGCAATTAAAAAAAGTGAAAAAAAAAAACAATAAAAACTATGAACTCAAAAAAAAAAAGTTAATTTTAGGGACCGTTGTGGAGTGAAAAAAGATGTAGTGTCGAGGATTGAGAAAGGTATGTTGCGATGGTTTGGACATATAAAGAGGATGAACGAAAGGAGATAAATGAAACAAGTATACAAGACGCGTGTGGATGGGAGAGTTGGAAGGGGTTGACCTCAGTGAACGTACCTCAATCAGATTGAGGACGTTTTTAGCAAAGGCCAGATTAGGAGTACCCTAATTAAGTTAATAACAATGTACCTACCTATATAGTTTAAGTTTAAAAAATTTGGCTCTCAAAAGAAATTTCAATCATACTGTTTATATTTGGCTCTGTTGACTAATGAGTTTGCCGACCACTGCCCTAGACAAAGGGAATTAAAAAATTATTAGGTCTTTTGACCTGTAAAATAGGCGCCCACTCTCAAGAGTGTTATGTAAGGTCTCATTTTTGCCATGTTTTTATTTCGCAGTCCATCATTTGAAATTTAAACAAATGAAACATTTCCCAGAATTTGGGGATGCATCTGGGATTTCTGTAACCATGAATAGAAAAGCAAGCTTCAGAAAACGCATGCACTCTGCCCGAATTTGGGTGACTTCTTGAGCCCAATCTTTTCATGGATGCTACAGAATAAACCCAAGAATGTTTTGTTTTTTTAAAAAGATGGCAAAAAATGACACGAAGAAAATATATAGGTTATATTTGGACAATAGGATTAATGTTTCAATAATAATGATAGTTCTTGAATAATAATGTACTGCATTCCACGGCTGCCTCCCAAATCTTGGGGGCACTCCTGTTTTTCCACAAAATAAAATAAAATAATACTTTAGCATTGAAGCCACTGAAAGTCAATAAGTTACCTCTGTTACAAAATTTACCAAAAGAAAATGCCTTAGACAGTAATTGGCTTTGAAATCCTAAAGTTGTTAGAACATAAATAATGAAAATAACTAAAATAAAGTATTTGTAGTAAAGCTTTTCAGTAATAATATATTAATGAGAAAGGGCCAGTAGCTGTTCTCCTGGTAAAAGCAGAGAAACCAGCTGTGGCAACAGAAACCTTACCTGTTATCTCTAAGAAAAAAAGGTGGCGGTTTTAAATATTCCCCTCCCCCTGCCTTCTCGCCAGAAACATAGTAACTTCAGACTTTAGAACATTGCTGAATTAAATAATAAACATTATTAAATATCTAGGTATTTTAAAATGACAAAAATACTAAAATATTAATCTAAATTTGCCTCATATGAAAAATCTAGAGAGAATTGAATCTATTAATTAAATATGCCTTTTATTTTATTTGAAATTTATTCTTAAAAATGTAAAAATATTACTAATTTGAGAAATGCTATGTATCTAACTTGCTACTTAAAATTTAAAGCTTCTAAGAATTTAAATTAAGTTGGGAGAAATTATAAAGTTTAGAAATCCATTTTTGAGAAAAATAATTCTTCATTAAAAAAGAGGATTAATTCCATGGTCTGAACCAAATTTTTTAATATCAAAACCAGTTTAAATTTAATTGCTGTCTTTTAAAATAAATACAAAAGGTATGTTGATAAATGTCAATCTAATTATCATTGGAAAATTAAGGTTTAAATAGTGTGTAGTTTTAAAAATTAAAGGTATATACAAATTAATGACTGAAAGAAAAACTATTAGAGTAATAATGGATTTTTGAAGAGCATAAAAAGAAGATTTGGAGAATAATTTCAAAGTACAAAAGTTATGAAGGTTATGTATATAATGAGAAGAGAAAAAGAAGAAATTTTAAAATCTCTTGCGCTTCTATTTACAAAGTAAACTAAAAATTGTTGTTCAAGCATTAAGTCTCACCATTAATGAGGCGCCATAAAAAGAAAGTTACTTTTACTTGGAACGTATGCATGGCAGCACTGGCCAGCATCCAAGCAGCAACAAAGTTTGTTGCTCCGTTTAAAAGAAATAAAAAAGTTTTGAAAAGAAAATCTCCCTAAATGCAGCTCAAAGATCATTCTGGGAAGAAAAAAAGGGAAATGCCCTTCGGGTATTTAGAAACTGTCATTAAAAGTCAATATATTAGGCCTTAAAAAGTAAACATACAAAAAGAATTTTCTTAAAGCCTTAAATGACTTTTTAGAAGTTATTAAAAGACATTAATTTATTTCAGATTTTTCATTGGATGGAATTAATATTTATTTCTCTTTTTCTTATATTTTACCTTATGCGTTGTCACTTGACCCATCTTCATCAAGAATTTCTAGTTCCCATTTTCATTTGCTGTATTTTAATTTTGAAAAATTGTCTTTCTTTATATTTTACGTTAAACCCTTTGCTTCCGGAGCCCTTCCTGGGAAATCACACAATCACAGCTCAGGCTTAGCCCTGACCCTTATCTTTAACTCAGAAACTTCCCCCAAATTTGGCAGTCCTGCTGGGTCTCAGCTGGGTGAGCAGTGTGGCTCCTGGCCTGGGGAACTGAGAACCCAATCGCTTTTATATTCATGTCATGGGCCTCCCTGTTAAGTCCCAGCACAGAGCAAGTGGCACCAGGTTTGAAATCACAGCTGAGACTGAAGTACCTACTCATCATGTTTTCCAAAGGGATGATCATTTCATTTCTTCAAGGCCAGCTCATCAAATACCTGGCCGACATATCTAGTCCATTTATAATGGACAAGGTGATGCTATTTTTACCAGAGAAATTAATAACGTATCAAAACAAGATGTTAATGGAAGTCTTACATAAGAACTTAAGTTGGCAATTGAGACTATTCTTGTTTGTAATGAGGAAGATTGCTGCTGTTACTGGAACCCAGTGTGTTAAATGTATGAAAAATAGCACTTATTTCTTTAAGAAGAAGAATCTTTGTGAACCATTCTGCACCAGTGTGGTTTAAGAAAAAATAGTAAATGATGATGGAAAACAATTATCACTACTTAATGAACAACATCTTGCCTTCCTGGATGAAACACAACTGAACTAATTTATTGATTTATAATCACAAAATAAAAATATCTCTTATTGAAAATATTTCTGCAGCAAGTTTTGTCAGCCTTTTGCCTTCATAATTTTATTGAGTCAGATTGCCTGACTAAAGAGACAGATTTGAAACTGAAAACAAAAACCTAGATAAAAAGAAAATGTAGCAACTCCTTTAGTGATAAGGTTAAAGGAGAAAAATTTATAAGATCAAAACTTACAAATTAGAGAAACAAAACATGGATATAAAAATAACATATTGAACACCTGATTCACTGAAAAGATCAATAACAATGCCAGACCTAGGTAGAAGAAAAAAGGAAAAAGTGATAGACAAAATGCATATAAGAGGAGGAGGACAAAGTTAGAGTTAGGGGAAGTTAACAGGACAACAGAAGACTATACTGCTTAAATACATGCTCAACCTGGACCAAATTGGTATGTTTATATGTTCTGCTAAATGTATAAAATACCAAAGTTGGTGCAAGAAAAAATAGACAGTGTGTTCTTTTATATTTTACCTGGTGCGTTCTCCCTTATTTGTTCTTACTCATCTTTATCCAATACTTTAATTTCAGAGTTTTCATTTGGCATGTTTTATTTTTACATCTTATGATTTAGCATGTTCCTATATATTTTCCTCTTATGCTTTCTCCTTCTCATTTGACATATCTATCTTCATCTAAAATTTTCATTTTGTTTTTTTTATTGGACAAATGTTCTTTTTATGTCTTTTGTTTTATCATATTGTTTTGTGTTTTATACTTTCTTTTGGTTTGTTGTCTTATCATTGATCTTTATAAGAATGTTTATTTCGGGTTTTTCACTGAATGTAATTAATATTTATGTATTTTTCTTTTTTCTTATATTTTACCTTATGCTTTTCTTTGTCATTTGACCCATCTTCATTAAGAATTTCTATCACACATTTTCATTTGCTGTATTTTAATTTTTAAAAATTGTGTTTCTTTATATATTATCTTCTGCTTCTCTTTCTCATTCCTTTTATTAATCACTAGTAGCCTGGTGCACAAAAATTTGTGCACTCGGGGGGGGGGGGGCGGTTCCCTCAGTTATTAAACATTTATCGGCACAACACTGACCACATTGGTGGTGGTGGTGTTCTTGTCAGAATGTGTTATATTATGCAGATGAAAATCTATTTAAACAGATTTGATGTAGATATTTTCAAAGATGGAAGAATTGTCCTTGTCAACTATTTTAGTTGATTCCTATCTTCAGTAATTGTCATCATTGCAAAGTTTTCAGTCCCCATATGGATTGCTGGATATAATAGGTCATGCGCTGTCCCTGTCCTTTGTAGCCTTTGTGACCTTAGGGAGGACTCTAGTTTTCCATTTATATGTTTAAATACCAACCTTACCAGCTTAAGAAAGTAAGCTTTTAATACTGCTCTCTCTGTTCCGTATCCTTCCGATGAAAAGTGGAGTTGGGTTGCCTAGCACAGGAGAGAAATTCAGAAGGGGAATATTGAAGTAAGGACTGCAGTAGGAGAAGAGGGAACCTATTTCCCTGGCCACAGGCGCTGGCGCCCTGGACAACAGGGCTGGCAGCTTCTCTGGGTGGCTGCAGCCTGGGACCTCAGGCGGGTGGCTTGTCAGTCTCCTGGGTTGCAGCCAGCCACAGGCGCTGGTGCCTGGACCAAAGGTGGGCAGCTTCTTCTTCTGGCAGCTTCTTCTTCTCCTGTGCTTCCAGGGAGGGCAGTCAGTTATGTGTATATGTGTGTGCATGCAAACATAGGCATGTACATGTGTGTATGTGGAAATCTGCTGGGCAAGTCAAAACTATAGAAGAGTTGCCCCCTATCTCTTGAATCTTCCAGAGACATCCCCCACTTTTTTATTCCATCACTACTGCAGACTCAGTATTTGCAGCCAGCAAGCCAGTAACTCTCTCAGTGTCTATGACTTCTTTCCCTGTCTGTCTTCCAACCCCTAATCATATTTCCACCTGGATACATCATATTTACTCCCAATATGCAGCATAGAGAAAGAGTCAGGATGCTGTCTTCCCATGAATAGTACTCAGTAACAAACCAATTCTATTTAGAGTTGGGCAATGCCCCTACCCACCCTTCAAATCCCTTCCACCATGCATTTCTGTTTCCCTTTTTGTTTGTTGGATTTTTCCGCTGCTCCTTCTCCTCACCCCACCATCCTTGGATCATAATGTAAAATTATTTTACATTGTCAAGAAATTATTAAAAATACAGGTACTTTGAAAAAAAAAAATACAGGTACTTTTCCGATCACTGGCGGGGGATGGGAGGGGGGGAGGCAGAGAAGAGGCGGCTGCTGGCCCCCCAAGATCTACGTGGCAGCACATAGAAGCCAGGACCCATTCTCACGGGTTTTACCCACGCAGTTTGAAAGGTGCTCACGATCTATGTGGCGGCCAGGACCCGGTCTCATGGGGTTTGCAGTTTGAAAGGTGCTTGTGATCTACGTGGTGGTCAGGACCCGGGCTCAGGGGGTTTGCAGTTTGAAAGGTGCTTGCAATCTAGGTGGTGGCCAGGACCCTGTCTTAGGGGGTTTTACCTGTGCAGTTTGAAAGGTGCTCGAGATCTACTTGGTGGTAAGGACCCGGTCTCATGGGGTTTGCAGTTTGAAAGGTGCTTGGGATCTACGTGGCGACCAGGGCCCAGTCTCATGGGGTTTGCGTTTTGAAAGGTGCTCCCGATTTACCTGGCGGTCAGAACTCGTTCTCATGTGGTTTTACCCACACAGTTGTAAAGGTGCTCGCAATCCACATGGTGGCCAGGACCCGGTTTCAGGGGTTTGCAGTTTTAAAGGTGCTCCCAATCTAATTAGGTGTCAGTGCCTCCTCTTCCCTGCCCCGCAGGACTTCTCCTATATGGCTGGTAGGCGGGGCAAAGGCCTCCTGTTCTCTGATCACGGCTGGGGCGGGGGGGGGGGGGGGGGGGGGGTGGGGGGGGGGGAAAGCCACTGCTTCTCCCATCATGGCTGGGGGTCAGGAAAAAGGCCCAAACTTCTCTGATCACCGCTGTGGGGTGGGCAAAGTCCCCTGCTTCTCCCATCACGGCTGGGGGTCGGGCAAATGCCCCCACTTCTCCGATTGTGGCTGGGGGGCAGGGCAAAGGTCCCCACTTCTGCGATCACAGCTGGGAGTCGCTGGGGGGTGGGGCAAAGGTGGCTGTTTCTTTCCTGCCACCTGGGATTCCAATCACCAACAGTCCGACAGCCGCAGGCAGCTTTTTTAATCCTTCCCCATTTGCCTCCCAGCATTGCGCCTACATATGCAAATTCACTGCCATCTCTGTTGGCGGTTAACTGCCATCTTTGTTGGCAGTTAATTTGCATATCACCCTGATTAGCCAATGGGAAGCATGTTGGAGGCATGGTTAATTACCATGTTTGTCTATTATTAGATAGGATTATCAAAAACTTTCTTTTGTTTCTTTTATTGGGCATATTTAATTTTTGTTTATTTTTTGTGTGTTCCCTTATATTTTAAGTTTTACTTTCTCTTTGTCATTTGTCTTATTAATCACTATCAAAATTTTTTATTTTATCCTTTTGTTGGGCATATTTTATTTTTACCTATTTCATTTGACCTGTGTTATTTAAGTAAATTTTGGAATATATATATGCAGTTGTTCAAATATATATTTTACAAGGAATATAGACTTGTTTCTGTTAGTTTAATATTTTTAAATTCATAACTACTTCTTTTACTTTAAATGTATAAGACTGTCTTAATGTTGTCCCAAAGATGTATAGTTACATTTTAATATATATATGAAATGTAGTAATTTTGTCTGTTAATTTGAAGAGAAACTTAATATTTGTTAAAACATGGTCACTTGATTTGAATTTTTCAAGCAAAGTACTGGTCTGGCTCCTTATATTTAAAAAAGACTTTATAATAATTATGAGAGTTGTGAGAATAAATAAATATTCTTTTCTGTCAATGAAGGGAATTTCAAGCAGCCGCCATTTTGGTTCCATGACTTGCACTCCCCTGGAGGCCGCCATCTTAAAACCTCAAATGTCAACCCCTCCTGTCCTTTGAATTAGCCAATCCTGCAAGAATATGAACTCAAGCTGTGACCAATAAAGAGTGAGGGACAGACTGTTGCATCAGAAGTAAAACTCCAGCAGCTCTCCATGTGGGTGCTGACCACACTGTGTGTTGGTTGCCCACCTTCTGCAGAAATAAAGCTATTTGCCTCGTTGTCTGGCTCCAGAGTATCCTCTGTGTTCTACCAGGGCCCCTGGTTTCGTGGCTCACTTCTTTCTAAGATACCTCATAGTTTCACTATCTAAAATGAACATCTATCCTGTCTAATAAAAGACAAAAAGGGTAATTATCTGTACCTCTGCTACGCTTCCCATTGGCTAATCATGGAGATATTCAAATTAACCACCAACAAAGATGGCGGTTAATTTGCATATACCTGCTGGAAGCGAAGACTGAAGACAACATGGAAGCGAAGAGCTACAGAAGGGAGCTAAGTAGAGGCGGGGGGAAACCCAGCCACAGTGGCTGGGGGCGGGAGGGGAAACCAAGCGGGAAGGGAAAACCAGCCACTGTGGCTGGGAGCGGGAGGAGAAACCCAGCCAGAGCAGCTGGGAGTGGGCAGCTGGGAGTGGGAGGGGAAACCCAGCCAGAGCGGCTGGGAGCGGGAGGGGAAACCCAGCCAGAGCCGCTGGGAGCGGGAGGGGAAACCCAGCCAGAGCGGCTGGGAGCGGGAGGGGAAACCCAGCCAGAGCGGCTGGGAGCAGGAGGGGAAACCCAGCCAGAGCGGCTGGGAGCGGGAGGGGAAACCCAGCCAGAGCTGCTGGGAGCGGGAGGGGAAACCCAGCCAGAGCGGCTGGGAGCGGGAGGGGAAACCCAGCCAGAGCGGCTGGGAGCGGGAGGGGAAACCCAGCCAGAGCGGCTGGGAGCGGGAGGGGAAACCCAGCCAGAGCGGTTGGGAGTGGGAGGGGAAACCCAGCCAGAGCAAGCTGGGAGCGGGAGGGGAAACCCAGCAGGAGGGGAAACCCAGCCAGAGTGTTTGGGAGCGGGAGGGGAAACCCAGCCAGAGCAGCTGGGAGCGGGAGGGGAAACCCAGCCAGAGCGGCTGGGAGCGGGAGGGGAAACCCAGCAGGAGGGGAAACCCAGCCAGAGTGTTTGGGAGCGGGAGGGGAAACCCAGCCAGAGCAGCTGGGAGCGGGAGGGGAAACCCAGCCAGAGCAGCTGGGAGCGGGAGGGGAAACCCAGCCAGAGAGGCTAGGAACTGGAGGGGAAACCCAGCTGGAGTGGCTGAGGATGGAGGGGAAACCCAGCTGGGAGGGGAAATCCAGCTGGAGCGGCTGGGGGTGGGAGTGGAAACCCAGCCAGAGGGGCTGGGAGGCGGAAGTGAAGCTCCCCTCAGAGGGTTTCGCTCCCTTCTCTGCTTTGCTCCAGCAGCAGGAAGCCCTATTCTTGCAGGAATCCTCCTGCAACGGGCCTCTAGTATATTTTATAATTAGAAACATCAAATGTTATTATGTGTTCAACGGCCTCATTCATATACACTGTGTCTGACTTAGTCATATATACTGTGACGGCCTCGTTCATATACACCGTGTCTGACTTAGTCATATATACCGTGACGGCCTCGTTCATATACACCGTGTCTGACTCAGTCATATACACTGTGTCGAACTCAGTCATATGTACCATGACAGCCTCGTTCATATACACCGTGTCTGACTCAGTCATATATACTGTGTCTGACTCAGTCATATGTACCCTGTCGGCCTCGTTCATATATATCATGTCGGACTCGTTTGTATATACCGTGATGGCCTCGTTCATATGTGGATGCTCAACCACTGAGCCATGCTGGACAGGCAATCTTCACTTCCGAGTAAACAATATCTTCCTTTCCTGGATGAATCACAACTAAACTAATTGATTAATTTATAATTACAAAATAAAGACTTCTCTGATCGAAAATATTTCTTTGGAGCGTTATATTGTCTTTTGCCTTCATAATTTTACTGAATCTAATTGTCTGACTAAAGAGACAGTTTTGAAACTGAATAAAATATTTATAAACAGAATCCAGTGTAAAGTCTGTGTCTTTGTCGAGGTCTGTCTCACACACACAAGGGATTACGCGGGCAGAGCAGAGAGACCTGGGAGAGAAGAAGTCCTTCATGGGTAATGGGGGCTGCCTGCTAAGGAGCTTGATACTGCATTGGGTTTACGTTGGGAAATGCAATTCCGAAGGGTAACATTGTGCAGCTGAGGGTTCTGAGTGGCTTTGCTGACCACCTGCGTCATAGGAGAAACTCTAAGGAGGCTGAGTCCACACTGTGGATGGATTGAGGGGCAATCTTGAAAAGAGCAAGGGACTTGAAAAGAGACCAAGGTAGAAATGAGTCTAGGCTAAAATGACAGGAAGAACGGGGCACAGAGAAACCTGCCAAAGGCTTCTTGATGTCATGGTTTTGATCACGGGCACCCAAGCGGCCCAGGTCCTCCCCTTCTCCAGCTGGACCCTGACAACCCTGTCCCTCACTCTGGACACTGTGATTCCTGGACTATTGCCTGTGTGTTCCTCCCAATACCAGCCCACCCGCCTTTTCCACCCTTCTGCAGGCTGGATTCCTCAGCCTGTGCCTGACGACCGGAACCCTCCCTAGTCCTCCTACATTCTCTTCATCCTAAACCAAGAGTAATGCAACCAAAACATAAATTTGGGTACCTGCTCCAACAAAAGCCAAACTCGTGAGACAGTTGCTGGTGCAAAAGGGAAGAGGCTTATTTAGGTTCCAGGCCTGGGAGAATGATGGACTGACCTCTCAAAGAGCATCATTGTCCCTGCTCAAATCTGGGGTTCCAATAGTGATATGGATGGAAGGGCTCCCCCCCCCCACCCCGCCCTTCTATCTAATTAACTTGCCAGCTTTTTACCTTTCTGCTTGGGCCCTATATATTCATCTTTCTAGCTTTTGGTGCATTTGGTGTAAGAAATTCTTTCTTAGCAATCTTGGCCAATGGGTGGGAATCCCTAGTGTTCCCAGACTATCTAGGGTATTAGGGTCAGTGGGCAGAGGGGTGCTTCAGTGCCTGCAGTCAGGAACCCTGAAGATGGCACAAACCTCAGCTCACCTTCTGATGGGGGACCAGTGGATCTCTGTGCAGCCCCTTCATGCCCACCCCTCTGAAGTGGCCAGCTAGGATGTACTCACCCTGCTTTTGGCTGTCCTGTGCTCCAATTGACGGTCTTACCATAACACTAACATCCGGTATGTTTCTCTCCTCCCTGCTTCCCCAATGGTTACAGTTTCCCATCCCTACTCTGTCCAGGACATCACCCCTTCCTGCCACCCCTGGCAGCCCCTGGTTTCTAAAGGACTTTGACCCACAGGTCTCTCTAGGTTTCTGCTTTATGCTCAGAGGCTAACCTAACAGAACACAGAAGATAGATTTTGTTTCCCATTTCCCTGTACCCTGTGTGTGTGCTCTCAATGGGACAGGCAAATGGAGTTTGTGAAGAATACAAAGAAAACCAACAAATGAGAACAGAAATAGTTGCACTGTTGTGTGTGCCTCCGTGGAGGGCCTTGGGTGATCACAGGGAGCTGAAGGCATTGGGTTGGAGGGTGCATGTCAGGGGTTGGCATCTGTTTGTCTACCAGTATTGGGGCTCCATTCCATTGCCTTTTTGAAGGAGTTTTTACACCTCATGTACCATCAAGGTTCTATAACAGAATATCTTTGAAAAAACTCTGAGATCTCTTCCCTAACTTGTAAGGTGAAATTGTATGTGCAATTACAACAATTTTGGTGTTAGGATACTTCCAGCGTCTAGCAAGTTATTGGTCATGTATGATACATGCAATTTGCTCAGTGTTTCTGCCAATATTAGTATAAAATTTAAGAAAGTTATTCATATAATGAGAAGAGAAAAAGGAGAAATTTTAAAATCTCTTGCGCTTCTATTTACAAAGTACACTAAAAATTATTGTTCAAACATTAAGTCTCACCACTAATGAGGCATCATAAATAAAAAGAAGGTTACTTTTACTTGGAACGTATGCATGGCAGCACTGGCCAGCATCCAAGCAGCAACAAAGTGTGTTGCTCCGTTTAAAAGAAAGAAAAAAGTTTTAAAAAGAAAATCTCCCTAAATGCAACTCACACATCACTCTGGGAGGACAAAAAGGGAAATGCCCTCCGGGTATTGTCTTAAAGCCTTAAAGGACTTTTTAGAAGTGATTAAAGGACATTAATTTACTTCAGATTTTTCATTGGATGGAATTAATATCTGTTTTTCTCTTTTCTTCTGTTTTACCTTAGGCGTTCTTTGCCATTTGACCCATCTTCATCAAGAGTTTCTATGACACCTTTTCATTTGCTGTATTTTAATTTCTAAAAATTGTCTGTCTTTATATTTTACGTTAAACCCTTTGCAGGTGGTCTGCAGGTGAACGGTGACGCAGAGATGAGCTCAGCAAGCAGGATTGAGTTTAGAGAAGCAGAGGGCTCCTGCTCGCTCAGGCAAGTAGCAAAACTTCCAAAGTTCTCATGGCTTTTATTGGGGAGTACAGCAAGTAACAGTGACAAACAGGCACGCCTATGGGATCATCTGAACTAAGTTATGTATTAAACTATTAATTTCCTATATTGTTCAAAGACCTTTTCAACCTGCAGCTGTGTACCCTTCCTTGTACTTTCCATGCCCTCATGGACTATTCATCACCCAAGGAAATTGTGCCTTGGAACAATAAATCTTGGGTGCGAGACTTTGTTCTGACCTGGCCGCTTGCAGGCCCCCGCCTTATCTTGGCAAAATGTCCTCTTGTAGTTAACTTCATTCCACTTGACCTGCTACACCCTTTGGTTCTGGAGCCCTTCAGGGGAAATGACAAGTATCCGATACCCAACTCCCACACCAAGCAGATATTTCCTGCCAAGCCCAGTTCAACGTTTGTGTTGTAAGACCACACATGTTAATCCGAGTTTTACAGAGCCCTTTCTGGGAAATGACGCAACGTTTGTGTTGTAAGATCACACATTGTTAATCCAAGGTTTTACAGACCCCTTTGGGGAATGGCCCAATCACTGCGCAGGCTTAGACCCGCCCCTTGCCTTTATCTTTGAGCAACCTTCCCCGAATCTGGCAGTCCAGTTTGTTTCAGCTGGCTTAGCGGTGTCGCTCCTCTCCTGGGGAACAGAGAACCTCATCGCTCTCATATTCCTAGAATTGGCCTCCCCGTCGAAGACACTTAGAAAATTTAAATCCCAGCATAGAACAAGTGGCACCAGGTTTGACTTACAGCTGAGACTGAAGTACCTACTCATCATGTCTTTGAACGGGATGATCATTTCATTTCTACAAGGCCTGCTCATGAGATATCTGGTGGACATATCTTGTGCATTTATAATCGATACAATGCTAATGCTATTTTTGCCAGAAAAGTTAATAACTTATGGAAACAACAGGTTAACCAAACAAGTTATTAACTTGGCAACTGAAAGTATTCTTAAGTTTGTAGCAAGGAAGATTGCTGCTGTTACTGAAACCCAGTTTGTTAAACATATGGAGATTACAAATTATTTCTTGAAGGAGAAGAATCTTCATAAACCACCGAGCACTCATGTCGTTTAAGAAAAAAATATTACTTTTTTTTTTCGATTTTTTCCACTTGTTTCTTTTCTAAAAAATATTTAGAAATCCTCTGTATAATCTGCCATATACAAATGTTAACTTACAAAGAACTGGAAAAACACCTGATGTTATGTTTGGTTACATACAGGCCTTTGGAAAAAAACTAGAAATCTTGAAGAGGGATGTGGGTGGTGAGGGAATATTTTTTGTTGATTTCCTGGAACAGGGGTGGGCAACTTCTGGCAGGCTTGCCAAACATGGCACGTCAGTAACTTTTGCTGGCACTATAAACCCTCTCTACAATCTACAAATTCTAAATTACATCTACAAATGCTAAATTACCATCAACAAATGCGAAATTACATCTACAAATGCTAAATTACATCTACAAATGCTAAATTACATCTACAAATGCTAAATTACAAGGAACTGGCAAGACACTTGATGTTATGTTTGGTTACATAAAGGCTTTGGAAAAGAAACTAGAAATCTTGAAGAGGTATGTGGGTACTGTGGGATCTAGATATTTCTAAAACCTGAGGAGGCACGTCAAAGACCTACAAAAGATGACAGAACAGACTGTCAAAGTCTTCAGAAGCTGTTTTTAAACTTCATCGAGTCAACTACTGAGCAGTTCTCAAGATTTACGAAATTTAAAAAACTGGAAGAGACAGCAAAACTGGAAGAGAGAGCTAAAACAACAAGTGTTTTCATGGATAGACATGGCTGACTTTGAAATGCAGTTGAATGAATTTCAGAGTAGCTCAATTTGGAAACAGAAATTTATTGACCTTAGAGCTGACTGGGCATATTCCCTGACTGGGATTCAAACCGTGACCTCCTCATTCATACATACCTTGGCAGCCTCCTTCATATATACCATGACTTTCCCTCATTCATATATACCATGTCGCCCTCGTTCATATACACTGAGTGGCCACATTATTATGACCACCCCTCATTCGCCTACAAAATTTGTGCAGTGGGGTAGGGGTGTCCCACAGCCCAGCCTGCACCCTCTACAATCTGGGACCCCTCGGGGGATGTCAGACTGCAGGTTCAGGCCTGATCCTAAATTCCTACATTTTTCTACATGGGCACATCCCTCTCACAATCCGGGACTGCTGGCTTCCAATCGCTCACCTACCTGCCTGCCTGATCACCCCTTTAGCACTCTCCTGCCAGCCTGATGGATGCCTCACTGCAGCCCTGCAGGCCCAATTGTCGCAAACTGTCCTCCCCTGCAGGCCTGGTCGCCCCCAACAACCCTACCCTGCCAGCCTGGATGAATCACAGCTAAACTAAGGGATTCATTTATAATCACCATATACACTTCACTGACTGAAAGTATTTCTTCAGGGCGTTATAGGTTCTGTTTGCCTTCATAATTTTACTGAATCTAATTGTCTGACTAAAGAGACAGTTTTTAACACTGAATAAAATATTTGTAAACAGAATCTAGAGTTAAGCCTGTGTCTTTGTCGAGGTCTGTCTCACATGCACACGGGATTACAGGGGGCAGAGCAGAGAGACCTGGGAGAGAAGAAATCCTTCATGGGTAATGGGGGCTGCCTGCTAAGGAGCTTGATGCTGCATTGGGTTTATGGTGGGAAATGCAAATCCAAGGGCCACCATTGTGCAGCTCATGGTTCTGAGTGGCTTTGCTGACCACCTGCCTCATAGGAGAAACTCTAAGGAGGCTGAGTCCACACTGTGAGTGGACTGAGGGGCAATCTCTATCTCAGCAAGGTGCTTGAAAAGAGGCCAAAGTAGAAATGGGAGTCCAGAGGCTAAATTGACAGGAAGAATGGGGCACAGAAAAACTGCCAAAGGCTCAAAAGCAACCAAACACACACGAGTCATGCTGAGAGTCGAAGGAAAGGCTCAACAGCAACCAAACACACACCAGTCAGGCTGAAAGCCGAAGGAAAGGCTCAACAGCAACCAAACACACACCAGTCAGGCTGAAAGCCGAAGGAAAGGCTCAACAGCAACCAAACACAAATCAGGCTAAGAGCCGGGAGTAAGGCTAAAAGCGAACAATTAAGGCTAAAAAGCTAAAAGTTAGGCTAAAAGCAGAGAGTAAGGCTGAAAGCAAAAAGTCAGCTAAGAGTCTCTGGCCAGATCCACACCCCATGCCCTGGGCTGCTGACTGCACTAAGTTCCCTGGTGCTCAGAGGGGAGAAGAGGGGGGAAGGGAACAGACCTAAGGAGGCCGCTGCCCAGCGTCTTGACTCTCCTGTCTGCCTTCTGGTGGAGCCCACAGGGGAATCCTGTTTCCCCTCTGGATTCAGAAGGGTGACTTTGGCCTGCATCCCCTCGCCAAGCGCAGCCGTGACTTGCTGTGTGCTGGTGCGGGATCTGCGCCCCTCCCCCCAGCGCCTCGGGAAGGCATCCTCCCGGCTGGGCGGAGGCAGCTTCCTGCTGCAGAGACAGAGCTTCCGCTGGGTGGGGCAGCAGCCGCAACAGGCAAGGGGCCTGGCACTGTTCCTGCAAGCTCAGCCTGATCCTGAGCCATCCCTGGCTCCTTGGGAGTCCATCGCTGCTTACAGGGACTGGAGGGGGTTCTCTGCTGGGTCCCCGCCCCTCGCCCCGCAAGCTGCTGCACTGAGTCCTCTGCCTCAGCAATGAGGCCAGATCCAGTCCGCAGGAGGCTGTCAGGGACACAGCCTGAAACTGGGACACAGACACCTGGGAGGACGCCATGTGACAAGGACAGAGGTGGAGGTGCTGCAGCCTCCAGCTGGGGGACTGAGGGCCACCACCCGCAGCTGGAGGAGGCAGCAAGGTCCCGGAGCCCAGAGGGAGCCTGCCCTGGGGCACCTGGACTTCTGACCTCAGAATGGGAGAGACCCACCAGCATGGTTGAGCCTTGACTTATAAACCAGGAGGTCAGGGCCCGATTCGGTCAGGGCACATGCCCAGGTTGTGGGCTCAATCGCCAGTGGGGTGTGTGCAGGAGGCAGCCGATCCATGATTCTCTCTCATCATTGTTGTTTCTATCTCTGTCTCCTCCCGTCCTCTCTGAAATCAATACAAATATATATAGAGACCAACCCAGTGGTAAGGACCAGCCCATTGGACCTCAGTGTCTGGGTGAGAGAGGCAGTTGGGCTGACAGGGACCAGAATACCTGGCGCAGGACCTGCTCAGGTGAGGCTCCCGCACCCTGAAGAGACATTGAACCTCCGGCCCAGACCCTGCCCTGCCCTGTCAGGAGGCATCAGAACGACCTAGCAACCAGGGCCATGGTCTTCACCACCCCCATTCCCCCACCCCCTTGCCACCTTCCCCTGTGCAGGAGGCCTTTCGGGGAACACAGGCAGGGAGAGGCCTGGCCTTAGGGTCACAGCGCTGGTGGGAGAGGACATGGTTTCACTCCGCATCATCACAGCTGTGAGGGTGCTCCAGAGCCTGAGTGAAATGGAGTCTGAAGTGCCCAGGGCACGGTACAGGCCCCCAGCCGTGCGCCTGCCACTTCAGAGCTGTGCCCACTCCCCCTGGTGTTTCTGAAAGGGGGTATTCTTAGAGTAGCCGCTCAGAAGGGACAGGACGGGGGAGGGGGGGCAGGTGCTCCTGGTGAGGAGAGCCCAGGGCAGCAGAGAACAGAGGTCACCCTGAGAGGGGCTTGTTTGCAGAGTATGGATGATGGGAGAGGGGGGTTCTAGGGAGGAGAGGGGGTTGTTAAAGGGCAGCATTAGGAAGCGAACAGTGTGGTCCAGGAGGCCGTGAGAGGCGTCCATCCATCCAACCCCCTCCTATGCACCCGCCTATGCATGAGGGCCAGGCTGAAAGGTGAAAAGCAGCAAAGTAAGGCTCAAAGCCAAAAGTAAGGGTTAAAATCAACCAAGTAAGGCTAAAAGCAAAATTTTTAAATATCAAAACCAGTTTAAATTTAATTACTGTCTTTTAAAATAAATTCAAAGGGTATGTTGATAAATGTCAATATAATTATCATTAGAAAATTAAGGTTTAAATAGTGTATAGTTTTTTTTTGTTTTTTTTAAAATACATTTTATTGATTCTTACAGAGAGGAAGGGAGAGGGATAGAGAGCCAGAAACATCTATGAGAGAGAAACATTGATCAGCTGGCTCCTGCACGCCCCCCACTGGGGATGTGCAGGCAACCAAGGTACATACCCTTGACTGGAATCGAACCTGGGACCTTTCAGTCCGCAGGCCGACGCTCTATCCACTGAGCCAAAGCGGTTCTGGCGTAAATAGTGTATAGTTTTAATAATTAAAGGTATATACATATTAATGACAGAAAGAAAAACTATTAGAGTAAAAATGCATTTTTGAAAGAGCATAAAAAGAAGGTTTGAAGAATAAATTGAAAGCATAAAATTTATGAAGGTTATGTATATAATGAGAAGAGAAAAAGGAGAAATTTTAAAATCTCTTCCGCTTCTGTTTACATGGTAAACTAAAAATTATTGTTCAAGCATTAAGTCTCACCACTAATGAGGCACCGTAAATAAAAAGAAGGTAACTTTTACTTGGAACGTATGCATGGCAGCACTGGCCAGCATCCAAGCAGCAACAAAGTTTGTTGCTTCGTTTAAAAGAAAGAAAATTTTTCAAAAGAAAATCTCCCTAAATGCAGCTCACACATCACACTGGGAGGAAAAAAAGGGAAATGCCCTCCGGGTATTGTCTTAAAGCCTTAAAGGACTTTTTAGAAGTGATTAAAGGACTTTAATTTATTTCAGATTTTTCATTGGATGGAATTAATATTTATGTTTTTCTCTTTTGTTCTTCTGTTTTACCTTATGCGTTCTTTGTCATTTGACCCACATTCTTCAAGAGTTTCTATGACACATTTTCATTTGCTGTATTTTAATTTTTAAAAATTGTCTTTCCTTAAATTGTACCTTAAACACTTTGTGTCTGGAACCATTCAGGGGAAATGACAAGTACCCGCTACCCAACTCACACACCAAGCAGATGTTTCCTGCCAAGCCCAATTCAACGTTTGTGTTGTAAGATCACACATGTTAACCCAAGCTTTACAGAGCCGTTTCTGGGAAATGACGCAACGTTTGTGTTGTAAGATCACACATTGTTAATCCAAGGTTTTACAGACCCCTTTGGGGAATGGCCCAATCACTGCTCAGGCTTAGACCCGCCCCTTGCCTTTATCTTTGAGCAACCTTCCCCGAATCTGGCAGTCCAGTTTGTTTCAGCTGGCTTAGCGCTTTGACTCCTGTCCTGGGGAACAGAGAACCCCATCCCTCTCATATTCCTAGAATTGGCCTCCCCGTCGAAGACACTTAGAAAATTTAAATCCCAGCATAGAACAAGTGGCACCAGGTTTGACTTACAGCTGAGACTGAAGCACCTACTCATCATGTCTTTGAACGGGATGATCATTTCATTTCTACAAGGCCTGCTTATGAGATATCTGGTGGACATATCTTGTGCATTTACAATCGATACAATGCTAATGCTATTTTTGCCAGAAAAATTAATAACTTACGGAAACAACAGGTTAACCAAACAAGTTATTAACTTGGCAATTGAAACTATTCTTAAGTTTGTAGCAAGGAAGATTGCTGCTGTTACTGAAACCCAGTTTGTTAAACATATGGAGATTACAAATTATTTCTTGAAGGAGAAGAATCTTCATAAACCACCGAGCACTCATGTCGTTTAAGAAAAAAATATAACTTATTTTCGATTTTTTCCACGTGTTTCTTTTTGAAAAAATATTTAGAAATCCTCTCTATAATCTGCCATCTACAAATGCTAAATTACCATCTACCAATGCTAAATTACATCTACAAATGCTAAATTACATCTACAAATGCTAAATCACCATCTACAAATGCTAAATTACATCTACAAATGCTAAATTACCATCTACAAATGCTAAGTTACATCTACAAATGCTAAATTACCATCTAGAAATGCTAAATTACATTTACAAATGCTAAATTACCATCTACAAATGCTAAGTTACCATCTACAAATGCTAAATTATTTCTACAAATGCTAAATTATTTCTACAAATGCTAAATTACCATCTACAAATGCTAAATTACATCTACAAATGCTAAATTACCATCTACAAATGCTAAATTACATCTACAAATGCTAAATTACATCTACAAATGCTAAATTACCTCTACAAATGCTAAATTACCATCTACAAATGCTAAATTACCATCTACAAATGCTAAATTATTTCTACAAATGCTAAATTACCATCTACAAATGCTAAATTACATCTACAAATGCTAAATTACCATCTACAAATGCTAAATTACATCTACAAATGCTAAATTACATCTAGAAATGCTAAATTACCATCTACTAACTAAATTACACCTACAAATGCAAAATTACCATCTACAAATCTAAATTACCATCTACAAATGCTAAATTACCATCTACACATGCTAAATTACATCTACAAATGCTAAATTACAAGGAACTGGCAAGACACTTGATGTTATGTTTGGTTACATAAAAGCTTTTGAAAAGAAACTAGAAATCTTGAAGAGGGATGTGGGTGCTGAGGATCTAGATATTTCTAAAACCTCAGGAGGCACATCAAAGACCTACAAAAGATGACAGAACAGACTGTCAAAGTCTTCAAAAGCTGTTTTTAAACATCATCGAGTCAACTACTGAGCAGTTCTCAAGATTTACGAAATTTAGAAAACTGGAAGAGACAGCAAAACTGGAAGAGAGAGCTAAAACAAGTGTTTTCATGGATAGACATGGCTGACTTTGAAATGCAGTTGAATGAATTTCAGAGTAGCTCAATTTGGAAACAGAAATGTATTGACCTTAGAGCTGACTTGGCATATTCCCTGACTGGGATTCAAACAGTGACCTCCTCATTCATACATACCTTGGCAGCCTCCTTCATATACACCATGACTTCCTCATTCATATATACCATGTCGCCCTCGTTCATATACACTGAGTGGCCACATTATTATGACCACACCGAATATGCCTACAAAATTTGTGCAGTGGGGTAGGGGTGTCCCACAGCCCAGCCTGCACCCTCTACAATCTGGGACCCCTCGGGGGATGTCAGACTGCAGGTTCAGGCCTGATCCTAAATTCCTACATTTTTCTACATGGGCACATCCCATTCTCACAATCCGGGACTGCTGGCTTCCAATCACTCACCTACCTGCCTGCCTGATCACCCCTTTAGCACTCTCCTGCCAGCCTGATGGACGCCTCACTGCAGTCCTGCGGGCCCAATTGCTCCCTACTGCCCTCCCCTGCATGCAAATGTCAGGTGATCATAATTATCTGGCCACTCAATATATACCATGACGGCCTCCTTCATATACTATGTATGGTGACTTCCTCATTCATATGTACCATGATGGCCTCGTTTATATGTACCGTGACAACCTCGTTCATACGTGGATGCTCAACTACTGAGCCATGTCGGGGAGTCAGTCTTCATTTATGAGTATACAATATCTTCCTTTCCTGGATGAATCACAACTAAACTAATTGATTCATTTATAATCACCATATACACTTCACTGATTGAAAATATTTCTTCAGAGCGTTATAGCGTCTATTTGCCTTCATAATTTTACTGAATCTAATTGTCTGACTAAAGAGACAGTTTTAACACACAATAAAATATTTGTAAACAGAATCCAGAGTAAAGCCTGTGTCTTTGTCGAGGTCTGTCTCACATGCACACGGGATTACGCGGGGCAGAGCAGAGAGACCTGGGAGAGAAGAAATTCTTCATGGGTAATGGAGGCTGCCTGCTAAGGAGCTTGATGCTGCATTGGGTTTATGGTGGGAAATGCAAATCCAAGGGCCACCATTGTGCAGCTCACGGTTCTGAGTGGCTTTGCTGACCACCTGCCTCATAGGAGAAACTCTAAGGAGGCTGATTCCACACTATGGGTGGATTGAGGGGCAATCTCTATCTGAGCAAGGGACTTAAAAAGAGACCAAAGTAGAAATGAGAGACAGGCTAAAATGACTGGAAGAATGGGGCACAGAGAAACCTTCCAAGGCTTCCTGACGTCATGGTTTTGATCACGGGGACCCAAGCAGCCCAGGTCCTCCCCTTCTTCAGGTATTGTCAGCACCTCCTCAGGTGGCTGGAAGAGCCATGAGCTTCATGCTCCTGGTGGGGAAACGTCTTCACAACTGGACTGATCTGTGCAGGTTCCTTTGAATACATACTTTGAAATCAGTTGGTGTCGTACCCCACCAGCTCTTTTGGGAAAACAATGCAGCAATGGGCCTGCTTAGATGACAAGAGCACATTTCACTGCAGAGATCCTTTAGGTAAGAAGAAAGAAACCCTTGAAGATGGCTCTTATCCCTGGAGAGGCTTTAACCCCACCTTTACCACAGACATCTAAGGTCCTGGACCTCCAAGTCTCAATCACCCCTTTCCTCAATCACTTGGGCTCATCAAGCTGCAAAGACACACTGCCTCTCTATCCTCTATCACCAGGCACCCCAAAACTCACTGCCAGGGTGCTCCTCAGCCTCCACTTGGTGCCTCCTTTGTGGGCACTTTTTTCCAATTGCAGTCTCTGTATTACAGGTCTTGGGGCTCTGGCAAGTTGACATTTTGTGTTTCTATGGTGCTTGGAGGGAAAGTTGTAAATGCCAGATCCAGACCCACCTTAGGAAACATGTAGAGCCAAATTTGCCCTGACCAAAGCTGGACCCTGACAACCCTGTCCCTCACTCTGGACACTGTGATTCCTGGACTATCGCCTGTGTGTTCATCCGAACACCAGCCCAATCGTCTTTTCTACCCTTCTGCAGGCTGGAGTCCTCTGCCTGTGCCTGAGGACCTGAACCCTCCCTAATCCTCCTACATTCTCTTCATCCTAAACCAAGGCTATTGTGACCAAAGCACAGGTTCAGGTACCTGCTGCAACAAAATCATAACTGGTGAAACCGGTGCTGGTGCGAAAGGAAAGAGGCTTATTTAGGTTCCAGGCCTGGGAGAATGATGGACTGACCTCTCAAAGAGCATCCCTTCTCCCTGCTCAAACCTGGAGTTCCAATAGCAATATGGAAGGAAGGGCTCCCTCCCCCGCTTTCTAAGTAACTTGCCAGCTTTTGGCCTTCCTTCTTGGGCCCTATCCATTCATCTTTCTAGCTTTTGGTGCACTTGGTGTGCGCCAAAAGATACTCCCCCTTTGCCATCTTGGCCAATGGTGAGAATCCCTAGTGTTCCCTTACTATCTAGGGCAGTGGTTGGCAAACTGCTGCTCGCGAGCCACACGTGGCTCTTTGGCCCCTTGAGTGTGGTTCTTCCACAAAATACCCACTTCTGCGCATGGGCTGCGAAGTTTCAATCGTACTGTATGCGCGACAACACGTGGATTCATCAAGGGGCCAAAGAGCCGCATGTGGCTCGCGAGCCGCAGTTTTCCGACCACTGATCTAGAGTCAGCGGGCAGAGTGTTGCCTCAGGACCCACAGACAGGAAGCCTGGAGATGGCACAAACCTCATTCCACCTTCTGATGCGGGACACAGCACCCAGACATGACTGGGCTCTGTATGAGGACCAGTGGATCCCGGTGCAGCCCCTGCATGGCCCACCCCTTTGAAGTGGCCAGCTAGGCTGTACTCACCCTGCTTCTGGCTGCCTTGTGCTCCAACTGACTGTCTTACCATAACGCTAACACCCTGTACGCTTCTCTTCTCCCTGCTTTTCCAATGGTTACAGTTTCCCATGCCTCTTCTGTCCAGGTCCTCACCCCTTTCTTCCACCCTCGGCAGCTCTTGGTTTTTAAAGGATATTTGACCCACAGGTCTCTCTAGGTTTCTGCTTATGCTCAGAGGCCAACCCAAGGTAACAGTGCCCAACAGAACACAGAAGATAGATTTATTTCCCATTTCTCTGTACCCTGTGTCTGTACTCCATTGGGAAAGGCAAATGGCAACAGATGAGGACAGAAATATTTGCACTGTTGTGTGTGTCTCCCTGGCGGGCCCTGAGTGACCACAGGGTACTAAAGGCATTGGGTATGGGGGCGCATATACGGTTTGGCATCTCTTTGTCTACCAGCATTGGGGCTCCATCCCATTGCCCTTAAGGAGTTTGACACCTCATGTACCATCAAGGTTCTATAACAGAAGATCTTTGAAAAATCTCTGGGATCTCTTCCCTACTTGTGAGGTGAAATTGCATGTAGAATTGCAACAATATTGGTGGTTAGGATCCTTCCAGCTTCTAGCAAGTTGTTGGTCATGTATGACACATGCAATTTGTTCAGTGTTTCTGTCAGTATTAGTGAGGAGACCTTAAAGATTTCCTTTGTCCTGATTTGCCAACAGTTTATTTACACAATCTCTAACAGTCCTGGAGACCAGAAGCTGGAAATGCGTATCACTGAGCTGGAATCTTGTGTGTGTCCGCAGGACACTGCTCCCTTCCCAGACTCCCTGGGAGAATTTATTCTTGCCTTTTCAAGTTTCTGGAGCTTTTTTTCATTCTTAGCTCATGTCTCTTCATCACATGCCTTCCCCCCCTTTCTCCCATGGTCATATCAGCTTTATATTTTGTTGTTTAATCTCTCTCTCTCTCTCTCTCTCTCTCTCTCTCTCTCTCTCTCTCTCTCTCTCTCTCCTCTCACTCTCTCTCAAGAAAACGTGAGATTACACGGAGGGACCACCCAAAAATCCAGAGTAGTCTTTCCATCAAATCACCTACAACTTCATCACGGTTGCAAAGTGCCTTCTGCAAGGAAATGTAACAGTTATAGGTTCCAGGGCCAAACCTCAGCATATCTTTACAGGACAATGATTATTCCTACCACTGTAATCATAGAACTTCAAAATGTCTTTATTCATATTATAAAACGCTTTTAAAATGACCTGTTCCATTCCTGTGTTCTTGAATGGGGTAAGTGTTGTCACCTCAGTTGAAGCTCTTCATGGTACCAGCTCTAGAGGAGGGTACCATGGCTTCCCACCCCCTTGGACATTTGTATTGTCAGACATCCTTCCAGACAATCTGGTTCCATTGGAATGGAAATGGGGCTCTGCACTGGTGCACAGGCTCCTTGGCCTGGAGCACTCCCCAAGGGTATGGCATTTTATTCATGTCAGATCTGTGACTCTATAAGAAGCCAGCCTTCCAGGTCTGAAATCATTCCTGGGACTGAAGGGCACAGACATGCTCATGATGTTTCCAAAGATTCAGTTACTTCATTTATGAAAGACAAAATTTTAGAATGTCTAATGGACAATTTGACTACATTTCTTGTGAATGGATTTCAAGTATTTCTGACAAATTAATGATGTGTCCAATGAACCAGTCACCAACTTTCATAAATCAGAAGTTGTCTATTTTTATTTATTTCTGATTAAATTTATTGTGGTGATATTGGTTTGCCAAACCATACTGGTTTCAATAAAACACCATCTGTGAACTGCATTTTTGCCCATTGCCCCAAGGAAAGTCTCCTTTTGTCACCCAGAAGTTTCCTGTTGAATAAGAATCTTATTTTTAAAAGAGAATATTGTTCCATTTGAGTTTGCATTGGCTGAAGAAATGAGGATGGATTACAGAATAGCGTCACCCATAGCATTAACAGATAGTTAAACCAGAGAGAAAAAAAAATGGGAAAAGCAGGGAGAGAGTCAGCTTGCTTAATCTTCTCACACAGCCTGTGGACCTATAGCCTTGGGACCCCTTTCCCTGTCCTCTCCTCAGGGAGTCACCGAGTAAGGTGGGAGAGTTGCATGAACCCCCTCAGAGGGTTGAGTGCAAAGAGCTACCAGGGAAGGGACCAGAGCAACAGCTTCTTTGAAAATCCATCCTCATTAGCAACAAAACAATGGGTTGGAAGATTTGATTTTGTTAAGATGTCTATGATATCCAAAGCAATCTAGAGTTTCAATGTAATGTATTATAATCCCAATGGCATTTTATTAAAGAAATAGAAAATCTAATTCTCAATTTATAGGAGACCACAAGGGAACCCGAGGAGCCAAAACAATCTTCAAAAAGGCCTGCATTTCCTGATTTCAAAATACATTACAAAGCTAAGCTAAAAATACAGTGGTACAGGAATAAAACCAGACATATAGACCAATGGAACCAAATAGAGAGCCCAGAAATAAACCCTCCTATCTACACTAAAAAAAGAGAAACATGGTAATTGGCGTACGACCACTACCCTTTTCATTGGCTAATCAGCAAGATATGCAAATTAACTATCAGCCAAGATGGCGGCTGGCAGCCAGGCAGCTTGAAACTAACATGAGGCTTGGTTGCCTCAGTGACGGAGGAAACCAACGTTCCCCGCCTGTGGCTGCAGACCTCTGAGCCTGCAGTTTAAGAAACTCTGTAACAAATACTGCCATACTTCAGCCAGCAGATTCGCAACATTGTAAGCAAAGGCCAGAAACCTACTTTCAGCCACGGAGGCCTAAGAGCTGGGGCCAAGCCTCAAAGCTAAAGCTGGCCCAGAATAAAAAAAAAAAAAGAAAAGAAAAAAAGGAGCAGTTGGGAGCTTCAGTCACCCCCAACCTGAAAACAGCCCTCAGCCCCTCACCCAGACTGGCCAGGCACACCAGTGGGGACCCCCACCCTGAAGGATGTGTGACCAGCTGCAAACAGCCATCATCCCCTCACCCAGGCTGGCCAGGCACCCCAGTGGGGACCCCCACCCTGATCCAGGACACCCTTCAGGGCAAACCAGCTGGCCCCACCCTTACACCAGGCCTCTACCCTATATTGTAAAAGGGTAATATGCCTCCCAGCACTGGGATCAGCGGAGCCGTGAGGCCTCCCGGCACCGGGATAAGCGTGCAGGGGGCAGCGCCCAAACCCCCTGATCGCCCTTGCGGCTCTGTGTGTGACAGGGGGTGGGGCCACAACCTCCCTATCCACCCTGCTCTGTTCATCACAGGGGAAGGTGCCCCAACCCCCTGATCAGCCCTGCTCTGTGCCTGATAGGGGGGAGCTCCCCCCCCACCCCATGGGCTCTGCTCTGTGTGTGACGGGGTAGAGCCATAACCTCCCCATTGGCCCTGCCCTGAGTGTGAGAGTGGCAGCGCCCCCACCCCCTGATCGGCCCTGCTCTGTGGGTGATAGAGGGCAGTGCCCCAACCCCCTGATGGGCCCTGCTCTGTGAGTGACAGGGGGCAGTGCCCCAACCCCCTGATTGGCCCTGCTCTGTGCATGACAGCGAGTGGCGCCGCAACCTTCCCATCGACCCTGCCTTGAGTGTGACCGGGGACGGTGCCCCAACCCCCCAATTGGCCCTACCCTGAGCGTGACTGAGGGTGGCATCACAACCTCCCAATCTCCCTGCTCTGTGCATGACAGGGGGCGGCGCCCCAACTCCCCAATCGGCCCTGCTCTGAGCCCGACCAGGGGCTGCACCTAGGGATTGGGCCTGCCCTCTGCCACCCGGGAGCAGGCCTAAGCCAGAAGGTCGTTATCTCCCGAGGAGTCCCAGACTGCGAGAGGGCACAGGCCGGGCTGAGGGACCCCCCCGCCCCGAATGCACAAATTTTTTTGCACCGGGCCTCTAGTGTATATATATGGTCAAGTGATGTCCAACAAGGGTGCCAACTCTGGTCAATGGGGAAAAGACAGAGTTTAACAAAAGGTGTTGGGAAAATGGTATATTCACATGTAAACGAACCTTATACCATATACAAATATTAACACAAAATAGACTAAAGATCTTAATGTATGACCCAAAACTGTAACTCTCACATGTGGATAGCCATGTGCAAAGCTTTCCAACAGATTTGGCTATGGTTTCTTAGATAGGATACCAAAAACTCATGGAACAAAGGCAAATAGAAAATGGGCCTAGATCAAGATTAAAATGTATTGCTCATCAAAAGGAACAATCAAGTGAGTAAAAGTGAATCAAAAGAATGAGAAAATGAATTTGCAAATCGCATATATCTTTTAATGGTTAACATCTAGGGTACATAAAGAAACCTTACAACTCAACAACAACAAAAAGAGCCCAAATGATCTGATTTTTTTTTAAAAAGACATTTCTCCAAAGAAGACTTACAAATGGCCAACAAGCTTGTGAAAAAAATGCCCAATATTATTATCAGTAATCACTAGAGAAATCCAATCCAAACAACAGTGGAGTATCACAGCACACCCATTAGGATCAGAAACACAGAAAGTAACCTGTGTTGGCACAATTTGGAGAAATTAGAGTCTGGCCCATTGTTTGTGGAAATGCAAAATAGTGCAGCTGCTACAGAAAACAGTTTGTAGGTTCCTCTAGAAATAAGAAATAGACTTACTATGTGGTCCAGCAATCACAAAAGAATTGAAAGCAGAATTTTGAAAAGATATCCATTTTCATTGCAACATTATGCACAAAAGCCAAGTGGTGGAAGCAATCCAATTGTCCATGGACAGATTAATGGAAAAGAAAATGTAGTATATGCATACTCAATGGAATATTACCCAGTCTTAGAACAAAAGGTAATTCTGGATATTATACTATGTGAAACAAGCCAGTAACAAGAATACAGAAATGACATGATTCCACTTTATGTAAGGTGTCTCAAGTATTCAAATTTAAGGAAATAAAAGAAGATTGGTCATTGCAGTTTAGGCAGGAGGAGAGAATGGGGACTTTCATTCAATGGGTATAGACTTTCAGTTGCACTGATGATAAAGTGCCAGAGATCTGTTTTACAACGATGAAAAAAAAATACATATATATATATATATACCACTACTGAACTGTACACTGGCTTTTGGTTCATGATGGTAAATTTAATGTTATGTATTTTTAAATACTTTTGTATAAAGATTTTTAAGGACAACTTTGGGGTTAAAAACCTTGAGACTTGTGGAAACATTCTGCCTCAACAGGGGAAGTTCTATCTGAGTGTGATCAGTGTAACGTGTGTGTGGTTTGTGGGGTTCATTTCCTGTTTCCAACCGCTTTTTTTCAGTCCCAAGCAGTTGGTCTTGGTGTCTCTGAGCCCCTCCAGAGCCTGAGATGGTGGAGAGGACTCAAAGCTCCAATGTTTCTCAGTATCTGCGGGCCCAGGTGGGAGGGGAAAGGTTTGGCAGCGCTGGGAACACTGGTCAAGGAGATTGAGTCTGGAGGGCCGGACAGATCAAATGTTCCAGAGAGCTGAAGAGTGTCAGGTGTAAAATAAAGGGCCAAAGAGGACAGGCATGAGGAGGCGGGAGGCACCTGAGATGAGCCGTGCTGGGGACTTTCCATCTCAGTTGTTCTGTGTGATCATTGAAGCTTTCCTTTGTTTAAGAAACTTTTGCCTTTTCTGAAGATATTAAAATTGAGTTAGTTCCCTAATGTTGAAGCATGTAGTCTGTGGCAGAAGAGGGGGAGGAGGAGACTTTCCCATGGCATTAACAGGTGGTTAAGGCAAAGGGAAAGATTTTAAGGGGCACAAACAATGTCTCTCAGTAGGTTAACTTCTTTCCCATGAACAAGCTTCAGATAAGGGGAGCACTGAACCCTCTTAGAACATCTGAGAGCTGTAAAGTCACAGAAAGGAAACCAGGCAACTGTGTTTTTGGAAAAGCAACCGCCCTAACCACAAAGAGAACCAAATGGCACACTTAGGACTGCCTTCATTCTTTTAAAATTTATTTATTTATTTAATTTTTGTAGTCCTCCCTCAAGGATATTTTTCCATTGATTTTGTTTGTTTGTTAGAGAGAGTAGAGGAGAGGGAGGGGAGAGAGAGATAGAGATAAAGGGGAGGGAGAAACAATGATGTAGAGAGTCACATCAATTGGTTGCCTCCTGCACGTGGGTCCTGCCCTTGACCATGAATCTAACCTGAGATCCTTGTGTCCAGATGTTGCTTCAACCACTGAACCTAACCAGACAGGGCTAGGACTGTTTTCATTCTGTATTCAGGTATACTGTTGGCATTTGCATTCAGAGACATACATTAAAAATAATTTTTTTGATGGCAAATACACATGTAAATTTACTATCTTAACTATTTTAAGGTACCATTTAATGGTATTAAATACATTCACATTGTGCAAACATCACCACCATCCATCTCCATAACTCTTTTCATCTCATAATACTGCAACACTACCTTTTAAACAAAAAAATCCCCATTTCCTCCTCTCCCAGCCCCTGACAACCACCATTACACCTTGTGTCTTTCGGATTTTGATTAATGTAAGCCCTGAATAATTAGAATCATAAAGTATTTTTTTTTGTTTTGTGCCTTATTTCACTAACATTACATCCTGAAGTTTTATCCATGTTGTAGCATATTACAGAATTTCCCTTTTTAAAGGCTGAGCAATATTCCATTGTTTATGTATACCACATTTTGCTGACCCATTCATCCATGCATGGACACTAGGGTTATTAGGTCTGATCAAATAGTTGAATTGATACCCCTCCCCTGGGAACTGACCTTCACAATGGACATTCCACTTGCTAAGACCATCATCTCTCCCCTCCAGAGTTTCCCAGAATCCGGACCTGCACAGAGAATTCTCCACCCAGAAAAAGCCCATCTAGGGTCCTTTAAAAACCTCTGACTCCCCATCTTTGGAGGCTAGTGTGGTTTTGGGGCTCAGCCCATCTAGTATTTAGATGACCTAATCCTATAAATAAAAGGGTAATATGCAAATTGACCTTAATGGTGGAACAACAAAAATGACCGCTCGACCAGTCACTATGAGGTGCACTGACCACTTCTCAGTCCATTCCCCTGGCCAACAGGCTCCCATCACCTGATGGCAAATGGAGACCTGGGGGTGGGTGGCAGGGGATGCAGGCAGCATCAGGCCAAGTCCCCCACCCTGCTGGTTGCCCCAAACACAGAGGGTGACCTGTAGTGGGGGTGGAGCTGGCAAGTAGGTGGGAACGGCCTACCTCTTGGTTTCTCCCCCAGCCAGAAGGCTCCAATCACCCATTGGCAAATGAGAAACCGGGGGTGGGTGGCAATGGGGGGAGGGCGGTCCAGCTGCCGGCAGCTAGGAAAAATGGCCCTGATCACAGGCCAGGCCTAGGGACCCTACCTGTGCATGAATTTCATGTGCTGGGCCTTGAGTCTCTCTCTCTCCCTCAATATATATATATATATGAGCAACCTACTCAACTTACAGCCTAAGCAACTGTTACAGCAGAACAAGTAGAACTACTGGAACAACCAGTCGCTATGATGGGCACTGAGCAGGTGAGTGGTTAGGGGCAAGCAGGCAGGTGAGCAGTTAGTGGCGAGGGGACCCAGATTGTGAGAGGGATGTCTGACTGCCAGATGTCTGATTACAGAGATTGGGCCTAAATTGGCAGTCAGACATCCCTCCAGGGGTCCCAGATTGTGAGAGGGTGCAGGCCAGGCTGAGGGACTCCCCCCTCCCATGCACAAATTTCATGCACCAGGCCTCTAGTAAATTTATAATCCCTTACCACTTTGGCCTTGTGCGTTCCTCCTTCAGCAACCCTAACATTTGGTGCTAAAATCCAAGGTGGTTCTATTGAGGAACAATTGCCCCAGCTTCGGTCACCTTGAGTTTGCTACTCATAGAACAGTAGACAGCAGCAGCTGGACCTGAGCTTACCTCCAAATCCTACACTGGTGACATGATAGCCAGCCTCAATTAGGCCTCCTCCCTTATGGGCCCACCCGAACCAGCCAAGGAGAATGCTGGATTGGGAATCTCTCCTTCTTCCTTGCTGACCCTCCATCCCACACTGGCCAATCTTCTCTAGGTGAGTGATGTTTCACAATTTCCCTCATCTGGTGTCTTCTGCCCATTCTCTCTCACTGACTTCTCAAAAGTCTCTAGTCTCAAAAGTCCTAGTGTTAGGCCAGAAGACTCCTCAGCCATTTGGCTTTGGGTCCTTCTGGATTGGGGATGCCCAGTCCAGAGGGTCAACTCTCAATTCCCATGGTGATTTGTTTAGCAGCGGGGATGCCTGCCCTAAACAACCACCTTTGGATTTGTGGTCTGTCACTCACTCTTCTCTCATAGGCCACGCTACACTCCCTCTGCACACTCATGGGGGAGTTCATGCCCAAGCACCTCATTTTCTTTTGTAACACTGTTTGACCACAATATAAACTAAATAATAAGTCTCAGTGGCCTGAAAAGGGCACTTTCAATTTTAGCACATTGCACAATTTAGATAATTGCTGTCAGCACAATGGAAAATGGTCAGATTCCCTATGTCCAGGCCTTTTTCACCCTTTGGTCCTGACCTTCTCTCTGTCAGTCCTGCTGTACCCATCAGATCCTTCTCCTTCACACAAAACATCATACCCCTAACACTTCTGATTCTGAATCTACTTTTTACCCAGCAGACCACCGACCTCCACCCTTTTACACATTCCAGCTCTCATCTGCAATAGATTCTCAAAACCCAGATTCTCCTAACCAGCAACCACCTTCTCCACCAGCCCCCAGAGCCCAAATCTCAAGAATGCAAGCTCCAAAACAGCCCTTTCCCTCCTAACACTTGCTCTCGGGCCACCGAAAGACCACCCTTCTCACAGCCTCTTCTATCCCACATTCATTTTACCACTGAGTGAGGTAGTAGGAACTGAGGGTATTGTGGTCAATTATTACAAAGTTAATGAAATCACTCAAGGCCCTGATGAAAGCCCAGCTATTTTTATCTTCCACCTCACAAAGGTCTTACAGAAATTTACCACCTTAGACTCCACCTCCCCAGAGGGAGCCCTTCTTCCAAACACCCATTTTATATCCCAATCCGCCATCGACATAATCCACAAACTCCGAAAATAGACACAGGTCCACAAACCCCTCAAAAGGACCTCATTAATCTGACCTTTAAGGTCTTTAATAATAGAGACGAGGAGACCCAAATCAAAAAAGAAAGGAGAGGTCAGGCCAAGGCTGAGGCACAGATGAAGGCCTTCTAGCTCCTAGCCACCACTTTCATGAACCCCAAACAAAGTGCCAGTCCTCCTACCGAGGGTAAGTCAGAGGCTAAGCTTCCTCTAGGCCAGTGGTTCTCAACCTTCCTAATGCCGCGACCCTTTAATACAGTTCCTCATGTTGTGGTGACCCCCAACCATAACATTATTTTCCTTGCTACCTCATAACTGTAATTTTGCTACTGTAATGCATTGTAATGTAAATATCTGATATACAGGATGTATTTTCATTGTTCGCAACCCACAGGTTGAGAACCGCTGCTAGGCCCATGCTCCAAATACAATAAGGAAGGACACAGCCGTGTCCTGCTCAAACCCAAGACCCAAGCCTGGACCCTGCCCAAGGGGAGGAAGGGAAGGCCACTGAACATGAGATTTTAGTCCAGTTTCTCCAGGTCAGACCTCAGCCAGTCCAGCAAGGCCACCCTCTCTGGAACCGGTTTTGAGCTTCCAGACCTTTTAGGACTAGCCACCAAAGACTGAAGCTGCCCAGGCCCAGACAAGGCCCCACAAAATTACATCACCAGAACAGAGCCTCAGGTAATGATTGTGGTGGCAGGTAAGGCAATCTCCTTTTTAATGACACTAGAGCCACTTATTCTGCCCTCTCCAAATTCACTGGGACCCCTATCCCCTTCTCAGTCTCTATTACGGGGGTTGATGGATTAGTCTCACAGCCATTAGCCACCTCACCTCTATACTGCATCTTACTAGACACCCCCACTTACTCTTTTCTCATTCTACCTGAGTGCCTGGCCAGGACTACTGTTCATCTCCTCATAAAGCCCAGTTGTCACAAACCATAGTCACCTACCTCAGTTTCACTCCCACCCTACAAAGCTGTGCCAGTCCTTAGATATAAATGTCTTATCCTTGACTGTTCCCTCCTCTAAACAAGAAATTCTCTCCTTTCTCAGGCTTGCTGGGTACTCTCACCTCTGAGTTCCCAACTTCAGTTTTCTCCCAAAGCCCCTCTATGACACAGAAAGGGAACACTCACTGAGCCTTTAGGTTCTCAAGGCCTGCATTCTCACCCCTTTCATGCTCTGAAAACTTCTCTGACCCCAAGGCCTTCTCTCACACACCCCCCTTCCCAAAGAACACCTTTCTTTATGGCAAAACTATGAATGCTTACTTAATAGTCTGGCTACTATCAGAAGTTGAACTCATTATCACCCAAACCTTAGCATATCATCTCTAAGGAAAAATGTGGCAATTTCAAATCCAAGTAGCTAGAGGCCTGGGGACAGGCTTTTGGGCCTGCTCCCTCCTCCCTCCACCTTTTCTCCAGCATCATATGCCTATACATAATTTTCCAAAGTCTTTGGTAACCTAAAGGCTTTGGAGCATTGCTGGGTTAAATAATAAACATCTAAATATTTTAAAATAGCATAAAAATACTGAAATATTGATTGCAAGACAGGTTTTAATTCACCTGCTCTTAGCTTCTATTACAGAAGGTCTCTTGTACTTTGTTGAATGTATATTTTTTTTAAAGTAAGAGTGTGTTTAAAGTGCATTCATAAATGTCAGTCTAAGAAATACTGGCTGCTTTTTGGTTATCATTGGAAAATTATTGTTTTTAAGAGTTAAGAATTATAATTAATTTGGAAATAAATTGTATGGTTTTGGTAATAGAAGGCATGAGGCATGGACATGCATTTTGAAGGGAAAAGAAAGTGAGTTAATGTTTGTGAAAGTGGTAAGAATGTTTGTGAAAATTGTAAAAATGTTAGTGAAAGTTGTAAGAAGGTTTGTGAAAGCTATAGAGGTTCATAGGGAGAAATGTTAAAAATAAGTTAGATACCAGTAAATGACACAAGCCAGTAAGCCAGGACAAACAGAATGTGGAAACTGAGATAGTAAAACAGAAGTTTGCAGCCATCTAGAAAACCCCATCTTCCCTAATCCAAGGACACTTAAGAGTAAATATTTGAGGATAAACCTCATCTCTCTATATAAAAGAGCAATATGCAAATCGACCAAACGGTGGAACAACCAGAATGACCACTCAACCAGCTGCTATGAGGCACACTGACCACCTCTCAGTTCCTTTCCCAGGCTGGCAGGCTTCCATCACCTGTTGGTGAACGGGGAACTGGGGGTGGATGGCAGGGGACACAGGTGGCATCAGGCTAAGGCCCCAACCCCGCCAGTCACCCCACGCACAGAGGGTGACCTGCAATGGGGGTGGGGCGGCGAGTGGGCAGGAATGGCCGACCTCTTGGTTCCTCCCCCCAGCCGGCAGGCTCTGATCGCCCGATGGTGAATGGGGAACCGGGAGTGGGTGGTGGCAGGGGGCAGGGCTGGCTGCTGGCAGCTGGAGAAGATAGCCCTGATTGCAGGCCAGGTACTGGGCCTCTAGTTTTGGTATATTACACTACAGCCCTCCAAACTAATGTCTTTTTCCTTCCACAAGACCATTTATCATAATTCTTGTTCTTCTAGTGTATGCCCCAGTAATATTAAAATTGATAATTCATTTTGTCTCAACCAGATTACAAGTCCTACTTGTGCTCAGGAAATACCAGCCCTAGACACCATCATAACCTTCTTTTGAGCTCAGGCCTCATTGCCCCTTTGACCCCCAGAGCAAGGATGATGGGCCAGGGTCAGTTATAGATCATCACTGGGCCAGAAAGCTCTGGATGCTAGCAAGGGGCAAAACTGGGAAAACAAGAACCTCGTCCCCAGGATAACCTATCCTCCCCTAGAAAATAACTAGCGAAGCAACTAAGACCCCTGATCTATTCTTACCTAAAGATAACATCTAGGCCTCAGTTGCTGTTCAGCTCCAGGCCCAGAAAAGCAGAAAAAACCAGACAAGTGATGCTGTGGCAGCCTCAGGACCAGCTTTTACCACCCAAGTCACTCAACAGGACCGTTTTCGAGCCTTCACCAACCAGTCTCTTGGGGAAATCATGCTGCAGTGACCCCTCGTCTGTCTCACTACTATCAAAGTCCATTCCCTGTGATCTCGATGTCCCCCCTCAGCAGGAAGTAAATACAGAAGATATGACCGTCATCCCCATTCCATATAACAAAAAGGCTGGAATGTTAGATCTGATGAAATCATTGAATCGATACCCCTCCCCTGGGAACTGACATTTAGGCCACTTCAAAATGCACATTCCACTTGGTTAGACCACATTCCACTTGCTAAAACCATTACATTTCCCCTCCGGAGTTTCCCAGAATCCAGACCTGCACGGAGAATTCTCCACCCAGAAAAAGCTTATCTAGGGTCCTTTAGAAGCCTCTGACTACCAGTCTTTGGGGGCTGGCGTGATTTTGGGGGCTCAGCCCCTCTTGTATCCAGATGACCTAAAAAATGTATAGACTTTACCACTTTGGCCTCGTGCATTCCTCCTTTGGTGACCCTAACAAGGGTTACTTTCACATTTTAGCTACTGTGAAAAAAATCTTCTATGAGCATGTTTGTACAAATACCTATTAGAGACCTTGCTGTCAACTTGAGTATGTACCCAGAAGTGGAATTGCTGGGTTATACGGTAATTCTATATTTTAACTTTTTGAGGAACCTCCACACTGCTTTCCAAAGCGGTGTAGCATCTTACATTCCTACCAACAGTGCACAGTCTTTCCAAACTCTCCACATTGTTGCCAACACTTGTCATTTTCTGGTGTTTTTGTTATATAATAGAAAAGATATGGGTGTGAGATGGAATCTCATTGTATTTCTAAGTCTTGTTTTTTTTTAAAGCATAACTGACTACAATATTCTATTAGATTCAAGTATTCAACATAATAACTAGATATTTACTTACATTACAAAATAATCAGCATGATAGTTCCTGTGACTGTCTGTCACCATACAAAGTTATTTCAACATTCCTGATTATATTCTCTGTGCTGTTTCGTATATACCAGTGACATCTTTACTTTATAACTGGAAGTTTGCACCCATTAAACCTCTTCACCTATTTTTACCATTCTCCCAACGACATCTCTCCAGAAATCGCCAGTTCATTTGCTGCATCTATGAACCTGTTTTGGTTTTGTTTTGAAAACCAAAAGTAAGGATTAAATCAAACAAGTCAGGCTGAAAACAAAAATGAGTCTTAAATCAACTAAGTCAGGCTGAAAATCAAAAGTAAGGCTTAAATCAACTCAGTCAGGCTGAAAACCAAAGGTAAGGCCTAAATCAACGAAGTCAGGCTGAAAAACAAAGGTAAGGCTTAAATCTACCAAGTCAGGCTGAAAAATAAAGGTAAGGCTTAAATCAAGCAGGTCAGGCTGAAAACAAAACATAAGGCTTAAATCAACAAAGTCAGGCTAAATACCAAACGTAAGGCTTAAATCAACCAAGTCAGGCTGAAAAAAAAAAACAAACTAAGGCCTAAATCAACAAAATTAGGCTGAAAACAAAAGGTAAGGCATAAATAAACCAGGTCAGGCTGAAAATCAAAGGTAAGGCTTATATCAACCAAGTCAGGAGGAAGAAAAAAAATAAGGCTTAAATCAACCAAGTCAGGCTGAAAAACAAAAGTAAGGCTTAAATCTACCAAGTCAGGCTGAAAACAAAAAGCTAAGGCCTAAATTAACAAAGTCAGGCTGAAACCAAAAGTAACGCTTAAATCAACAAAGTGATGCTGAAAACCAAAGGTAAGGCTTAAATCAATCTAGTCAGGCTGAAAACCAAAGGTAAGGCTTAACTCAACCAAGTCACGCTGAAAACCAAAGGTAAGGCTTAAATCTACCAAGTCAGGCTGAAAACAAAAAACTAAGGACTAAATCAACAAAGTCAGGTTGAAAACAAAAGGTAAGGCATAACTCAACCAAGTCTGGCTGTAAACAAAAAACTAAGGCCTAAATAAACAAAGTCAGGCTGAAAACCAAAGATAAGGCTTAAATCAACCAAGTCAGGCTTAAAACAAAAAACTAAGGCCTAAATTAACAAAGTCAGGCTGAAACCAAAAGTAAGGCTTAAATCAATCTAGTCAGGCTGAAAACCAAAGGTAAGGCTTAAATTAACCAAGTCACGCTGAAAACCAAAGGTAAGGCTTAAATCTACCAAGTCAGGCTGAAAACAAAAAACTATGGACTAAATCAACAAAGTCAGGCTGAAAACCAAAAGTAAGGCTTAAATCAACAAAGTGACGCTCAAAACCAAAGGTAAGGCTTAAATCAATGAAGTCAGGGTGAAAACAAGAAGTAAGGCTTAAATCAACCAAATCAGGCTGAAAACAAAAAGTAAGGCTTAAATCAACAAAGTCACGCTGAAAACCAAAGGTAAGGCTTAAATCTACCAAGTCAGGCTGAAAACAATAAACTAAGGCCTAAATCAAAAAAGTCTGGCTGAAAACCAAAGGGAAGGCTTAAATCAACCAAGTCAGGCTGAAAACAAAAAACTAAGGCCTAAATCAACAAAGTCTGGCTGAAAACCAAAGGGAAGACTTAAATCAACCAAGTCAGGCTGAAAACAAAAAATAAGGCTTAAATCAAGAAAGTCAGGGTGAAAACAAAAAATAAGGTTTAAATCAACCAAGTCAGGCTGAAAACCAAAAGTAAGGCAGAACTCAACCAAGTCAGGCTGAAAACCAAAGGTAAGGCAGAACTCAACCAAGTCAGGCTGAAAACAAAAAACTAAGGCCTAAATCAACAAAGTCAGGCTGAAAACCAAAGATAAGGCTTAAATCTACCAAGTCAGGCTGAAAACAAAAATAAGGCTTAAATCAACCAAGTCAGGGTGGAAACAAAAAATAAGGCCTAACAAAAGACAAAGAGAAAATCCTAAAAGCAGCAAGAGAAAGAAACTCAGTTACCTACAAGGGAATACCCATAGGACTGTCAGCTGATTTCTCAACAGAAACTTTGCAGGCCAGAAGGGAATGGCAAGAAATATTCAAAGTGATGAATACCAAGAACCTACAACCAAGATTACTTTATCCAGCAAAGCTATCATTCAGAACTGAAGGTCAGATAAAGAGCTTCACAGATAAGGAAAAGCTAAAGGAGTTCATCACCACCAAACCAGTATTATATGAAATGCTGAAAGGTATCCTTTAAGAAGAGGAAGAAGAAGAAAAAGGTAAAGATACAAATTATGAACAACAAACATGCATCTATCAACAAGTGAATCTAAGAATCAAGTGAACAAATAATCTGGTGATCATAATAGAATCAGGGACATAGAAAGGGAATGGACTGACTATTCTTGGGGGGGAAAGGGGTGTGGGAGATGCGGGAAGAGACTGGACAAAAATCGTGCACGTATGGATGAGGACAGTGGGTGGGGAGTGAGGCCGGAGGGTGGGGTGGGAACTGGGAGGAGGGGAGTTATGGGGGGAAAAAAGAGGAACAAATGTAATAATCTGAACAATAAAGATTTAATTTAAAAAAAAAAAATAAGGCTTAAATCAACCAAGTCAGGCAGAATACCAAAGGTAAGGCTTTAATCAACCAAGTCAGGCTGAAAACCAAAGGGAAGGCTTAAATCAATGAAGGCAGGGTGAAAAGAAGTAAGGCTTAAATCAGTGATTCCCAAAGTGGGCCCTACTGCCCCCTGGTGGGCGCTGCAGCGATCCAGGGGGGCGGTGATGGCCACAGGTGCATTTGTTTTAACTTTTTTGTATTACCTTTCTATTTTGAGTTCAATAAATCGTTTCATAATTTCAAAATTCAATGTTTCTAATTTACACCTTTCTTTAGTATATTATACGAAAAAGGTAGAAACATTAATACATCTATCTTTCTGTTTAATTGCTATTAAAATTTAAAAAAAATTAATTTCCAGGGGGCGCTGAGTAATATTTATTCTGGAAAGGGGACGGTGGGCCAAATAAGTTTGGGAACCACTGGCTTAAATCAACCAAGTCAGGCTGAAAACCAAAGGTAAGGCTTAAATTAACAAAGTCAAGCTGAAAACCAAAGGTAAGGCTAAATCAACCAAGTCAGACTAAAAACCAAAGGTAAGGCTTAAATCAACCAAGTCAGGCTGAAAACAAAAAGTAAGGCTTAAATCAATCTAGTCAGGCTGAAAACCAAAGGTAAGGCTTAACTCAACCAAGTCACGCTGAAAACCAAAGGTAAGGCTTAAATCTACCAAGTCAGGCTGAAAACAAAAAACTAAGGACTAAATCAACAAAGTCAGGTTGAAAACAAAAGGTAAGGCATAACTCAACCAAGTCTGGCTGTAAACAAAAAACTAAGGCCTAAATCAACAAAGTCAGGCTGAAAACAAAAAATAAGGCTTAAATCAAGAAAGTCAGGGTGAAAACAAAAAATAAGGTTTAAATCAACCAAGTCAGGCTGGAAAAAAAAAATAAGGCTTAAATAAACCAAGTCAGGCTGAAAACCAAAAGTAAGGTTTAAATCAACAAAGTGACGCTGAAAAGAAAAAACTAAGGCCTACATCAACAAAGTCAGGCTGAAAACCAAAGATAAGGCTTAAATCTACCAAGTCAGGCTGAAAACAAAAATAAGGCTTAAATCAACAAAGTCAGGGTGAAAACAAAAAATAAGGCTTAACAAAAGACAAAGAGAAAATCCTAAAAGCAGCAAGAGAAAGAAACTCAGTTACCTACAAGGGAATACCCATAGGACTGTCAGCTGATTTCTCAACAGAAACTTTGCAGGCCAGAAGGGAATGGCAAGAAATATTCAAAGTGATGAATACCAAGAACCTACAACCAAGATTACTTTATCCAGCAAAGCTATCATTCAGAACTGAAGGTCAGATAAAGAGCTTCACAGATAAGGAAAAGCTAAAGGAGTTCATCACCACCAAACCAGTATTATATGAAATGCTGAAAGGTATCCTTTAAGAAGAGGAAGAAGAAGAAAAAGGTAAAGATACAAATTATGAACAACAAACATGCATCTATCAACAAGTGAATCTAAGAATCAAGTGAACAAATAATCTGGTGATCATAATAGAATCAGGGACATAGAAAGGGAATGGACTGACTATTCTTGGGGGGGAAAGGGGTGTGGGAGATGCGGGAAGAGACTGGACAAAAATCGTGCACGTATGGATGAGGACAGTGGGTGGGGAGTGAGGCCGGAGGGTGGGGTGGGAACTGGGAGGAGGGGAGTTATGGGGGGAAAAAAGAGGAACAAATGTAATAATCTGAACAATAAAGATTTAATTTAAAAAAAAAAATAAGGCTTAAATCAACCAAGTCAGGCAGAATACCAAAGGTAAGGCTTTAATCAACCAAGTCAGGCTGAAAACCAAAAGTAAGGCTTTAACCAACCAAGTCAGTCTGAAAAACATCGATAAGGCTTAAATCAACCAAGTCAAGCTCAAAACAAAAAACTAAGGCCTAAATCAACAAAGTCAGGCTGAAAACCAAAAGTAAGGCTTAAATCAACAAAGTCAGGCTGAAAACCAAAGGGAAGGCTTAAATCAATGATGTCAGGGTGAAAAGAAGTTAGGCTTAAATCAGTGATTCCCAAAGTGGGCCCTACCGCCCCCTGTTAGGCGCTGCAGTGATCCAGGGGGGCGGTGATGGCCACAGGTGCATTTGTTTTAACTTTTTTGTATTACCTTTCTATTCTGAGTTCAATAAATCGTTTCATAATTTCAAAATTCAATGTTTCTAATTTATACCTTTCTTTAGTATATTATACGAAAAAGGTAGAAATATTAATACATCTATCTTTCTGTTTAATTGCTATTAAAATTTAAAAAAAATTAATTTCCAGGGGGCGCTGAGCAATATTTTTTCTTGAAAGGGGACGGTAGGCCAAATAAGTTTGGGAACCACTGGCTTAAATCAACCAAGTCAGGCTGAAAACCAAAGGTAAGGCTTAAATCAACGAAGTCAGGGTAAAAACAAAAAATAAGGCTTAAATCAACAAAGTCAAGCTGAAAACCAAAGATAAGGCTTAAATCTACCAAGTCAGGCTGAAAACAAAAATAAGGCTTAAATCAACAAAGTCAAGCTGAAAACCAAAGGTAAGGCTTAAATCTACCAAGTGAGGCTGAAAACAAAAAACTAAGGCCTCAATCAACAAAGTCAGGCTGAAACCAAAAGTAAGGCTCAAATCAACAAAGTGATGCTGAAAACCAAAGGTAAGGCTTAAATCAATGAAGTCAGGGTGAAAACAAGAAGTAAGGCTTAAATGAACCAAGTCAGGCTGAAAACAAAAAACTAAGGCCTAAATCAACAAAGTCAGGCTGAAAACCAAAGGTAAGGCTTAAATCTACCAAGTCAGGCTGAAAACAAAAAACTATGGACTAATCAACAAAGTCTGGCTGAAAACCAAAGGGAAGGCTAAATCAACCAAGTCAGACTTAAAACCAAAGCGAAGGCTTAAATCAACCAAGTCAGGCTGAAAACAAAAAACTAAGGTCTAAATCACCAAAGTCAGACTGAAAACCAAAGGAAAGGCTTAAAGCAACCAAGTTAGGCTGAAAACAAAAAACTAAGGCCTAAATCAAAAAAGTCTGGCTGAAAACCAAAGGGAAGGCTTAAATCAACCAAGTCAGGCTGAAAACAAAAAATAAGGCTTAAATCAACCAAGTCAGGCTGAAAACCAAAGGTAAGGCCTAAATCACCAAAGTCAGGCTGAAAACAAAAAACTAAGGTCTAAATCACCAAAGTCAGGGTGAAAACAAAAAATAAGGTTTAAATCAACCAAGTCACGCTGAAAACAAAAAACTAAGGCCTAAATCAACAAAGTCAGGCTGAAAACCAAAGGTAAGACTTAAATCTACCAAGCCAGGCTGAAAACAAAAATAAGGCTTAAATCAACCAAGTCAGGCAGAAAACCTAAAGTAAGGCTTTAATCAACCAAGTCAGGCTGAAAAACAATGGTAAGGCTTAAATCAACCAAGTCAGGCTGAGAACAAAAAACTAAGGCTTAAATCAACAAAGTCAGGCTGAAAACCAAAGGTAAGGCTTAAATCAATGAAGTCAGGGTGAAAAGAATTAAGGCTCAAATCAGTGATTCCCAAAGTGGGCCCTACCGCCCCCTGGTGGGTGCTGCAGCGATCCACGGGGGCGGTGATGACCACAGGTGCATTTGTTTTAACTTTTTTTGTATTACCTTTCTATTCTGAGTTCAATAAATCGTTTCATAATTTCAAACTTCAATGTTTCTAATTTACACCTTTCTTTACTATATTATATGAAAAAGGTAGAAACATTAATACATATATCTTTCTGTTTAATTGCTATTAAAATTTAAAAAAAATTAATTTCCAGGTGGCGCTGAGTAATATTTTTTCTTGAAAAGGGGCGGTAGGCCAAATAAGTTTGGGAACCACTGGCTTAAATCAACCAAGTCAGGCTGAAAACCAAAGGTAAGGCTTAAATCAACGAAGTCAGGGTAAAAACAAAAAGTAAGGCTTAAATCAACCTAGTCAGGCTGAAAACCAAAGGTAAGGCTTAAATATACCACATCAGGCAGAAAACCAAAGGTAAGGCTTAAATCAACCAAGTCAGGCTGAAAACAAAAAATAAGGCTTAAATCAATCTAGCCAGGCTGAAAACCAAAGTTAAGGCTTAAATAAATCAAGTCAGGCTGAAAACCAAAAGTAAGGCTTTAATCAACCAAGTCAGGCTGAAAACCAAAGGTAAGGCTTAAATCAACTAAGTCAGGCTGAAAACAAAAAATAAGGGTTAAATCAACCAAGTCAGGCTGAAAACCAAAGGTAAGGGGGTGTGGGAGTGGTGGTCCCTCAGCCTGGCCTTTCCCCCTCACAGTCTGGGAGCTCTCAAGGGAGGCGACTGGCTCATCAAGTATAGAGATAATTTCTGGAGGCAGCACGGACTCCTTCCTTATTTCTTTCCTCTGTGGTTGGAGAGAAGGGGACTAAAAGGTGGAGACAGAACTGTAGCCGGGCCTGTGGCTTTTGTAGGCAGTGCAAAAAGGGAGAGGACTGGGGAAAGTCTCTAGACTCATTTTTTCCCCCATTTTCCTCCCTCCCTCCGTTTTTTTCTTCTCATGGTGGATGCTAGGGCCTCAGGAGCCCAGAGATGGTGGTGTTCAGCTCCCTCACTTCTCAGCTGAACCTACAGCCGCCTCACATTCCAAGTGGGGCTGTTTTCAAGTGACTAAAATGCTGGGGATAAGGACACATATGTAATAACTTCATTAAAAAAAAATTAAAAAATAAAAAATAATAAAGTGCTGGGAACCCACAGCTCCCGGCCTCTCCCCTCTCAGTTTCCTCCTTGGGTCAGTTGCAAAGTTCACCGAGACACCCGCTGAAGCAGCTCTGCCCTGGGAGTTCTGCACTGGTCCCCGCCCTGCCCTGCCGGGCACTCTTCCTCCAGGCCCACAGTCTGCACTGGGGAGGGTCGCCCAGAGCCCATTCCCCCAGGCAGGTGGGGCAGGGGGGCTAGCTTGGAGAGCTGGAGGAAGATGGCAGAGAAACAGTTGGTATGAACCGGAGCCTGCCAGCCAGACTTCCTAAGCTCCCCATCCTGCCCAGGCCAGGCCCCTTCCCTGAGCTGGGAGGACTCCGGCTGAGGTCCCCTCCCTGCACCCAGGGCCCTCCTCCCCGTTCCACCACCCAGGGCGGGAGCAGCTCACCTGCGACGCTCTGGTCCCTGCCAGCCAGGCAGGCAGTGGTGCAGGCGGTGTGGCCTAGGGCGCCCTCTGCTGCAAGCCTCCTCTCCCTGCATGAAGCAGGGGGCGGGGTCCGCGGCCAGGCCAAGGAGGCAGGCGCGGGGCGGGGCACAGGGCGCTAGCAAGCTCCGCAGTCTGTGCAGCCCACTCAGGCTCCAGGCCGCCGGGCTCCCGCGGAGCACTGGAGGCAGAGGCGGCACAGCCTGCACAACAGCCCGTGGCAAGGCCTTGCGCCCCTCGCAGCTGCCCCTGGGCACTGTGCGTGGAGACACCGCTGAGCCACTGTCTGCTAGGGACCTGAGGGGGCTGGTCCAGTTTATGTCCAGGATCTTTTGCCATGTTCTCTCCAGCGAAGTTCTTCTGTCTCTAGGTTCTGTCTAGGTTCTGTGTAGGTTCTGTGTCTAGGTTCTGTGTCCTGTTGTCTTGTTACATCTGTATTTATACCAGTTGATTCCAATCCTATCAATCTCTATTCCAAAGGTTAGGGCATTTCTTATCTCCATTCCAGGGAGTAAAGATTATGTAGCTTAAGCATGATTGTTCGTAGTTAAAGTGAGTAATTACCCGCCTGGCACTTAGTGAAGGGGTTTTATTCCCTCCCTAACTTCAGGGGAAAATCCCTACCTGGGGAAACAACCTTTCTCAGAGAGGTGACCTTGGTTAAAACACATAGTGCCAAGAAGGTGAGCAAACATATTAAGAACAGTATGCCATATATGCCAGGTCCCTTGAAACAGCAAGGATGGACTGGCTCCCGGCACCTTGGGGCAGGAGGATGCTTGCCATGTTCAAAGGTCAGGAAGCCACTGTGGCCAGAATAGAAGGGATGAGGACAATGACATGAAAAGTGTAGACAGGGACCAGACTTTTAGTCTCTGCTATCAAAGGGTGATCTGCAAGGAGCTAAAGAGCCTGGGACAGAGGGTAGACCAGTGATGGCGAACCTATGACACGCGTGTCAGAGGTGACACACGAACTCATTTTTTTGGTTGATTTTTCTTTGTTCAATGGCATTTAAATATATAAAATAAATATCAAACATATAAATCTTTGTTTTACTATGGTTGCAAAGATCAAAAAATTTCTATATGTGACACGGCACCAGAGTTAAGTTAGGGTTTTTCAAAATGCTGACACGCCGAGCTCAAAAGGTTCGCCATCACTGGGGTAGACCAACCACATCGCTCAGTGTCCTGTTAATTTCAGCTGACATGGTCTTCATTGCAAGACTTTCTTAACCAAAGCACTGAGTTGCTTGACCTTCTGGTGGAAACTCCCTGTCTTGTGCAGACCAGCCCTTTGAGCAGCGCTAATGTGGGACCTTGTGGGCTCTGGTGATGACTTTGGATTTTGGTGTGGTTGAGGCATGAGTGACAGGAGGGCTTTGGGAAGAAAAAGAGTGACCTGACTTGGGTTTTAAAATAATTCATCTCTAAGAATTCACAGGTCCTACTCAGGGGAGATTGATATCAGGTGGGTCAAGGAGGCAGCAGGAAGATCAGATATGAGACATAATTCCATTTAGGAGTGATGATGTCTTGGACCTGAGTGTTTGGGTTCTATCTATACTGTGTAGACTGACTGCAGGTGTGCTGATGGATTAGCGAATACTGCCGGAGTAAGAGAGGCTTCAAGAATAATAGCCCTGGCCAGTGTAGCTCAGTTGGTTGAGCGTCATTCTGTGCACCAGTAGGTCACCAGTTCGATTCTTGGTCAGGGCACATGTGCAGGTTGTAGGTTTGATCTCTGGTCTGGGTGTGTGTGGGAGACAACCAATCAATGTTTCTCTCTCACATATTGATGTTTCTCTATCTCTCCCTCCCTCTCTCTAAAATCAATAAAAACATTTTAAAAAAGAATAATGCCAATATTTTCAACCTGAGCACCTGGAAGGATGCAGATGAACTTGACTGAGAAGAGGAAGGCTCTGGAGGATCAGGTTGGGAAGTGAGGAGAAAAAAAAAACTTGGTTGTGACCCTGTGGTTGGAGCATCGGCCTGAGCACCAAAAGGTCACCAGCTCGATTCCTGGTCAAGGGCATATACCTGAATTGCAGGTTCCATCCCAGGCCTGGCTCTGGTCGTGGCACCTGTGGGAGGCAACCAATTGATGTGTTTCTCTCACACTGATGTGTCTCTCTCCCCCACTCCTTCCCTTCCACTCTCTCTGAAAAGAAAAATCAATGGAAAATATATTCTTGGGTGAGAATTAATAACAACAAAAGATCTTGGTTGTGTACATGTTACAGTAGAGGTGCCCCAATAATGTGTAGGATTGATGCCCCGGATTGATTTAACTCACTTTCTCTTAAACCCCCTGGAAACACAAAAAACTGAGGAACTGAAGACAGCAATTCCCGGAATCACTGACAGCAGATTCAGTGTGTGAGTCTGGTAGAGGGAAGTGGTTTTGTGAGGTGCACGTTGTGCCTCTCTCAGCACTCAGGGCCATGGAGCTGGCGGTCCTGGACTGTTGCTCCAGAGGCTGCAGGGGGGCTGTGACCAGAGACCAATACAATGTGTCCATTTCCTAGGTTTTCATGGGGAATTAGCAGCAGCTTTCCTAGGGAGGCACATCCCCAGTCCTGCCCGTGGAGATCATTCTGGAAGCTGCAACTTCAGTCTGCTTCCAAATACATGAACCGAGGATTATAATTTTTAACTTCCATGCTCCTGATATAAAAAACAAACAAAGCAAAACAAACACGGTGAACAAGTCAGTGCCCATCACATTTCATTTGGACCAAGAACCAAGAACTTTGGGCTTTTCACAATGCAATCAGTGTGCAAGGCCCAAAGGAGCCATCTTGTTTTGATGTGCTCACGTACAACCCCAAGGAGATTTTGACTCCTACTGGGGCTGGAACATGAAAATGTTATTCTTTGTCTTATATTTGAGCTGGGAGCAAAGCCAGTTCCTGGCTCCCTGCTGTTGGGTGTTCTTTCTTGTATTTGTGACAACACTGGACTTTGCTGTGATAAGCTCTGTGTCTCTGTGTGCTGTTCAAAGTGATCACAAAGAGGTTCTGGCTTCTCTGTCTGGGACATGCTGAGGACATTGGCCCTAAATGACAACAGCTTCCCCAAATGAAACCAAAGTTTTCTCTAAATAAATTACTTACTGGCTTTTCACTTTTAGGCATTATTTAATCTAAGGTCATCCTTCTTGGAAGATGAGGACTCGGCTGCTTTCCTTCTCATCCCCAACACACACACACACACACACACACACACACACACACACACACACACACACTCTTCCCATCCTGTTTCTCCAGTGTTTTCTGAAGACCAATATTTAGTGTAGACTTTATTGTGTCTGTTTAATGCTTTTCACATTTGAGCCAACTAACCAATTTCTTTACATTTGAATCTCGCAGGTACATCAGAAATGGAAGGACTTCCTTCTGTGGGGGTGGAGTGGTTCTACTCAATAGATACAATTGGAAAAGAGGAAGTAAAACTGTCCTTATTTGCAGACGACATGATATTATACATACAAAACCCTAGAGACTCCATCAAAAAGCTACTAGACTTAATACATGAATTTGGCAATGTAGCAGGATACAAAATTAACCCCAAGAAATCTGAGGCATTTCTATACACCAATAGTGAACTTTCAGAAAGAGAGATTATAAAAACAATCCCGTTTACCATCGCACCAAAAAAAATTAAGCTACCTAGGAATAAACTTAACTAAAGAGGTAAAAGACCTCTACTCAGAAAACTACAGGACGTTGAAAAAAGATATAGAGGAAGACATAAACAGATGGAAGAACATACCGTGTTCATGTATTGGTAGAATCAACATCATTAAAATGTCCATACTACCCAAAGCAATCTATAAATTCAATGCACTTCCCATTAAAATACCAATGGCATACTTCAGAGATCTAGAACGAACTCTCCAAAAATTCATCTGGAATAAAAAAAGACCCCGAATAGCTGCAGCAATCCTGAAAAAGAACAAAGTAGGTGGGATCTCAATACCAGATATCAAGTTGTATTACAAAGCCACTGTTCTCAAAACTGCCTGGTACTGGCACAAGAATAGGCATATAGATCAATGGAATAGAATAGAGAGCCCAGAAATCGGCCCGAACCAATATGCTCAGTTAATATTTGACAAAGGAGGCAAGAACATACAATGGAGCCAGGATAGTCTCTTCAATAAATGGTGTTGGGAAAATTGGACAGATATATGCAAGAAAATGAAACTAGACCACCAACTTACACCATACACAAAAATAAACTCAAAATGGATAAAGGACTTAAATGTACGACAGGAAACCATAAAAATTCTAGAAGAATCCAAAGGCAACAAAATCTCAGACATATGCCGAAGCAATTTCTTCACTGATACAGCTCCTAGGGCACTTGAAACTAAAGAGAAAATGAACAAATGGGACTACATCAAAATAAAAAGCTTCTGCACAGCAAAAGAAACCATCAACAAAACAACGAGAAAACCCACTGTGTGGGAAAACATATTTGCCAATGTCATATCTGATAAGGGCCTAATCTCCAAAATTTATAGGGAACTCATACAACTTAACAAAAGGAAGATAAACAATCCAATCAAAAAATGGGCAAAGGACCTAAATAGACACCTTTCAAAAGAGGACATCCAGAAAGCCAAGAGACATATGAAAACATGCTCAAAGTCACTAATCATCCAAGAGATGCAAATCAAAACAACAATGAGGTACCATCTCACACCTGTCAGACTGGCTATCATCAACAAATCAACAAACGACAAGTGCTGGAGAGGATGTGGAGAAAAAGGAACACTTGTGCACTGCTGGTGGGAATGCAGACTGGTGCAGCCACTATGGAAGACAGTATGGAGTTTCCTTAAAAAACTGAAAATGGAACTCCCATTTGACCCTGTGACCCCACTTCTAGGAATATATCCCAAGAAACCAGAAACACCAATCAGAAAGGATATATGCACCCCTATGTTCATAGCAGCACAATTCACCATAGCTAAGATCTGGAAACAGCCTAAGTGCCCATCAGTAGATGAATGGATTAGAAAACTGTGGTACATCAACACGATGGAATACTATGCTGCTCTAAAAAGGAAGGAACTCTTACCATTTGCAACGTCATGGATGGAACTGGAGAGCATTATGCTAAGTGAAATTAGCCAGTCAATGAAGGAAAAATACCACATGATCTCACTCACTCATGGATAATAGAGACCATTGTAAACTTTTGAACAATAATAGATACAGAGGCAGAGCTGCCTCAAACAGATTGTCAAACTGCAGCGGGAAGGCTGGGGAGGGTTGGGGGGCAGGAGGTAGGGGGGTAAGAGATCAACTAAAGGACTTGTATGCATGCATATAAGCATAACCAATGGACATAAGACACTGGGGGATAGGGGAGGCTAGGGGACTGTCTAGGGCGGGGGGATAAAATGGACACATATGTAATACCCTTTGTAATACTTTAAGCAATAAATAAAAAAAAAAAAAAAAAAAAAAAGAAGAGTAGAAAACGTGGAAAAGTCTACCACATCCCTTCACAGTCCCTCCAGGTCACCTTGTGGTGGTGCTGCACTCTGGTGGCTACATTACAAATTGCACCTCCCAGTAGGGTCAAGCCCTTCTTTTTCCACGCAGTTACTCTTACAGAAATGGGAAAAGTCAGTGTCAAGTGAAAATGTAAGGCTCTTTATTCAAAAATCATTATGAATTTCAGGACGGTGAAGGTAGAGCATTAAACCTACTGCAGTCCCTCCTAAGTGGCTGCATAGATTGGGAGACCATGAAGCCGTCCCTCACTACCAGGGCAAATGGATGTGTTTATTCACCAAGTCAATTCCACACCAAGCTCAAGTCATAAAAAAATAGACCTACAGTTAATGTCATCCTTAAGGGTGAAAATAGAGTCTATCCCGCTAAAGATGAACAAAACTGCAAGTTTTCTAAACGCCTCAGTAAGACACGTGTGCTCTGAAGGGTGGAAGTGGATGCCCGCTGATGTTAATGCTCTAGGACAGTGGTTCTCAACCTTCCTAATGCCGCAACCCTTTAATACAGTTCCTCATGTTGTGGTGACCCCCAATTTCATTGTTACAAATTGAACATAATTAAGCATAGTGATTAATCACAAAATTAATATGTAATTACATATGTGTTTTCCAATGGTCTTAGGCGACCCCTGTGAAAGGGTCATTCGACCCCCAAAGGGGTCACAACCCACAGGTTGAGAACCGCTGCTCTAAGACAATGAAGTCAGTGATGACAGTGGTGGCAGGATTAGGATCAGCTCCAGTGATCAGCAGTGCAAGGAAAGCATGAGCTGTAGGGGCATCCACATCTGCTGCCATTCAGGGATCTGCTACATCTATGAGGCTGTTATGGCTCCAATAGTCTGGGCCATGCTGGACGTACCTCCAGAGTAAAGGATGAGTTGCTGCACTTGTACCTCCATCTAATCTATGTTAGAAGGATGAAGGGTGTTTTGTGAAGCCTCTGGTGAGACCTAATGAGGAAACTACATGCAGACTCCTAGGGTTTGGAGCAAGGCCATATCTTCTACAGCAATGGAACAAGAGCTCCTGACTGGCTTCTGGGCCTGAGGAGAGATGAAGAGTCTGAACATGGGCTGTAAGGTGACTAGGTAGGCAGAACTGTTCATCATGACCTGGGTTCTATCACACCCACCAACAGAAGGTCAGGTGGAGAGGGCAGCATCCATCACAGATGGAAGTGACACATCCTGGATTAGACAAGGACAGGTGGCCAAGACCATGGGCACCTACCACTCCAGCCCTGTGACCTGCCACATAGCTCCCACCTGAATCACAGAAAGTTAACTCTGCCTAGTTAACAAAGAAGGAAGAGGTTCCATTCATTCCACCTTTATCCCAGCCCTCAATTTCCCCCTTACACACACACACACACACACACACACACACACACACACACCATTGGCCACTCTCTTATCTGTCCCCAGGTTACTAGTCAGACTTACTCACTGACACCCAAATCCCCTGGGACTTGGCTAACTTGTTGACTCAGCTGAGGCATATCTTGGGCAATGGGGGTGAAATTTGGCTTTTCCTGGCTCTCCCAGGCCATGTGGAAACTGCTGCCCCAGACCACCCTTTGAGAGCCTGCTGCACACGCCTCTACTTGTCAGACCTGGAGACTGGACACCTCTGTCCCTCAAGTTTGGTCCTCACCTCCAAGCCTGTTTTGCATTCCCCACCTTCTCCAGGCTCCGTTTCTGCCCCTTTTCTAGTCTAACTATCTTGCACTCTAACTCCCTTCCTCATTCAAATCTTTCAACTCCCTGTCCTCATGTTCTGCATTCATGGTGTCCCCTTCCTACAATCTCTCATCGCTCTCCAGACTCCTAGCTCCCTACAAGATGCTCATCCCCTTTCTCCTCTTTGTTCCCTGTTTCATGTCTCCTGTCCCATGTTTTCTGTTAGCTTGTACACCTGGTGTTCCCTCGTGTCCCAATGTCAGGGCACAAATCAGAGTGTTTAAGAACCTTGTCCTTTCCCCTCCACCCTGTGTCTCACTCCTGATGCCCACCCAAGTCTAGGAGAATGGCACCCCCACCCCTCCACACCAGCACCAGTGGTTCCTACCTCAACCATAGGTCTGCTCCTCGCTCATATTTCTTTTTTTTTCTTTTTTCCTTCTCATTGTTTTTATTTTTATTTTTTTATCTTTAAATTCTTTATTAGTTAAGGAATTACAAATGTGTCCTCATTCCCCCCCATTAACCCCAATCCTCCCCCCCTCCACTCATGCTCTCATCCCCCTGTTGTCCATGTCCATTGGTTTGGCTTATATGCATGCATACAAGTCCTTTGGTTGATCTCTTCCCCTTATGTGGGAAACTGTTTATTGCCTTCACTATCTGATAAGCATAGACAGAGCACTCCCCGAAACCCCCCCCCCCGAAGGCTGGGTGCCTTTGAAGCCCTAGCAAAGCCCAGAGCTAGGCGCCACCTCTGTTTGTCCAGACAGTGGTAGCTGAAACTACTCCCCCATTTATTATTATGTAAATCCTTGCTGATGGGCTAGTCAGCCTGTTGCAGGGGGTCACCTGCCTAGGGCTATGCTATAGGGGCATCCCAGATCAATAAAAGCTTGGTGAGGCCTGAGCACAGGAGAAGTCCTTCGGGACTTGCCGCCTGGTCCCCCAATATTGCAAAATTATCTCGTGTCTTTTTCTCTCATTTGCTGTGCGGCTCCTCTTTCAGATACCGAACCCTACTCCACGCGAGTCGTGGAAGGAAACACTCAACATCTGGCGCCCAACGGGTAATCTGGAAGTGCAGGTCTCGCTGGAGCGAGAAAAGGAAGTTTACACCGAAAAGGTGTGGAAAACTCACCGAAAAAAGGTGAGGGGGATTCCACCGCACGCAATGCCCAGGATCAACTACAGAAGCCCGGGTCTGTAAGTAACTGGGAACGTTTTCTTAACCAGGCTAACAAACAGGGAAGGATTTGGCTTTAAGAAAGTAGATTCGGCTTTAAAAAGGTATATTTGGCTTTTAGAAAAGTAAGAAACTTTATTATAGGCTTTTGATTTGCATGTTTAAGTAGTTAAAATTTTAGAAGGTAATATCTTACAGTTTTTGCATGTTATTATAGAACATAACCCTTGGTTTCTTGAAAAAGGTGCATTAGATCTTAAAAGTTTGCCAAAAAGTTAATCAGAACTTGCCAAAAATTGTTTCCCCTGTGGAACACGGCATTTCATTTCCTAGAGGCTTTAGGAGAGGTCAAGGAGGATAAATCTCCTCCCCTTGCACCCTCCGCTCCTTAAGAGGAACAAAAAAAAAAAAAAAAAAAAAAAAAATGGGAGGAATGGCCTTCATGGCTCCCTCCACCTCCATGTCCTAATCCTGATATGTTTAATTTGCCGTTAATAGAATCACCTGTGCAAAAAGGCCAACTTATAAAGAAATTGGAATATTAAAAGGTACTCCTTTAAATCAAGCTGAAAAAAGAGTGCCATGGTCATCTTAATGTGGTTTCTTGTCCAAATTAAAATCTTAATTTGTATTTGGAATCTATCTGTAATAAGAAATGAAACCCCGCTGCCGAATCTCTCTCTGGTGCGGAGAGATTCAAAGGTGGCAGGAAAAGGCAGAGCTATAAGCTCTCCCGCAATGAGATTACTTAATGTTTTATTTAAAAATTACCGGAGAACATCTTATGACAACCAAACTTTGGCTAAGATAACCTTGGGTGCTAGCCATTGCTTTAGAAAGCGAAATAGGGAAAAACTTAAAATGTCTTTTTCAATTAAGCATGACTTTGGGAAAAATACGCCATCTGAGTCATTTGCTGAAACTTCCCCCAAAGCAGGATGTGGTGGAAAGGAAAAGGGAGCACATGGCGATCCAATATGGACGCCTCCTCTAATTTAAAGTCTCCTTCTCTTAATTGAAAAGCTTTTACAAATTTATAAATGCATCTGGGATTTCTGTGCACATGTAAAGGGAAAAAGCCAGATTAAAAACGAGTGCGCATAGTTTTGAGCTGAACTTGACCTTTTGATGTGTACAGAATAAAAACCCGAGACTGTTTTGGCTTTAAAAATGGCGAAGTTGAACCTAAGAAAGAAATGCAGACTGGTTTCCCAAAGCGATTTAAAGTAGCTTTTGAAATTTCCCGCCCTGAGGCAAGCACCACCAGGAAGTTGATAATCAAGTTTACATGTGAATAGCTATGGTTTTGTTTCTTGACTTCCCCAACAGGAAAATTGTGACCATTTTAGCAGCTATGCCAGGCTTATTGGCTGGAAACTTAAAACTTTTAAGTTCAAATCATCTAAAAGTATTGAAATTTATAATACTGAAATGTTGATCTGAGTATGCCTATTATGAAGTCTAGAAGATAGAAGTTAATCTATTAATTGAAAATGCCTTATATTTTATTTGAAATGTCTAAGATTTAAAGCTCTGAAAGTTTAAAGTGCAAATTGAATCGGGAGAAATTAAATATATAATGTATAACTTGTTTTTGAAAAAATAGAATGTGTTTTCCCTTAAATGATTAGGAATTCAAAATATGTTACTTCTTGGTCTGATTTTAAAAAGAGGATTAATTTTTAAGATCTCAACTGAAATTTTTAATACAAAAACCAGTTTAAATTTGATTGATATGCTTTAAGATAATTATAAAGGGTATAAACAGCTAATGAGATTTCTGTTTGTCTAAAATATAATGTTGGCCATCTATCTTTTAGGGATTTTGGTTTGCTCTTCCCTTGTTTATTGTGAGAATAAGGAAATCATCTTTTCTGTTCAGAGAACAGTGTAGACAGCCTCAATGTTGAGCTGCCAGACTTGGCAGCCGCCATGTTGGCCGCATGGCCTGCCGCGCCCCTGGGGGCTGCCATCTTGGAACAGCCCCTCCCTCTGACTTAGCTAATCACAAAAGGAGTGTCTGCTCACTGAGGCAGGATGGGATTTCAGGGGTGGAGTTTTAAGGTGGAGTTTTACTGCGGAAATGCGGATGGGGCAGAAAGTGTGCTTGCCTCTCGGATTTATTTAATACTATTTTTAAGAAGATATTTTTAATACTTAAAAATTAGCAATCATGGTCTTAATATAATTTCAGTGGTATGATAGACCAATGTTTTGAGCAGTTGGCTTTATAAGGGCCGACAATAGAGCTCATATTTCTTAAAAGGCTTGTAGATACATTTTTAAAAGATATCTTTAATCCTCAGTAGAACCACAGTTATACATATATCATAAACAAATTAAGAGTAATTGATTCCATGGTCAAGACTAGATCCTATTATGTTGAGAACTGTTTAAAAAGTGTTAAAAATGTTTTAATTAGATATGTATTTGGAAGTTTTTCCGGAGTGCAATATTTCAAAATATAATATACTGGGTTGCATAAGGAATTTCTGCCAAATAAAAGAAAGAATTGATTTATTAGTAGCAAAGTCTTTATTTAAACTAGCAATGTCTTTTATTTAAAAGCTCCTCACTGCTGCATTTTAAATTAGGCTGGAAGTGAAGCAGCGTTTGCACCTTGTGTATCAGACATAAAACTTTACTGAATTTACTAATCCTTGTAAGCAATTGAATCCTAGTAAAGTAAAATTCTTCTAAAAAGTTACTGAAGGCTTCCCATGATCCCTCTGTATATGCAAATAAGCCAAAAGGGAATGCTGTTTAAAAACATTATTTTAAATTTAATAAAAAGGAGAAAGTTTAATATTTTGAAATATCTTCCACTAATATTTACAGGATAATATAATGATTTGCTGTTAAAATACCAAATCTGAAAATAAGTACAGTCACCATAAATGTGTAATGACTTGGAATACATGGCCTTGCAGCACTATCAGTCAACATCCAAGAAGTAACCCTATAAGTTACTTGGTGTAAAAAAGAAAGATTTTTCCTTTTTAAGTTAAAATTCTCCAAGTGTAATCCAGCAGGAGGAAGACAAACCAGACAACCAACAGCCCAGAGGCCACCTGGGGCATGGTAAAGTGAAGTATGGTAACAATTAATTCAGGTAAAAACTGTAGTTCAGATAATATGCCTAAGTTTTACCTAGGTTACCCAAGGACTCTAGATAATGTGTTTACCCAAAACTGTAATTTAGATAGCATACTGTCTCTGCTTCTGTAAATTTCTCTCTTTTTTTGCTAACTAGGTTCCTCATTCCAAACCTTGAGTTTAAAATTAAGTTGTCATGACCTAGAGCAAAGAATATTCTTACATGGTATTATTCTACAAAGTTTTATTAATAATTTTTGATGCTTTATAACAGTATATTGTGCATTTATCCCAAACAAATTTACAAATGAATTTGAATGCTTTACATGAAGGGATTTATTCCTTTCCACTGTGTGGAGGGCCTCCTGGGGAAGGCACTTAAGCATTCTGTATTGACCTATCTTGACTTTTTTTGCCAAGAGGAATCCAATTGCCTACAGCTGTTATCTGAGCTCTCTGTTCAAGCTGGGATCATGAAAAGCTGGTACCATGGATCTGTCTCTGGCCCAATGGCATAAGCTAGGCCCTCTCTGGAGAAGAAACCTGGGTTCCCTATGATCAATGCCGGGGCCCCGCCAGCAGGCGAGGGGATCCAAAGGCAGTTGCTGGGCATGGAGGCCAGAGGGACATAGGCTATCAAGGAGACAGAACTGAACCTCACATCACCCTACTTGGCCCAGAGATAGCTGGTAGTCAACGACGGGTAAGATCCCACAGGGTGGGACGACCTAAGACAGGCACAGCTGGGGGCCAGTAGGAGAAAACTTGGGGTGCAACAAAGGTGGGGCACAGATCCTCACCCCCCCCAATGGTGCACGGACTTGAACGGTGCACGGGCTTGAACACTCGGCCCTTCTGAGGAAGGTCTCCTGTCCCCATGGCTGCTTCTTGCTTCCCATGCCCAGCCCAGATCAGGAACCAAATAACAGAAGAGATTTGGTCCAGCTGAAATCAGTACCCAGAAAAACGGAGGCTTGGCTAACAGACCCTATGTCTAAATCTAGCCTAACAACAGGAATGCTCAGAGCCTTCACAAGGATGTAAAGTGATCCTTTTCATTAATATTTACAGTGTAAATTAAGATTATTGTTAAAATATTAAATTTGACAGCAAAATAGTTTTCAAATTAATTAAATTTGGCTAATTTGAAATAAATAATTATTTAAAAAGTATTAACAAAAATGTTCATGGTAAACATGCTATGAACCTGAAGCATGTTCAGGCTCATTGTTTTTGCGTGCAAAAAATTAATATTTAAAGCTATCTAGACTGCATTATAAAATTTCCAAGAAGTCTAATTAAATCAAAAAAAAGGGGGATAGTGGAAGAATACCATGTAAGGAAAAATATCCTGTAACTAAATTACATCTAGAAAAATTTCTTTTTTCATTTTGTAATGCTAACAGCAAGACACCCATGAAAAACATATGTGGTGTCAAAATAAGCCAAAGGAAAATCATTTGGGCAAATATAAAAAGGATTCCCCAAGTAAAATTTCAATTATTAACCTTTGGTCGAGAATATGTTTGTATATTTTCAGAGAACAACTCCAAGACCATGTGGATTCCTGCAACAAGGGATCCAGGAGAGAAACTGAACAGATTGCTCCAGCCACAAAGACAGGAGAGACAGTTCAGAGATGGAGATGGTGAAGACGCCTTGCCATGCTAGCAGTCAGCAGCTGTGCGTCTCTGCAGGCTGCCCAGGACCAGACCAGAAAGGACCGGACCTGCATTTTCCACCATCCAGAACCAACATTTCATTGCTGGCGTATACACATGAACTTTTGGACATTGAAACATGGACTCAGAACTTTTGGACATTGAAATTGGGACTTGATTATTTTTTAAAGAAAAAATAAGGGGGAGATGTGGGAAACTGTTTATTGCCTTCACTATCTGATAAGCATAGACAGAGCACTCCCCGAAACCCCCCGAAGGCTGGGTGCCTTTGAAGCCCTAGCAAAGCCCAGAGCTAGGCGCCACCTCTGTTTGTCCAGACAGTGGTAGCTGAAACTACTCCCCCATTTATTATTATGTAAATCCTTGCTGATGGGCTAGTCAGCCTGTTGCAGGGGGTCACCTGCCTAGGGCTATGCTATAGGGGCATCCCAGATCAATAAAAGCTTGGTGAGGCCTGAGCACAGGGAGAAGTCCTTCGGGACTTGCCGCCTGGTCCCCCAATATTGCAAAATTATCTCGTGTCTTTTTCTCTCATTTGCTGTGCGGCTCCTCTTTCAGATACCGAACCCTACTCCACGCGAGTCGTGGAAGGAAACACTCAACACCCTTACCCCCACCATACCCTACTTTCCCTCTGGAGATTAATAGTCTGATTGCTGTTTCTCTGCCTTTGGATCTGTCCCTGTTCATCAGTCTATGTTGTTCTCTATATTCCACAAATGAGTGAGATCATGTGGTATTTATCTTTCTCTGACTGGCTTATTTCACTTAGCATAATGCTCTCCAGTTCCATCCAAGCTGTTGCAAAAGGCAAGAGTTCCTTCTTTTTTACCACAGCGTAGTATTCCATTGTGTAGATGTACCACAGTTTTTTAATCCACTCATCTGCTGATGGGCACTTAGGCTGTTTCCAAATCTTAGCTATGGTGAATTGTGCTGCTATGAACATAGGGGTGCATATATCCTTTCTGATTGGTGTTTCTGGCTTCTTGGGATATATTCCTAGAAGTGGGATCACTGGGTCAAATGGGAGTTACATTTTTAGTTTTTTGAGGAAGCTCCATACTGTTCTCCACAGTGGCTGCACCAGTCTGCATTCCCACCAGCAGTGCAGAAGAGTTCCTTTTTCTCCACATCCTCTCCAACACTTGTTGTTTGTTGATTTGTTGATGATAGCCATTCTGACAGGTGTGAGATGATAACGCATTGTCGTTTTGATTTGCATCTCTCATATAATTAGTGACTTTGAGCATGTTTTCATATGTCTTTCGGCCTTCTGTATGTCCTCTTTTGAAAAGTGTCTATCTAGGTCCATTGCCCATTTGTTGATTGGATTGTTTATCTTCCTATTATTAAGCTTCATGAGTTCCTTGTAAATGTTGGAGATTAAACCCTTATCGGTGATATCATTGGCAAATATGTTCTCCCATGCAGTGAGCCTTCTTGTTGTTTTGTTGATGGTTTCCTTTGCTGTGCAAAAGCTTTTTATTTTAATGTAGTCCCATTTGTTTATTTTCTCTTTAGTTTCCATTGCCCTAGGAGCAGTATCAGAGAAGAAATTCCTTCAACATATGTTTGCTATTTCGCTGCCTATGGATTCCTCTAGTATTTTTATGGTTTCCCGTCTTACATTTAAGTCTTTTATCCATTTTGAGTTTATTTTTGTGTATGGTGTGAGTTGGTGGTCTAGTTTCATCTTTTTGCATGTATCTGTCAATTTTCCCAACACCATTTATTGAAGAGACTGTCTTGACTCCATTGTATGCTCTTGCCTCTTTTGTCGAATATTAATTGGGCACAGTGCTTTGGGTCAATTTCTGGGTTCTCTATTCTATTCCATTGATCTATATGTCCGTTCTTGTGCCAGTACCAAGCTGTTTTAAGAACAGTGGCTTTGTAATACAGTTTGATATCTGGTTTTGAGATCCCACCTACTTTGTTCTTCTTTCTCAGGATTGCTGCAGCTATTTGAGGTCTTTTTTTATTCCAGATGAATTTTTGGAATGTTCGTTCTATATGTGTGAAATATGCCATTGGTAATTTAATGGGGATTGCATTGAATCTGTAGATTGCTTTGGGTAGTATGGACATTTTGATGATGTTGATTCTATCAATCTATGAACACGGTATGTTCTTCCATCTGTTTATGTCTTCCTCTATCTCTTTTTTCAGTGTCCTGTACTCACTCATATTTCTTAGCCTCATTCTGAAACTCCACAAAAGAGCCCTCCTGCATGGTACCCTTAGGTCCCTCTGAATCCATATAATGCCTAACACCCCCAAAACCCACAGGTCTTACAATTTCTTATCTTAACTATGAGAAGACCCCATTCCTTCATGACCACCCCGCTCCTTTCCCACCTCTGCTTACCTACAATCCACCCCTGGCTGGGTCTCCGAGGATTTCAGCCAAATACCCTACAGGCCACAAGGAGTAGGAAAGGAAACAGAATCAGAGGAGAGATTTGTTTCCATTTCCCAGGTTCTGGTTGTTGATTCTCTAGGGACAGGCATGTGGAATTTGTAAAAACAACAAAAAAATCAAAGAATGAGGACACAAATGTCTGGCCTGAGCACCAGGTCACAGAGGGCAGGAAACAGGGTGGGCTGGTGCAGGCCTGCGGGTGGAGGACGTGACCTGGGAACTGCATGTTTATTGGAGTTGTTGAGTTTCACGACAGAATATCTTTTAAAACCTCTGTGATCTTATTCTTTGAACACGCAGTGAAAACACATGTGGAATGAGAACACCGTTCACACTGTCACGTCCTCTCAAATAATGGTCTCTCTGAGGTACCAGAAAGATATCTGGGCAGTCAGGTCATCTCCTGCTGTGGACGCCCAGTCAAGAGGAAGGCAGGAAAACTGGAAATATGTATTTTAAAGAAATTGGAATATTTGAAGATATGGGAAGGGTGGACACTGAGTAAGATGACAAATTCAGCTAATTAGGTGATGGCAAAGTAAAACATGCATTGGGCAAATTGAAAGAAGCAAGACAGACTCTATTCAAGACCAGCGAGACTGAGCTCAATACCCCGAAACAAAATGCTGGAAAAAAATTAAGAACAGAAGCAGGAATCATGGGCATCTGTGTTTGCTAACTGGCTTTACACACACAAAAAAGAAAACTTCTTATGAAATCCTGACAGGAGGTTACCTCTAGGTTATAAAGGTCCTCACACAAGTTAGATTCCTACCCTTTTTCAGAGACTGTGACACAGGGACTCCAGGAGGATTACATTTTAAGGGGATGGGGCCAGGCCCTTGAGACAGATATTCTCTGGGTCATAACACTGGCAAGAAGTTTTTAAGGAGACTTATGTATATTTCAAAAAGGCGCAGAAAAAAATCTGCAATTGCAAGTTGCAATTTGCATTATAAAGGAAATGCTCTAAAAAAATAGAGATTAGAGACCTGTAGTCAGGAAGAGCCTGTCTGAGGGAATACTAAGGCCTTGGGGGTCATAAAAAAACTCTGCTTTCTGCAGAGTTGAAGGAAACACAACTAAATTTCATTCAGTCAAGACCTGGTTTGCATCTCCACCAGCTACTGCAATTTATAAAGAGGTACAATTCCCAGCCATTTATAAACAGATGCAAAATAGCTGACAGACCCTGAACATAGTCAGGATCTGATCTCCCAGAAGGCTGTGCTTTCCATGAAGACTTTACATTGCTCTCTACAGTCACCTTCCCTTTGAGGAAATGACATCTTCAAGGAAGAAGAGTATTCTCCATCCTCCAACATGGCTGATGTCACTTGATTGGCCTGATTAAGTGACCTGAGTGCAGAGGAATGACATTCACCTCATAGTTTGCTCTGATGCAGGTGTTTCTATGAAACCTAAGATGGGAGTTCTAACAGCCTCAAGAGGCTTCTCTAGCCTGCAGTCTCTCTAGCTTTGGGGGATGCCCTCTTCTCCAAGAGATTCCAAAGGACCCCCTCAGGTCAAATTTAGCTCCATAAAGGGTGAGGTCATTTCTAATTCTGTGGGCATCTCACTGAACTGGGACATTTGAGCCAAAGCCTTGGTTGTATTAGCAACATTTCCAATTATAGCCTATTGACAAGGAGAATAGAGTCGCATTTAACATATGCAAATAAGTTTATTGCCATGAAAACAAAAATACCCAAGAATACTTAAGAAATTTTTTGGGGAGAAGTCAAGCAGGGAGAAAAAAAGGTCAGTATTGCTACCAACATGGGTGTCCTTCTGTGTATTTCTGTTGCCCACAACAGTGTCCAGGCACTCTCAACTGGCCCCCCTGAAAGAGGGACAGAGCTCAAATTCCTGTGACCTCATCACATACTCCCACCAGTCACCACACAACCACTGACCATCCTCTGAGGGACTCAGTGTCACCTCCGCTGTGGAGATGGTGCAACTAAAACAAATCAGAGGTGTGATCCGGTGTGGAATGTAGCCTTAAGTAAAAAATAATGACAATGTCAGCTCTGATTTTGTGTGTTTATTGACTCAGTGTAAGTCTTCTAAGGACTCTCCACCCCCACAACAAATCTATTTAAAGGGCACAAAAAATTATTCCGAGTTTAGTAACATATAGGAGAGGAGGAGGGTCACTAATATTTTACATCCAGCTCAACCGGCACACTTTCAGTAACTGATGGGGTTGGACACTTCACACTGGTAATTCCCAGCATCCTCCCTCCTGACAGGGTCTATGGTGAGGGTTCTGTTGTTCCAGGACAGCTTCATCCGCTCTGTCAGCCGCAGATTCATGCCATTGAAAAACCACTGGGTGGAGGCTGCATTTGTGTAGCAGGTGAGGACCACGGAATCCTTATGCTCCATGACTGTTGTGTTGCTGGCTAGGAGGGTGGGCACTCTCACAGGCTCTGCAGAGACACAGAGGGTATGGCTTATTGAGAGTGGGCTTGGGGTGTGGGGCCACAAAAATAAATCAGACATCTCAGGCTCTCCCATCCAGTGTAAGGTCACCAGAGGATGGTCCTGGCCTTTGGAGAAGGACCACTGTCTTTGTTCAGGTGACAATGTGTTAGAAGGAAGGCTGCACCTCTTCTCTGACCCCAGATCACACCAGGGTGACCCCTGACCTGTTCCCACAGACATCTCTGTAGTATCAGCACATGAAACCCTTTCCAGCCCATGAGTACAATAACCTCATCATCAAGATAAAACTTTCATGAGCTTTTATTGATTTTTCCCGTAAAACTTTATTTGACTTTAAATATGATCAGGTCCCGCTTTTCATGTAAACTTACATGTATGTTAGAGAATGTGGGCTTACCATATATGTCCATCTCTGGGGCCAAGGGAACTTTACAGAAAGTTAAAAAAAAAGCATTTACCCCTTGTTAAATAATTCATTAGGCAATAAAGATGGTCCACCCCAGTCTTTATGACCTTGGAGCAGAAGAAGTTCCATCTAAAGTTCCATTCCTTAGTCAGCACAGGACTTTATTTTCTGGCCAGCAGATTGAATAGCACCATGAACAAAATTGCTAGATAAGTGGTTATTATCTTTAAAAAAGTTGAAATATAAGGAAACTACTTGATATGGTCAAGGCCATACATGAAAGCCCATAGCTTACACAATACTCCATGAAGATACTCAGAAAATGTTACTAAGATCATGAACAAGACAAGATGCTGCTTTCCCCAATTTTCAACATAGTACTGGAAGTCCTGGCCAGAAAAACTAGGCAGGAAGATAAAATAAGAAATACCCAAATTGAAAAAAAAAAGAAGAAAATAATCTTTTAAGAAAGACAACATAATCTTACATGTAGAAAACCCTAAAGATTACCATACACACACACACACACACACACACACACACACACACACACACACACACACTTTGTTAGAAAGAATAAGTAAGGCAAAGTTACAGGAGACAAAATCAATAGCATCATTTCTCCTTAAGAAAACAGTTCCATTTACAATAGCATCAGAAAGAATAGCATACTTAGGAATAAACTTAATTCATAAAAAGGAAAATGTATACACTGAACATTACCAAGTGTTCCTGAAAGAAAGTAAAGAAGAAACAAATACATGAAAAGACATCCATGTCCATGGATTGGAAGACCCTGACTTATCTACATGTTTAACACAGTCCTTATAAAAACCCCACTGACTTTTTTTGCAGAAATAGAAAAATACATCCTAGAATACAAGTGGAATTTCAGTGGACCCCCAAATGGTCTCAACAATCTTACAGAAGAAGAATGAAATTGGAAGTTTCGTACTTTCTAATTTGAAAGCTTACTATAGAGCTAAAGTAACCAGAATAATGTGACAGGGGCACAAGAACTTCTATTCACCAAAAGACACAATCAAATGGTTTGGGTGGAGAGAGGACAGTCTTTTCAACAAATGGTGCTGAACAGCCATATCCACATGCAAAACAAATGCAGTGGACAAATGCAGACACAAAAATTCAGTCAAAATGGATGGAATCCTAAATGTGAGACCTAAAATTATAAAACTCTTAAGGGGAAGCATTATGACATTGGACTTGGCAATTATTTCTTAAACATGACACTAAGAACACAGGCAAAAAAATTAGATAAATTGGATTTTGTCAAAATGAAAAAATTTTGTTTAACAAGGGACAAAATAGAGTGAAAAGTGACCTATGGAATGAGATAAAATATTTTGAAAATCATATATAGGATGAGGGGTTAATATCTAGAATATACAAAGAACTCATATAATAAAACAACAACAACAGAACCAAATAACCTGATTTTAAAAATAGGCAAAGCATTTGAATAGGCCAGTAATGGCGAACCTTTTGAGCTCGGCATGTCAGCATTTTGAAAAACCCTAACTTAACTCTGGTGCCGTGTCACATATAGAAGTTTTTTGATATTTGCAACCATAGTAAAACAAAGATTTATATGTTTGATATTTATTTTATATATTTAAATGCCATTTAACAAAGAAAAATCAACCAAAAAAATGAGTTCGCGTGTCACCTCTGACACGCGTGTCATAGGTTTGCCATCACTGGAATAGGCATTTCTCCAGAGAAGATACACAAATGGCCAACAAACACAGGAAAAGATGTTCAACAACGCTATCACACAAAAATGCAAATCAAAACTCTCAAGGTTGGAGTTGTTGCTTGTGATGTTGGGTGTGGGTACCCGACTGTGCAGGTGACAGAGAGAACTGCCCTGTGTGGTACCTTTGAGTCCTCCAAAGGCTTCTTCAATCAGAGTTGGATCTCTCACCTCTCAGCCAACTTGAGTCCTTAAAAGAATATGGCAGATCTGTGTTGTGTATCACAAGACAAATGCATGAGGATCTGAGTGCTCAGGGAATGTAAGGCCTCCAGCTCTGTGAACGGGAGAAAGTACAGACTTTCTAAGGTGTCAGTGAAGTGTCAGGGTTTGATCATGGAAAGACATAAGACTGGGAGACAGAGCCCTGACCGGTTTGGCTCAGTGGATAGAGCATCGGCCTGCGGACTCAAGGGTCCCAGGTTCTACTCCGGTCAAGGGCATGTACCTTGATTGCGGGCACATCCCCAGTGGGGAGTGTGCAGGAGTCAGCTGATCGATGTTTCTCTCTCATCGATGTTTCTAACTCTCTAACCCTCTCCCTTCCTCTCTGTAAAAAATCAATAAAATATATTTAAAAAAAATACTGGGAGACAGAGACCACCCCAGATTTCTTCTGGATTTTCACAGACCAGCTGACTGCCTGGATGACAGGGGACCATTCCTTTCAGCTGCACAGACCTCCATTGCCCAGCCGAAGTGTGTTTCTATGAAACACCATTTTCAGAACATCCTACAGCCTGGGCTTTGAGGAGAAATAACACATGGGGACCAGGAGCAACCCCATGATCAGTTGACTCCTCAGGCCCCTGGGCCAAGAGGTGGAGCAGGCCTTCCCAGGTCAGTGTGAGCCAATAAATCATAGAGCAGAGTCTGAGGAATGAGCTAGAAAAGAGTGAGCACAGGCCAAAGCTTGGTCATTAAAGTCATTCTCCCTCTGCTGAGGGCAGATACAGAAAGGGTGAGGGACAGCAATAGGGTAGCATGGACTTGCTGGAATTCTGACCCTTGTGAACCATTTGTGTTTGGTGTTTATGCGATATAAATTTGGAAATAATTTAAAATCTTCCACGTGTGAAATTTATTATTAATACTCCAATTGTTGGAAGGACTATTTCTCTAAAGAGCAGCAAAGGATCTGAGACATGGGACAGGGACAGGGGGTTTGTCCTTCGTGGCCAGAATTTTAAGGACTCTGCATCCAGGTTCCAGTTTCTGAAGAGATTTTGGATCATTTATTTATTCATTCATTCAATCACCATTTATTTTTCTTAATTCATCAAAAGCAACTGAGTGTTACATAATGGTCCCTGAACTGGTTGCAAGTGTAGAGTGAGGAGTGAGCAGGCAAAGTCCTTTCCTTTATATCCAGTGGGAGTGACACTAACACATCAGGAAACAAATAAGTGGTTTCAAGTCCAGGGCAGGGAAGCGTGGATCAGCCACCTGAGGGGAGGGCCTGGACGTTCCAAGATTGACTCTGATTTTTACTGCAGGTAATTTGGTTTTGGAGTTAAAACAATTTAATTCTCCATTTCCTTTCCTTCCCCAGACCAGAATCTCTCCCTCTGAGCTGAGGATGCCTTAGAAGGAAGGATCTGAACCAATGGTTGGTCTAGGGAACCACAGACACCTAACAAGGCCCCTGGGGTGGAGGAGAGGATGGGGCTCTGGCTGCAGACAGACCTCAGGTGACTCTGATCAGCTGCTCATGGTCTGTGGGACTCTGTTTTAGTGACTGTATCTCCCTGTGCCTCGGTTTCCTCTCAATGAAGGCGGGTAGATATTTGGCTGCCAGGTTGTCAGTGTATTAATCATGAAATATTCACAGTATCTGACTAAAGATGGTCAAATAAGAGGTATCTCTTCTTGATCAACTCTAAGAGAGAATCCCCTCGGCTGGTCCCTGCTGAGTGAGAAGCTGCCAGGAGCATCTATCTGCCTCTGTTCCTCCCTGGGGATACTTACCTTTCACTTCACTCTCCTAAGTCCCCCAGAATAGTCATCTAATGACCTGGGGACCTTATCTAGCTGTGCTCTTCACACATAGCCTCAGGTGAAGGACCAGACTCCATTTCTGCCCAGATGTAGCTTTTTGGGACTGAGCCCTGGCTGATGACCAGCTCAGAAGCCTTGTGACTCAGACACTCAGGAAACCATTGAACTCAGTCAGCCTTTCCCAGGAGCTCAAACCCAACCTGTCACACACTCCCCAGGGTCCCTGGGGTCAGGAGCTCTAGGAGAAGGGCCTGGGAAGGGGCTTCCTTAGCTGACTTACTCTATGAGGATTCCATGCCAGGCTCTGACCTAGCCCTGCAGGGTCTTTCCCAGGGTCATGGTCATGGGGAGGGGCCCAGAGGCCTGGACTGAGACTGGTCTCCCTCTGCTGAGTCACTCCTATCAGACTGGCCCTTCTCTCTGTGGAGAATGCCTGCAGGGCTGGGATCCGGGATAGGAACTCTGACCTTAGGAAGTTTGTCTCCACTGTGTGTGTCCTGCACTAAATGCCCAAACCCAACCCTGAATGTGAGGCAGAGGGGGATGGAGCAGGGTCCAGGGCTATTAGTTCTGTGTGTGAAGTGAAATTCACCCACCCAACACCCAGAGGTCAGAGAGTAATCACTCACGGTATACATGGAGCCGTCCAAATCCTATTTCTTTTTTTGAATCTCGAAGGTGGGCTACTATGGTGTAGTATCCTGTGTCCTTCCGTGTGACCCTCTTTAACAGCATGGATCCATCACTGTTTACTTTCTCTCGACCGCTGTATGCAGGCCCTAATGCATGTACTCTTAAGTCCACTATAATAGATGCAATATTCCGATGGGATCTCGCCCCTTCCCCTCTGTACCACAGAAAGCCTACAGCATCTGGAGGCTTGTTGCGGATACGCAGAAGCACATCCTTCCCTTCGGCAGCATTGGTCGGCACAATAGCGAGCTGGGCAATGGTGGGCGGGCTCCAGAAGGTTAAGAGTGAGACTAGAAGAGAAAAGAGAAATGGGTCAATATTTGGATCTATGTATTGGAATGGGAAGATGCGGCCCTTTATACTGAGCAAGTCTCTTCATCTCTTCATCTCTTCGCCTTTGTCTGTGTGTGAGTGTGTGTGGTGCCCATGGCCAAGGTCAGCAGCACGGCCACCAATACGTCAGCACCTCAGAACCTGTTATTTTTGTTAGTTTGTTTTGAATACTCTTCCCCAGGTGTCTGCCTGGCTCACCTTCTCACTGCCCTAAGACTCCTGATGACACTCAGAATGTCCTTGGGAGACACCTGTGGTGACCACCTCCTCTAAAAACCCGATGTCTCCATTTTCTGACCTGTCCCTGTTCTCTCCACCTCATGGAACATGTGGGTCCCTGACCTGACATCTAGATCTTTCCTTGTCTGTCTCCTCTCTGTAGAAGGTGAGCTCCGTCAGGGAAGAGGCTTGTCTGATCTGTTGTACCCCAGGGCCTGCAGCAGGCTGAAATGCCTGTGGGTAAATGAATGAATCCCAGGGTCCTGCACCCTCCTGGGGTGCATGTGCCCATTTCTGAGGTTGGTGATAAAGACAACGCGTAGTGTCCCTGGTGAAGTTTTTCTGGTGTCTCCTCACATAAATTGTTATTATTATAATCAGTCTACAAAATTCAATACTCAGTAAGGAATAGCTTAAAAAATGAACAGCAATCAAGGTTTTCCTGCCCTTCACCACTTTCAAATCCTGAGATGTTGTGGTTGTGAAACTCCCTCCCCAATCCTGCTCTGCTCCCCTGCCCTTTCCCTTCAGGTCCACATATCAGCCTCCCTTTTCTCCCAGAGGCTGTCCTCAGGAGATCTTAACCAGTCTCTGTCCCCCATCCTCCCATCCACCCCATTGTCCCCTCCTTACTGGCCAGCAGGAGCCCCTGCCAGGGGACAAGCCCTCTGTGAGCAGAGGCTGAAGGGGACTCCATGGTGACTGCTGCCTTCTCTGTCCCTCCCTCTGTGGGAAGAACTTGGGCTCCAGTAAGGCTCACAGGCACTGCTCTCCGGACGGGTAGGATCTGCTGTCCATCCTCCCCATGTGCTGAGCCTCCTCCTGGGGCCAGATCACTTCTCTCCTCACGTGGGCCAGGGTGGGTTCTGTGCTTAGGAAGCTCACTTGCCCTCCCCTCTTTCCTGCCACCCCTGTCTCCTCCTTGCAGTTTACCTTTACTCTATATTTCAGTTCTCTGGGAATTGCTGAGGCCTCTGAACACACACACACGCACACACACAGGCACACGGCATCCAGAAAAGCACTAGCCTGGGGCGTCCAATTCCTGGTCACTCTCCCTGGCTCCCTGGTGCCTGCACAGTAGCCTCCCCCATAGCCCTCTCTCTTTCACATTTGACTTTTCTCCTCAAAGAAGGAGTTCTGCGGCCACCCCAGGAAAATTGTCACAGGGGTGTCACCGCTGCTGTGCATCGGATCTCCTGTGAAACTTTGTAAAGATTGCAATGCCCAGTTAACATATTTAAAAAGCTGCTTGAGCCCTGACCAGGTGACTCAGTTTGTTGGAGCATGGTTCCATGCACCAAGAAGGTTGTGGGTTCGATTCCTGGTCACAACACATACTTAGGTTGCAAGTTTGATCCTGGTTGGGACAACAGATTCTCTCTCTCTCTCTCTCTCTCTCTCTCTCTCTCTCTCTCTCTCTCTCTCTCTCTCTCTCCCTCCATGATGAGGAGACACCCCTCCCCTTCTCCTGTGCACAGGGAGGGTCTCCAGATCCTGTTAAAATGCAGATTCTGACTCAGCAGGTGTGCGGTGAATCATAGACTCTGCATCTAACAAGCTCTCAGGTGAGGTGGATCTTACTGGCCTGTGGATCCCACTTGCAACAGCAAGGCTGATGGAGGCACATGGCCTCCTGTGAGGGTGACCCACTCATCCCAGCATTGGCCTCTGCTGTGTCTTGGTCTTGGGTCTGTCAGCACCACACAGAGAGCACCACAGGCCCCAAACTGGGGATTATTTCTGTTTGTGACACAGAAACCCAGCTGGGCACCAGGTCTTCCCTGTGTTCTCAAATGTGCTGGGAAGATGGGATTTCCTCCCAGCAGGAAGGCCACAGAGGTGACTGTGGGGGTGAGAAGGCGTCAAGCTGGGTGACGACTGCAGAGGGGACCCTCCCTCTATCTCAGGTTGTCACCAGCCTGCCCTTTGCTTCCAGGGACAGAGACCCAGAACTGGATGTCTCAGAAGGACCTGCAGTTCCTGAGTGTGAAGGGGAAGGTGTCCTGTGTGTCTTGGGAGAAGAAGACGGTGGTAGGAGTTCATGTGCTGTGGGCTCCCAGGTACGTGGGGAATGGTTTCAAGGAGACCCTCCCTCTCTATTTCTGTTGGTTGAGCCTGTCCATGTGCTCCCTGACTGTTGGGGCAGTCTCTGACCTCTGCTTGGGAGACTTGCTTGTGGTCCCCTCTCCTTGCCCATTGGTGGTGCCAGGCATGGGTTGGGGACCAGCACAAAGCCGCTGAGAGAGCTGGTGCTCCTCTGTCAAAAGAAGAAACATCCAAACCTGTGGAGAACTTTTATGAATTCATTTGAGCCACAGTGAAATCATAGGCCTGTTAACAGGGCCTCAAATCCTGCAGAGAATGGCCATTTTGCAGCTTATTTTATACATTACTAGTATAATCAAAGGAGAAGATGAAAATAGTTGCATGAAATCCATTAGGAGGTTAGAGAAAGTATATTGAGGAAATCCCTAAAGTTAACAAAAGGCAAAAGGGAGAACATATTGTTTTTTACTTTGGTGGGCCCAGGATCATTAACAGTTACAGCATGTAGAGAGGTTATGCAAGGAACCAGGTAATATAAGGAGTCTGTGGTATCCTATGCTGATCCCAGAGGTGGTGTCTTCAAATTGTCTTGCAAAGAAAAAATTACTCTGATATGTCAAAGGTATGTTATCCAAGATGCATAGAACAGGGAACAGGGCTCATTTAAGGTAAAGTCTGACCTTTGCTAACAAAGCTGTAGGCCTGGGACATGACGACCTGCCATCACCTGCCCTGTTAGGAATTTGTGATCAGACCACACTGTGCAGTTACTTTGGGTCACTGAGCTTGTCAGTCCTGCCATGTGCCCCCATGGGCTTGTCAGGCTTATTTTACAGTCCCCCTTTTATTCACAGGCCCTAGAAGTAGCAGGTGGGATGGAGCAGGCACGAGGGCGGGGTCCAAAAGGGCCTGTGGGAGCAGGGGATGGAAATCAGGCTCCTTCTCCAGTTCCTTAGGCAAAGCCAGGTTCATATGTGAATTCCCTGTGTTGTCTGTGTGTTTAAATGTCGCCCCCTGGAGAGCAGGAGAAGACCTGCAGCCAATGTCAGGTGCTGCACCAGGGATGCTGACCAGAGGGTAGGAGATGACCCTGACACCTGAACAGAGGTAGGCTTTGGCCTTCAACCTGAAAAACCAGTCAGTCGGAGCCCAGTCACTGTGGGTCCCAGGCCTCCTGACTCCATCCCAGAGCAGGGTGAGCCCAGTGAGAAGACAGGCATTGTCCAGAGTATTATGAGTCCAGTGTCCTGAGAACTTCCCCCTCTGGTGGATGTGCTGTTTCAGGAGGAGCTCTCTGTCCCAAAATTTTCAAAGGAAGGGCCTGGTGATTCTCTTCTGAGGCTTTTAGTAGAGTGTCTCGAACTTGGAGGGCGGATCCCCCAAATGCCCTGTGTGTCTCCATCGTAGCTTTGGGGTGTTGCATCCAAGTCATCTGTGATTCTCTCCATCATCTGCTATAGGCCTCTATGCATGGCTTGGAGCTGGAGTAGCTCAGATGGAGACTTAATCAGAGAAGCCTGTAGGTTCTTGTTAGGGCAGTGATGGTGAACCTTTTGAGCTTGGCGTGTCAGCATTTTGAAAAACCCTAACTTAACTCTGGTGCCGTGTCACATACAGAAATTTTTTGATATTTGCAACCATAGTAAAACAAAGACTTATATTTTTGATATTTATTTTATATATTTAAATGCCATTTAACAAGAAAAATCAGCCAAAAAAATGAGTTCACGTGTCACCTCTGACACGCATGTCACAGGTTCGCCATCACTGTGTTAGGGGAGGGGAGCCCCATGAAACCCTCAGCCCCTCTGACATAGAAGCAACTCCAGATCCTGGGATCTCCTGTCCCATCCTGTACAGGAAGTCTCCCAGGACACCATGGGATGATGAGATGCCTTTAGGGATGATAGGCAGGTGTACCACAGTCCAGGGACCTTGGGGATGGGGAGTTATCCCCTAATTCCTTTGAGTTCAGTGTGGGCACCCTCCTCCCCTAGTAGTAACTCTACCTGGGGTGGAGGATCCAGGTGTCTGCCAGGTCAGGGATCTGCTAACAGTGAGAGGTCAGACCTCCCTTTATTCCCTTAAAATCACAACGCTCCCTATCTCCACCTTGTGAATGATCCCTAATCTACCCAAGGGCCTGTCCTCCCTCCTGGCTGTAAGTGGGGTAAAGACCCAACCCTGGCCCTAGCTGGGTTTGCTCAGTGAGTAGAGTGTTGGACTGAAGACTGAAGGGTCCTGGATTTGATTCCTGGTCAAGGGCACATGCCTGGGCTGCGGGCTCGATCCCCAGTGTGGGGCATGCAGGAGGCAGCCGATCAATGGTTCTCTCTCATCATTGATGTTTCCATCTCTCTCTCCCTTTCCCTTCCTCTCTGAAATCAATTAAAATATATATTTTTTAAAAAGACCCAACCCTGGGACATCCCCAGGCACTTGCTGGCCTCCTCTCAGGCTGACAGCAATGTCTTCGTGTTGATAAGGAACATGCTCGCATTGCAAGCATCACACAGGTAACAGGCTTCCATTGGGTGGTCTCCTCACCATTAAATGAGTGTTTACTGAGCATCTGTAATGTGTCAGGCCCTGAGATGGGCCTTGGGACCTGAGCGAACAGGACATAGGTGGGACCTGTGCTCATGGAGTTTGCCTTGTAACAAAGACAGGCTCCCAGAGAAATCACAGCACCGAGGACTTAATCAAAATCCTGAGAAGGGCAGTGAAGAAAAAGGTCTGGTGTGTCCAGAGCATGTACCTGAGTCTCAGCTGGACTGTGAATCTCAGAGAGCACTTTTGAAGTGTAAATGGCCATTCGCCCCTTAAAGGACAGAGGGTGGTGAGGAAGAGCTGCCTGCAGAGGACTGGCCTTTGGTGGGCAGAGGTCAGGCTGTATGGAGGAACTCACAGAGTCTAGAGTGCGCAGCCTGGAGAGCGAGAAGTGCTGTGGACTCGGTGATGCTGGTGAGGTAGGACCTGCTGGTCTTGGAAACTGCTCCAGTGGGGTCAGCAGCCCCCTGGAGAGGCTGCAGGTCATGGAGTAGCTTTGCTGCCCTCTGGTGTACAAGCAGAAAAATGAGCAAAAAAGGTCATGCTACGTTTTGGTATTTTTTTTGAGTTTTGTATTTTCTACTCAACTTATATCTTAAGCAATATATCATGTGTATATATAATTTTAAACATATTTACTGAGTTAAAGTTGACATATAATACACTTAAAATATTAAAGGTATATAATTTAATAAGTTTTGCCAGATGCGTGCACCAGAGAAGTTGTTACAATGAAGATAATGAACATGTTCTTCACTCTTAAAGCCTCCTCAGGCCCTCTTAAAATTTCATTGTTCTTCTCTCCCACCTTCTTCCCTAGTGTTAAGGAAACTCTCATCAGTTTTCTGTCATTATAGATGAGTTTACATTTTCTAGACTTTTCTAAATTTGAATCATACAATATGTAATATTGGGCTGTGGTTGGCTTCTTGACTCAACAAGATTATCCTGAAATAGTTATTTCTGTTTTATCCCTTAGTTCTATTTCATTATGGGGATGCTCCAAACTTGCTTATCCATTCACCCATTCATGGTCATTCGTGTTATTTCCCAGTTTGGGTTATGACAATAAACTTGCTATGAACATTTGTACAGAAAGGTCTTTAGCACAAAGAATTAGGTGCTTGTAAAACCATTGAAGGGCTAGAGAAATGGAAGTTAGGAAGTTGCCACTGGAAGTCTGGTTTCAAGGTCCCACTGCCACAGCCCCACCCAAAGGTAAAAAAAAAAACACACACACAACACCTGCAGAGCCTACCCATCAGTCAACACATTAGCAGAAATAATCTCCCATCCAGCTTCCAAATTACACACAAGTGCATCTCAGAGGCTGAGTTTAATTCACACCTGGATTCCCAGTCATTAGAAGTGGGAGCTAAAACCGGTTTGGCTCAGTGGATAGAGCGTCGGCCTGTGGACTGAAAGGCCCCAGGTTCAATTCTGGTCAAAGGCATGTACCTGGGTTGCGGGCACATCCCCAGTAGGAGATGTGCAGGGAGGCGGCTGATCGATGTTTCTCTCTCATCGATGTTTCTAACTCTCTATCTCTCTCCCTTCCTCTCTGTAAAAAATCAATAAAATATACTTAAAAAAAAAAAGAAGTGGGAAAGGTGGTATTTAACCTTTCAGCCCCTCTGGTATAGGAGGAAATATAGAAAGGGGTGGAGCATAGATGTCAAGTGCCAATAGACAATACATGGCATATCTGAGCCCACATGCAGGCTGTGGGACTCTAGGCAAGTGATCCCACCTCAAAAAGAGTTGGTTTCTTCATGTGATATCATAGAAAGATATTTGGTGGGTTTTTTTTTGTTCTTAAAACTGAGCAACTAAAACTCTGGAAATTTTCTCAGTGACAAGGGAGATAAGAGTGTCTTTTGTACCGATGAGGCAATTCCTGACAGGCCTCTGGATAATTGCAGGGTGAGGGCAGGTTGCCATGAAGACCAAATCTTGATTAGAAGCTTGGAATTTTCAGCTGTCAATGTAAGAAACGTTTACACCCGTAGAGAAATTTATAAGTTTATAAGTTTATTTGATCCAAACTGATGACAATTTCCAGGAAACAAATGTCCATGGATTGAGAAAATGCTCCGAGAATGGCAGTTTTGCACCTTATTTTATACATTACAACCAAAGGGGGAGGCGTAAGGGGTTACATGAAATCCATTGGTGCTAGGTTAGGGAGGCCAGAAAAAAGCAAAGCAGGGAAATCTTTGAGATTGGATGAAAAGTAAACAAATAGACACAGACTTCTTTTACATTGGTTGGTACAGGATAGTTAGCAGCTAACAATTAACACAATAACAATGGGGAGTTTTGTGGTTACTGCTCTGGTGCAGTAATGGGTCTGGACAAAGGGACATTACCCTGATATTCCAAAGATATGTCATGGTAGATGCAAAAAAAAAAAAAAAAAATAGACAGGCTCAGTTAAGGTAAAGACTGACCTTTCTCAGGGAAGATACTGGCCTAGGACATGACTATCCAACATGACTTGTTTTTATAGAAAGTTTTAATTTCAGACCATCCTATGTGCTTACTTTAGGTCTCTGAGTTTGTAAGGCTACCACACAGGCCTCTTCTAATCTTACCAGGGTTAGTATGTGGCCCCCTTTTAGTCATAAATCAATTTAAAGGCTGCATTGATGATCAAACTTTTGGTTAAATAATGAGGTTCCACGGTGCTAGGAAGGCTCATTCCAAGGAAATCTTAGTGTCAGAGTTGGTCTTGTTTACTCATGAACCATTGGAGATGGGGCAACACCGTGACCTTGAATGGCAGTCAAGGCCAAATTTTCTCAAAAGTGAAAATCAGATAAATGAGAGGTAGTCAGGTCTTATGGGCCTCCATTAGAAAAACAACAACACTCTGGATCATTTCTAACCTATAAGCTATCATGATCCAAGTTTTGAGGACACACTATACACCTCTTCAGTTTTCACCATCTGATCATGATACTGATTCCCATTTACTATGGCTCATCTACTTCCCATTAGAAGCACTTAGTGCCTTTAATTATTAATCTGATTCCTGCTAGTTGTGCAATTGGAAGCTGTAACTTTAAGGTTTATGCAGAAACAAGGCTATAAGAACACAATGCTGTATGTTACAATTACCGTCTAAACATTCCATAATCCAAGAGGACAGTAAGAGTTTCATAAATAAAATTTCTGTGCCTCAGCAGCAGTTACAGAGGGCCATGTTTTTATAGCCACCTCAGCTTCCATTTGAATTAATATAATTAGTAGTATTTGTTAAAGTTGGGTGTAGATTCATTCCCATAACTAGGTTCTAGCATTTATACATAAAATTCCTTTCTTAATATTCTTTTTTTCCATTAACTTTCAACAACTTCCCTTGTTCTTCTTGGTTTGTCTCTTTTTACTCATTCAGAAATAACCAAATTATTAGAACAAACTACTTACTTTTAACCTCTCTTAAAAACACACACATTCTTTTCCTTTCCTCCCCCCCCCCCCCAATAACATTAATTCTCAATTTCAAAATGTTACCAGAAATGGGGCCTGGTTTGTCTCTTTTTACTCATTCAGAAATAACCAAATTATTAGAACAAACTACTTACTTTTAACCTCTCTTAAAAACACACACATTCTTTTCCTTTCCTTTTTCCCCCTCCAATAACATTAATTCTCAATTTCAAAATGTTACCAGAAACGGGGCCAGGTCTGGAGTGGGTTTGCCTAAGGACAGCTGGTAATGTGTGAGTTCTTGACTTCATGCAGGAAGTATTTCACAACATGAGACCAGGTAATTTTAAGACCCAGGTATTAAAGCTGGGAACAGTGAAAGAAGGGTGCAGGATAGAAGAAGCAATAGGAAAGAGACTAGGCGGCGCTGCTTTGTCCCTCTAGAAATGTTATGGGAAAGAAGTGAGCCCAGGTGGGACTGCTGTCAGCTCACTGGAGAGTCTGAAAAAAGGGGCGTTGGAGACAAGTTCAGGAGGTTAACCCAGGATGAGCTGCTGCTGCTGCCCACTGCTCCTGGTTACATGTCTCATGGGGACCACTTAGAGTTTAGGAGAAAAAAAAAATCACTTGAAAAGGAGATGTAAGTGGGCATGCCCCAAGAAATGCATTGGTTGACTTTGTCTTGAGGGTTTTTATCTCCTTTCCAAAGGTGGAGATTTTATGGGATGTCTCAGGGAATATTCATCAGCTTTCTCAGGTGCGCCCTTTCAGGGTCATGGTCTCCACTGACTAGTCAGGGCAAGGTATAAACCACACGACTGGCAATATGCCAGGGGAGAAAAGGCCACCCGGAAGGCAAAGTATGGCACCAGTTTTGCCCATTGCTAGGCACCAGGGGTTTTCTGCCCTGGTGACCTTCTGTATCTGGCTGTAAATTGCTCAGCTAGTGTGTTCATCTATCTGTCTCAGTTTTCCTGTTCCACTTGTCAAGGAATTTTCCTAGCTTCTTATTAACCATAAAAAGAGTATTATTAATATTACAAATATTATCAAATAACCTTTAAAATTATTAACAGTTGGGAAATATACACAAGATTTGAGAAAAGCCAGAAGAAAAAGTACAATTATTATTATGACTAATATTAGCAGACAGGTAAATACTATAAAACTAATAAAGTTCAATATCAGTTTGTAAGTATACAAACTGATATGTTATGTCTTGGCATAGCAGTCTATCTCTGATGTCAGCGGCTTCTCATCCTCTTTGATTGCTGAAGGCAAGTGTCAGAGACGGGGCAGATGTCCATTCCCAGTTAAGCACTTGATAAGGTCTCTTTCAACAATGTTGGAGAGAGTCTTTAATTGATGTCTTTCCAATGGACAATATAAGTCATTATTTTTGAAGTCTTTGTCCTTTGGGAACACACATGTGAAATGAATGTCACTAATTTATCTGTCCCTATAAGCTGGTTAATAAGTTCTTAATAATGATGCAGAATGTCTCCTTTTTCATAAGGTTGATTCATATGTCCCTTCATCTAGATTCATAGGGAGACCAGTGACTATATAATGAGCAGAAAACCTATGTGCTTACCAAAAGAAGTAGATTTCAACTTGAGGAGAACTATAAGAAGAGTTTTTGGCCAAGGGAGATTAAAAACTTCTGAAAAGTTACCAGGTAAGTTTTTTGTTTGTTTGTTTTATTGCTTAAAATATTACAAAGAGTGGTACATATGTCTCCCCCTTTTTCCCCCTTGACCTTCCCCTGGTCTCCCCTACCCCTCAGTGTCTTGTGCCCACTGGTTATGCTTATATGCATGCATACAAGTCCTTTGGTTGATCTCTTACCGCCCCCACCAACCCTCCCTGGCCTTTCTGCTGTAGTTTGACAGTCTGTTCGATGCTGCTCTGCCTCTGTATCTATTTTTGTTCATCAGTTTATAATGGTTTTAATTATCCATATGTGAGTGAGATCATGTGGTATTTTTCTTTCTTTTTTTTTTTTTTTTTTTTTTTGACTGTCTCAACATTTTATTTTTTTAGTTTCTGAAATACAAATCAAAGTACATTTTTTTGTAACAAAGCATGTTAACACGCTTTACATTCTTTTCAATACAGGATGAGTTAATCTAGGTACTTAAAAACTTCCTCTTTAAAAACAGCATATTTTATAGAGGGAAACAGCTTATTAAAAAGATACATGAGTACAGGCTATCATTTTTTTATTATCTTAGTGCTTCTGAATACCAAAGTTGGAATAACAGGCCCTTCAACTGAAAATTTGGTCCTCTAAAATATGTAAGTATTCCTCCCATAACAAAAATAAATTAAACGTACTGCTGGAAAAACAGCAATTTTTGGTATAAGCCTCTGAGTGAGCTTGCAAAACAAGTTAGGATGTGTTTCAACTCGACAGAAGGAACATTCTAGAATCCACCTTAAAACATTTGGCAGAACAACTGGCCTGAGGCTACTGAGGTTGTTTTGCCTCAGAGGGGGACAGAGAGTGCACAGGAGAGTGCTAAAGTCTCACAATAGTCACAGAATCACTTACTCAAAATTAACCAAAATTCTATATAGATTATACAACAATAGTAGAACAATTTCAACAGTTATTACATGCCCGGAAAGCAAATTGTAAATTCAGAACAAATATCTCAGCAGGAACAATATTCAAAATGTTTATAAGACTTTGAAGATGAAAAAAACTTCATCATTCATAGATGATGTCTTATGCACCAAGTACATTTGTTTCCAGGACACTGGGGACAACTACAAAACATACAAAGTAAAAATAAATCCAAGCTGTTTAACCTTCCACCATTCCCTTGAGTATTAAACCCAGACCACCTTTAGCCACTTGCAGGGGTGTCTTTTCTTCTTTATTCTCAATGTAAATACTTGCTCCATGGGACACCAGCAGTTTTGCTTCTTCCAGTCTCTCTTCATCGCAGGCTAAGTGTAGAGGAGTGTTACCCTCAGTGTCTTGGATGTTTGTGGATGCTTTGTAGTACAGAAGGATATGAATCATCTTCAAGTTACCCTTGGCTGCCGCCCGGTGCATTGCTGTAGCCTCATAATGGTCCTTAGCATCTGGATTAGCCCCGCCTTCCAGTAACATGACGGCGATCTCGTGCCTGTTTTTGGAAGCTGCATAATGTAGGGGAGTACAGCCATTTTGATTGACAGCATTCACTTGAGCACCTCTTCCCAGAAGGGCTTTTACAATCTCATCCCGGCCAGCAGAAGCGGCAATATGAAGAGGAGACCAACCAGCATCATCTTTATCATTCACTGGCACTCCAAGCTGCAGCAAGAATTCAACAATTTCTGTATGTCCCGCTGAGCATGCCCAATGCAATGCAGTTCTGCTATCCTGGTCAGTTCTAGTAGCCAGGGATTTATCGGCCAGGATCTCCTCCTTCAACTCCTGCAGCTTTCCGCTGTAGGCCAGATTGCAGACCGTTAGGTTAGACACAAACCCCTCCATTTCGTTTTCCCAGGATCTCAGTGCAGCAGGACCTCACGTCGGTATTTTTCTTTCATTGACTGGCTTATTTCACTTAGCATAATGCTCTCCAGTTCCATCCATGCTGTTGCAAATGGTAAGAATTCCTTCTTTTTTATAGCAGCATAGTATTCCATTGTGTAGATGTACCAGTTTTCTAATCCATTCATCTGCTGATGGGCACTTAGGCTGTTTCCAAGTTTTAATTCTACCATTTGCATGTTCCACAAATCCAGAGAACTGGGGTGATAGGCACAATGAAAATACTGTAGACTAGGACAAACATTACAAATGGATTACATTATTTGAAATGAGTCCCTCAGTCACGGTAACTCAGAGGAAATTCCCCAATTGAGAATTAATTTTTTCCAATAATAATGTACCTTTGTTAATGCTGTTGTTCTTCTGCAAGGGAATGTCTCAACCCAGTGTGAAAACATACAAACCATAACTAACACATATTTGTATTCTGGAGATAGTGGCATTTGGATAAAATTCAATCATCATACCTCAAAAGAATCTAAAGGAAGTGGGAAATGTCCATGGGAACCTTGCAATGATTTTCCAGGATTATATTTGGACCGATAGAATATCTACTATATACTTTATAAGCCACAGTAGAAAGTTTATAGTAATACTAGGGGCCCGATGCATGAAATTTGTGCAAGGAGCTCAGCCCTTGTAGCCCTGGCTGCCTCAGCCCTAGCAGCCCTGGTTGCCTTGGGGCCCCACCCACTGGTCATTCCAGAAAGTCGTCTGGAAGGTCGTTCCACCATCCGGTCTAATTAGCATATTAGCTCTTTATTATATAGGATTGTTGACTTCATGAAATCATCTTTTAAAAACCCCAATGTGTTAGCTCATGCTGGGGTCCAACCCCAGCAGGTCCAGGGGTCCCCAAAGGTGTGGACGGAGTCGGCAAAGAAGGAATGACACCGAGACAGTGCCCAGTTGATCAGCAGCCTAGCCAGGATCTCTAGCTAGGATCTCCAGCCAAGTTCTGGTCTGGATCTCCAGCGAAGTTCTGGTTAGGATCTCCATCAAGGTTCTGTGTCCATGTTCTCTTGCCATGTTCTGTCCAGGTTCTCTAGCCAGGTTCAGTCACCAGGTTCTAGTCAGGTTCTCTTGCCATGTTCTATCCAGGTTCTGTAGCCAGGTTCTGTAGCCAGGTTCTGCCTCTAGGTTCTTCAGCCAGGTTCTCTCGCTAGGTTCTGTCTCTAGGTTCTGTGGCCAGTTTCTGTCCAGGATCTTTTGCCATGTTCTCTCACTAGGTTCTGTATCCAGTTTCTGTCCAGGATCTTTTGCCATGTTCTCTTGCTAGGTTCTGTGTCCAGGCTCTGTCTCCAATTTCTGTCCAGGATCTTTTGCCATGTTCTCTCCAGAGAAGTTCTTCTGTCTCTAGGTTCTGTGTAGGTTCTGTGTCTAGGTTCTGTGTCCTGTTGTCTTGTTACATCTGTATTTATACCAGTTGATTCCAATCCTATCAATCTCTATTCCAAAGGTTAGGGCGTTTCTTATCTCCATTCCAGGGAGTAAAGATTATATAGCTTAAGCATGATTGTTCGTAGTTAAAGTGATTAATTACCAGCCTGGCACTTAGTTAAGGGGTTTTATTCCCTCCCTAACTTCAGGGGAAAATCCCTACCTGGGGAAACAACCTTTCTCAGAGAGGTGACCTTGGTTAAAACACATAGTGCCAAGAAGGTGAGCAAACATATTAAGAACAGTATGCCATATATGCCAGGTCCCTTGAAACAGCAAGGATGGACCGGCTCCTGGCAAGCTCATGTACATATTAAAGTATAGGTAATTGAGTCTGTAGAGATAAGATTGGTTTCTGATTGGGATCATCTCTGTTTGTCTGGATCAAAGTTTTCCCTTTTTTGTTGCCATCTTTTTTTTTCCTTCTGCAGCTGTCCATTGGAACTGCAAAAGTGAGTATTTCATTGATTTAATGGGAAGCAAGGAGAATTCTCTGGTCTAAACAATTTGGCTATTTCATGCTGCCTGTCGAGATGCAGCATCAGCTAAATGATTTTATTTTGCTTTCATGGTGGCAACTTTAGAATGTTCTGGAATTTTTATAATTGCCAGTTGTTTCAATTTGTATGCTATCTAATAATATTTCAGTCTATTTTCTATGCACTCCTCTGAGAAAGTTAAGAAGCCTCACTGCTTCTACAACATTCTAGAGTTGTGAGCTACATGAAGGGCATAGCCACTATTAGTGTAAATATTGACTATTTGATTTTTGACCAATTGACAAGCCCTAGTTAGAACAATTAATTCAACTTGTTGGAAAGATTTTATTCAGGTGTATAAGAACCTTCAATTATGTCTACCACAGGAGTTATTGCATATCTAGCTCAGTAACATCCTGTTCATCTTTCAAAGATCTATCTGTAAACTAAATTAAGCCAGCATTATCAAGGAGTTTCCTATAAATCATTCCTATGAACAAAAAGGTGATCAGTGGTCAAAAACACAACTGTGGATGTTTTCATCCTGCAAAGAAGGTAGCAAAATTGTTGGCTTAAGACTGTTACATCAAGTTTAAAAAATATTAGGCACAGAAAGCAAGAACCAGTCAGAAGTGTTGAGTGTGATAAGAATTCAGTAGAGATTCAACATAATGAGGAACATGAACAAAACAGAACCTATAACTATCTTTTCTGTTTGTTTGCATATGTGTCTATAGCAGAGATGGCTGTCATGCAGGGAGGGAGCCCTTTGGCTACTGAGCATAACTGCTGACTATAATATGCTATAGGTCTATGATAATCTTAATTTTTTTGAATTAAAATTCTAAAGTATTTCCTTTATTTTTAGATATAAAAGGTTAGAAAGTTTATAGGTGTCCCAGATAGACAGCTTCAGGCAATTCCATAGAGATTTTATAGCTTGTTTCCCTTCTGGGTTCCAGAGAATTTGATCAGGTAAATTTCACTTTAGGACACATAGAGGCTGCAACATTAATGAAAACTTTGGAACCCAATTGTGACAATATCTAGTCAAACTCTGAAATCCTCTAAGCTGTTTTCTTGGATTCCTCTGAGTCTTTCTAATAAATAGCCCATCTTATATAATAAAACCCTAATATGCAAATTGACCAAACAGCGGAACTACTGGTGGAATGACTGGTATGATGCTCACTGACCACCAGGGGGCAATACTCAACACAGGATCTGCCCCCTGGTGGTCAGTGTGCTCCCACAGGGGAGTATCACTCAGCGAGAAGCCTGGCTCACAGCTGGCAAGTGTAGTGGCAGTGGCAGGAGCCTCTTGTGCCTTCCTCAGCAGCGCTAAGGAGCAGTGAGCTGAACAGTAAGGGGCAGCAAGCCAGCAAGCAGTAAGGAGTGAGGGGTCCCAGACTGCGAGAGAGATGTCCAAATGCCTGATTCCCTGGCCTAAGCCGGCAAGTAGACACCCCCTAAGGGGTCCTGGACTGCAAGAGGACGCAGGCTGGGCTGAGAGACCCCCCCCCCCCGAGTGCACAAATTTCGTGCACCAAGCCTCTCGTCTTTATATAAGAGACAGCCAACGTATTTTACTTAAATATCCCTATCACTTGCAAGGAAACTTTGCTCTGAGGAAGAAGGCAACTATGTTGGGTATTGTTAAGAACAGATAAAGTAGCCCCAATATCTATAAGGGCCTTAGTAATTTTCCCTTTCATTATAATTTCAATTTCTCAACTACTAGTAAGGAGAAGGAAAAATGACCTCAGAGTCTTCAAAGCAACTATATTCTGCTTTTGTTTCTTTCCTCTTTCTGAATCCCATTTCAGTTTTCCATAACCCTTCTTGGGGTGAACAGACTCCTCTACCGGAGTTCAGTGAACCATATTTAGTAATAGTAATTGGAATAGGTCAGAATAGCCAAGATCATCCTATATAATAAAAGTCTAATATGCTAAGTGAATAGTGTAATATGCTAATGATATGCTAAGACCACTCAACCACTCGCTATGACATGCACTGACCACTAGGGGGCAAAAGTTGACCAGTTGACCAGTCGCTATGACGTGCACTGACCACCAGGGGGCAGATGTTCCAAACAGTAGGTTAGCTTGCTCCTGGGGTCCGGCCGATCGGGACTGAGCAAGATGGGCCATACATGCCCTGGAGCCCTCCTGCAGTCCCCCCACAGCTGACCAACCTCCCGCATCCCTCCCCAGCCCCGATTGTGCACCAGTGGGGTCCCTCAGCCTGACCTGCATCCTCTCACAATCCAGGACCCCTTGGGGGATGTTGGAGAGCCAGTTTTGGCCCAATCCCGCAGGCCAGGCTGAGGGACCCCACTGGTACACGAATTTGTGCACCAGGCCTCTGTCCTATATAATAAAAGACTAATATGCAAATCAACCAAATGGCAGAACAACTGGTCACTATGATGTGCACTGACCACCAGGGAGCAGACACTCAATGCAGGAGCTGCCCCGTGGTGGTCAGTGCACTCCCACAGGGGAGCGCCGCTCAGCCAGAAGCTGGGCTCACAGCTGGCAAGTGCAGCAGCAGTGGTGAGAGCCTCTACAGCCTCTGCAGCAGCACTAAGGATGCCCGACTGCCAGTTTAGGCCCAATCGCCTTGGGGAGCTGCAGTCAGGCATCCCCTGAGGGCTTCTGGACTGCAAGAGAGTGCAGGCTGGGCTGAGGGACACCCCCAGGCCTGAGTGCACAAATTTCATGCACTGGACCTCTAGTATGTTATAACAGTAAAATTAAATTCGTTGGTGAACCCATCAGGGTCCTGGAGAAAATTGGGGAAATCTTGAGATAGATTATTTAATTCTGTTCTAGTCCAATAAATATATATAGTCACTGGTTCCCCTCTGCCTGAGACTGGCTTTTCCTTGAAGGGAGTTGCTAGAATTCCTGAAGTTCTTGTCTGAATTTCTATTCTTATTTTCTGTTAGGCCCTTAGGGTGTGATAGTGGAAGAGATAGAGAGGAGACAGAAGAAGAAGGAGGAAGGGATAGGAAGGCAAGTCTGGACAAAGAAGCTCAGAAAGCAAAGGATATAGTGCAGGAGCTGTAGAAGGGGGAGGAATGGGGTGTTGGCATTCATTAGCTTCAGAAGCCTTCTTTAGTCTCTAAAAGTTTTATTAACTTCATTTTTAAAAAGATAAATTTTCTGTGCTCTTTCTAAAAACTTTTCATTTCCAATAAAGATAAGCTTTCCATTTATTCTGTATAATTTTAGAGCTGTTTTTTTCCTCTACTTTTGCATGCAAAAAATCAATTAGGTGTCAAAAGTGTTCCTTTTTGTCATATTACAAGTTGATATCACTTCTAGTTGATATCACTTCTGGCAATCTTCATATTTCTGTAAGTACTTACAAATAAAAGCTTCCTATTAATTGCACATTTGCATGAATATTAATGGGGCTTGGGGGGCAGGGAGTTTTCAGCCTTGCAGGCATGATTTCCCCTGCTAATTTTAGTTTTCTTTGGATCTGCAGAGTCAGAACTAATTTCTAGGGAAGTTGTGTGATGGGTTGAAGTGAGCTTCAAGGGGCTGTCGCCTCCTGAGCAACATTAAATTCTCTTAAATGTCTGGATTTCTATCCACGACTGTCTAATACAGCTGTGAGGACTCTAAGTGCTAGGTAACCAACTTGTCCCCCCGGGACAAGTCAATTATTTAATTACAATTAAATTGGAATTCCTTAAGGGGTTCCTCCACATTGTGAGACATGCCCTATGACACCTCCACAGCGATTCTTAGTCACCTAAGAATATTCGTGAATAGTGTCTTCGGAGCTGAATTAGTTCAGGCTCTCGTTTATCCATCATAAGGTTTTGTTCAAACTTCAATCTGAAAGCAACTTCAATTAAAATAAAAAGTTAAAGACTAGCCACCCATTTTTCTCCTGTCCTGAGTTTTCAACTCCTATCTTTAGCCTGGGTTCTTTCAACTCTTAACTCTTTAGCTCCACATTAAGGATTAAAAAAAATAAAACTGCTCAAATAATGTCAGCCCTCTTACCTTAAAACAGAGAGGATGGAATTTTGAAGAAAACTCACCCAAACTCACCCAATGAGAAGCCAGTGGGGCACAATGGGTCCCTGCTGGCACCTAGCAAGAGTCGGGTCTGCAAGGTGGTTCCGGGTGGTCTTCTCTGGAATTCTGCTGCACAATGCTCAGTAAATGTCAACATAAGAAAAGTTTAAACCTGTAGATAATTGTTATGGGTTTATTTGAGCCAAAAAAAAAAAATGACAATTGCTAGGAAGCAAAATCTCAGCAGATTTAGAAAATGCTCTGGAGAGTGGCAGTTTTACACTTTATTTTATGCATGAGAATCAAAGCAAGAGGCCCATGGGGTTACATGAAATCCATTAGTGATAGATTAAGGAGGTGGAAGAAAGAAAAACACGGAAATTTCTGAGATTGGTAACACAATAATAATAACAATGAGAGGTTTTGTGGTCTATGCTATGGTGCAGTGAGGGGTCTGGAAAAATGGAAATTACCTTCCTATGCCAAAGGTATGTTGTTGTGGATGCAAAAAAGCAATAGATAGGCTCAGTTAAGGTAAAGATGGACCTTTGTCAGGGAAGATACCAGCCTAGGACATGACTACCCACCATACAGTGCTTTTAGTTAGGGAGTTTTAATTTTAGACCATCCTATGTGGTTACATTAGGCCTCTGAGTTTTTAAGACCTGCCATGCAGGGCACACTTGAGTTTGTCAGATTTAGTATGTGGCCTTTTTTTCATCCACACAGACTAACCTCCCAACTTCTTGGGAGAGGAGAAGAGCTAGAGATAATCACCAATGGCCAATTATTTAATCAATCATATGAACACAAGGAAACTTGCATTAAAAATCCTAAACATGGGGTTTAGAGTGGTGCTGAGAGGGTGAGCACCAGGGAAAGTATGGGAGCTCCATGACCCTCCCCCCATGCCTCGGTCTGTGAGTCTCTTCCATGTAGCTGTTCCTGAGTTGTATCCTTATACTACACCAGTAATAGTAAGTAAAGCCTTTTCCTGAGTTCTGTGAATCATCTAATCTAATAAAAGAGAAACTCTAATCTAATAAAAGAGAAGCATGCAAATTGACCATACCTCCACTACACCCACCAGCCATGCCCACCAGCCAATCAGGAGTGAATACACAAATTAACCCAACTAAGATGGCGGCATCGACGGAGCTGGAGCGAGCAGGAGGCTTGGGTTGCCCCTGGCAATGGAGGAAGCCACGCTTCCTGCCTGCCCTGCTGGCCCTGAGCTCCGCTCAAGGCTACAAAGTTTCAATTATAGAAGATAAATAAATCCCAGATACCTGCTTCCAGCCCGCGGCCGTGGCCAGCCTGAAAACAGCCATCAGCCCCTCACCCAGGCAGGCCAGGCACCCTCGCAGGGACCTCCACCCTGAAGGGGCTGTGGGCAGCCTGAAAATGGCCCTCAACCCCTCACCCAGGCTGGCCACACCCCTATGGGGTGAGGGTCCTCACTGGGGGACTTGGCCAGCCTGCAAACAGCCATCAGCCCCTCACCCAGGCTGACCAGGCACCCCAGTGGGGACCCCCACCCTGATCCAGGACACCCTTCAGGGCAAACCAGCCAGCCCCCACCCATGCACCAGGCCTCTATCCTATATAATAAAAGGGTAATATGCAAATTGACCCTAACAGCAGAACCACTGGGAATGACTGGTCACTATGACACACACTGACCACCAGGAGACAGATGCTCAATGCAGGATCTGCCCCCTGGTGGTCAGTGTGCTCCCACAGGGTGAGCTCTGCTCAGCCACAAGCCAGACTGATGGCTGCCAGCACAGCGGTGATGGCGGGAGCCTCTCCTGCCTTCTCAGCAGCGCTAAGGATGTCCGACTGCAGCTTAGGCCTGCTCCCTGCTGGCAAGTGGACATCCCCTGAGGGCTCCCAGGCTGCCAGAGGGATGTCTGACTGCCAGCTTAGGCCCAATCCCCCCGGGTAGCGGGCCTAAGCCAGCAGATGGACATCCCCCGAGGGGTCTCAGACTGTGAGAGGGCACAGGCTGGATTGAGGGACTCCCCCGAGTGCACAAATTTTTGTGCACTGGGCCTCTAGTCCTATCTAATAAAAAAGGAATATGCTAATTGCCTGCCCCGCCCTCAAAGATGGCGGTACCCATAGCCAATAAGGAGGGAATATACTAATTGACTGCCCCACCCTCAAAGATGGCGGTGCCCACAGCCAATAAGGAGGGAATATGCTAATTGACTGCCCCGCTCTCAAAGATGGTGGGCATGATGGTGGTGCCCAGTCCCCTCAGCCCCCCTGGGGTGGCCTTGCCAAGGGCCTGTGTCCAGAGTCCCCCAGTCCCCTCAGCCTCCCAGCCACCCAGGGCCACCCGAGGCTCAGGTAACCAGGGCCAGCTGAGGCTTGCGCTGCTGGCAGTGGCAGCAGAAGAGGTGTGATGGGGTGTAGCCTTCCCCTGATTGCCGGGTCACCTCCTGCCTTGAGGGCTCCCAGACTGTGAGAGGGGGCAGGCTGGGCTGAGGGACCTCTCTTCCAGTGCATGAATTTTCATGCACCGGGCTTCTAGTTTTAGATAATTATGAAACCTGATGGGGAGGTCATGGGAAGCCCCAAGTTTGTTGTCAACCAGGCAGAAATGTGAGTAGCCTGGGCACCCCATTTGCGAATGGCACCTGAAGTGGGGCACTCTGGTGTTGCTGAGCCTTGAAGCTGTGGGGTCTGCAGGCACTTCCGTAGGTAGCCTCAGAACTGAATGTAATTGTAGGACACCCCACTGGAGATCTGGTTGTTGATGAGGGAAAAAACATTTCCTCTCATGTGAGAAAACAATCCAGCAGGTGTGATGCTAGAAGTGATTATGATAATGTCTGTGAACTGCCTATTATAGATGCTCAGTTAGTCTGAGAAGACTTTTCTTTCACTCTTATCTGTTCCTATGACCTCTAAGGCCTTGATAGGTCAACTTCACCCCTTTTCCTCCTCTTTGTTCTCACAGAACGAGGCCTGAGGCAGTGGTTCTGATCCCAGGAGCAGTGGAGGTACAGGCCTGTAAGTCTATTCATATTGTTGTCCACCCTGAGGTGAGATCCATTTACTGGCTATATAGCTGGTAAACTGACACAGGGTGCAGAGGAATGAAAGAAAGCATATAATTTAAAGGAACAAATGAAAGGAGACTGGGCAGCTCACGCTCAAAGACCCAAACACACCAGTGGTTTTCATTTAGGGTATTTTAAAGGAAAAAAGAGAAAAAAATTATGATTAGGGGGTTCAGGGTTGTGATCTGTGAGAATTGGTCAGTAGTTATGAGGTAAGTTTCCATGATCTTCTTTATCTGATTTATTTCTCCCCAGGCATCATTCTCTTGGGGGGCCTTGGCTATTGGGGCCCAGAGACCTTCCTGTTTGCAGACAACCCAAAGTTCTGCAATCCATTTTGGGACTGTGTAGGTGGTGTTACCTTAAGAGAAGAAAACAGATCTATCTTGTGGTTAACAGGCTACATCTTTCTCTTCTCTCCTGCAATATGATTTCCTGCAACCTGTTTTGCAGGCTCCAGGCCACATCTGCATTCTTCCTATCGCACCTGCAGGTCATTATTTTCTATTTATTCTTTAACTAGATATCATGACAGCCAGCTATGGGAGCAAAATATATTTTTCCTCTTATCTTTCAAAAAAGTTTAATGGGATAAAAATCAAATTAAGAGACAGATTAACAGGAGACAATGTACAAAGTCTGTTATATGAATAAATATTCTGGGGCTATAAGAATAGAGACCAAAGGAAGCATTGGGTAGTGGAGGCTTATATGTCATTCTGAAGCTAAGGGGGAAAGAGGGTTGTGGTTTGAGGCTTCAAAAGGCAGGAAGCCATTGGCGTGGAGATGCCAAAGAAAATGTTTGGTAAATGAACGTTTGCTGGGCATCTCCCTGTGAAAGTCCTTCCTGGAGCTCATCCTCCATCTAAATATATTCTAGGCAATTAATCAGGGAAGTCAAAGGAGGGCTTCCTGAGTCTTTTGTTTCCTGAAAACAACACCAAAGTCAATATCCTAAAAGGCACATCTGGGGTGGCAACTGTGCTTCCATTACAGCAGAGCCACGACTCATGCTGGTCTAACAAGTCTAACTAAAAGCTCAATTCTATGATCCCTAGTCATGTAATTAAAGTCATTGAGTACCTGAATCATTACCAAACAAGATAAAGTACTGAAACACTGTTCCATCAATCTAAATGTATTGGCTTTTGACTTCTTATTACAAAAAAAACCTAAAAGATACATTTGAATCTGCTAATAAAAATGCTTCTTGCTTTATTGCTCAAAGCTTCTCTCTAGTGGGCATCTTAGTTCCCAGAGAGCAACTTAATGCATGTGCTAGGATGTTATCCATAGCTGTTCAGGAAGAACTAGGAGTCCTGTGACCCTGACTTACTTCTCTGACTGTGTTTATGCCATCACTACTTACTGCTTTGTCAGTTGCTTTGTTGTGTTTTAACATGTCCCTAATTTTAAGTTACCTGCTCAGCTTGTTGCCTACCTGAAGGACTCCAGTCAGGTCTCTCTTGTTGAGAAATTGGGGAGGTGGGGGGAGTCTCACAGAGGGTTGCCTACCAGGTTTCAATATCATACATGCACTTTCATGTTTAACTTAATTTAGTCCCAAAAATGCATTCAAACATGAATGCTGGAGAAAGGTCCTGGTCTGACTTACAAAAACAAATGGGTTCATAAAGGGCCCTGCAGTCATGGTAACTTTGTGGCGTCTTTATATTTTCTTAGTCAATTAGAAATATTGTGTGTGGGTGTCTAGGAGACATTCTGATTATTCATTTGCTGATTTTGGAAATGTGTAATGCACTCTTCCTATGCACCTACTAGGCACTGTCCTGAGCCCTGGGGGCACTGTCCTGAGAGATCAATTGGACATTATTGCGGATGTTTAACTGTTTACTTGACAACTTATATCTAAAACTGCTTTCTGCACAGTGGGGAGAAATGTAGCTAAATCCTTTCAGCCCAGACCCAGTTTCATCTCCATCAGTTCCTGTAATTTATAAAGAGGTGCAAGTTCCCAGACATTTATAAATAGATGCAAAATAGCTGAGAGACTGAATAGAGATAGCATCTGATCTGATAGCATCTGTGCTTCTGGAGTTTTCCATGGAGACATTACATTGCTCTCTACAGTCACCTTCCCTTTGAAGAAATGACATCTCCAAGGAAGAAGAGTATTCTCCATCTTCCAACATGGCTGGTTTCTGATTAGTGACCTAAGTGCAGAGGAATGACATTCACCTTATAGTTTGCTCTGATGCAGGTTTTTCTATGAAACCTGAGATGGGATTTAACAGCCTCTTGAGGTTATAAGGCCTCACCCTCACACTTCACCTGCAGTCTCTAGCTTTGGGGGTTGCCCTCTTCTCCAAGAGATTCCAAAATACCCCTCAGGTCAAACTTAGCTTCATAAAGGGTGAGGTTATTTCTAATTCTGTGGGCATCAGTCTGAACTAGGACATTTGAGCCAAAGCCTTGGTTGTATCAGCAACGTTTTCAATGAAATCCTGTTGACAAGACAGAGTGGTACTGAACGTATATAAATAAGTCTATTGCCATAAACATAAGAATACCCAAGAAGACCTTATAAATTTATTGGGAGAAGTCAAACAGGGAGAAAAAGATCAGTGTTGCTACCCACATGGGTGTCCTTCTGTCTATTCTCATTGCCCACAACATGTCAAGAGGCCCTCCATATGTCCTCCTGAAAGAGAAACAGAGCTTGAATTCCTATCAGCTCATCACAGGGTCCCACTAGTCATCACATGACCACTGCCTGGCCTTTGAAGGACTCTGTGTCACCTCCACTGTAGAGATGGTCCAACTTAAACCCACAGGAGGTGGGATCTGATGTGAAATGTGACCTTAAGTCAACAATAATGACAATGTCCGCTCACATTTCTGAGCGTTTATTGACCCCTGTTTGCTGCAATGGGCTCGACACTTACAACTTAATAGAGAGTAAAGGATTCAAAGTAAGTTGGCACTTGGAATATGATGTGCATTATCGGGAGTTGAAAAGACAAACTCTAAACCACAATCTCTAAATTTGGTGTAGTTGAGAAAACTGAAGTAAATATAATGGAAATGACCATAAATTCAAGGAATTGTCCCTTCTGGGTCAGGGCAGGAGTTTGTGGCTAGGATTGTGCTTCTGAATGCTGGCAATGCACTGTTTCCTGGCTGGGCGGTTACCAGGTGTTAGCTTGACTATAGTTTGTTAATTCATGTGTACATCTTATGAATTTTTCTCATGCTTTCTGAATAAATCAGCTTATAAAGTAATGTTCATGGTTTTGTTTCATAATCATCTTGGCTTTAAAAACAACTGCCTTGTATTCCCAATGATGCCTAGGAGAGATGCCCCTGATTGGTTTAACTTATTATCTACCAAAGCCCTTGGAAAACACACAACAAACTGAGACATGGAAGACAGAAATTCCTGGAATCTCTGACAACACATTCAATGTGTAAGTCTGGAAGAGGGAAGTGGTTTTGTGAGTTGCGCGTTGTGGACTCGGGCCACAGGGCTGGTGGGTCTTAGTCTATTGCTATAGAGGCTGCAGAGGGGCTGTGGCTCAAGAGCAATGCAGTGTGTCCATTTCCCAGTTTTTTTCATCCAGGAAGTAGCAGCAGTTTTCTTAGTGAGGCTAATCCCTGGTCCTGCCCTTGGAGGTTATTCTGGAAGCTCCAACTTCAGTCTGCTTCCAAATACATAAGTAAAGAAATATAACTTAAATTAAATAAGTAATACTTTTCTAAAGAAAACACAGACCATTTACAGACTGGTGAAGATAGGCGGTTCATACACTGAGAATTAATATTTTAAAATTCTATATTCCTGATATATATATATATATATGTACATATATATATATATATGTATATATGTATGTATGTATGTATATATAACTAACACAGAAACAAACACAGCTCAATGCTCATCTTACGTAATTTGGACAAAGAGGTAAAACGTTTTGGCTCCTTGGGCATATCATAATCAGTGTGCAAGGCCCAAAGGAGGCATATGATTTTGATGTGATCACGTACAACCCCAAGGAGATTTTAACTCCCACTGTGGCTGGAACATGAAATTGTTATTTTTTGTCTTATATTTACACTGGGAACAAAGCCAGTTACTGGCTCCCTCCTATTGGACATTCTTTCTTGTATTTGTGACTGGATGTTGCAGTGATAAGCTCTGTGTCTCTGCATGTTCTGTTCAAAGTGATCATGGGGAGGTTCTTGTTTCTCTGTCTGGGACACGCTGAGGACAACTGTTCCAAACAGTGGCAGCTTCCCCAATGGAACCAAAGTCATCACTGAATAACATGCTTTGAGACTACTTACTGGTTTTTCATTTTTAGGCATTATCTAGTCTAAGATTATCTAGTCTAAGATTTTTTTCTTTTAGAATATGAGGATTCAGCTGCTTTCTTTCCCATCACACACACACACTTTCCCCCCATCTGTCTCTCCAGATGGGAAAATTTTTTGAAAGACCAATATTTAGTGTAGGCTTTATTGTGTTTGTGTAGTGCTATTCGAATTTGTTAGAGATAGGGTGGTCCTGAGTATTAGACACTTGTAATGACACAGAGAAGAGAAAAAGCCAAAAACTCATCCCTTCACAGTCCCTCCAGGTCATCTTGAGGTGTTGCTGCACTCTGGTGGTCACATTACAAATTGCACCTCCCACTAGGGTCAAACCATTTTTCCAACCCGAGGTCACTTCTAGGGTCAGAACCAGAAAAGTCAGTATCAAATGAAAATGCAGGGCTCTTTGTTCAAAAGTCATTAAGAATTTCAGGATGGCCAAAGCAGAGTATTAAACATATACCAGGGCCTTCTAAATGAGTGCACAGATTGTGAGCTCATGAAGCCTACATAGCAGGGCAAATGTATGTGTTCATCTTCCACGTCAATTTCACGCCAAACTCAAATAATAAAAAACCCTACAGATCTACAGTTAATGTTATCCTTAATGGTGAGAACTAGATGCTTCCCCACTAAAGCTGAACAAAATGGCAACTTTTCTTTTTTTTAAAATGTAATTTATTGGGGTGACATTGGTTAATAAAATGATACAGGTTTCCGGGTATTTTATTGATTTTTTACAGAGAGGAAGGGAGAAGAATAGAGAGTTAGAAACATCGATGAGAGAGAAACATTGATCAGCTGCCTCCTGCATACTCCCTCACTGGGGATGTGCCCACAACCAAGGTACATGCCCTTGACCAGAAATGAACCTGGCGCCCTTCAGTCCGCAGGCTGACACTCTATCCACTGAGCCAAACCAATTAGGGCAAGTGATCAGCAATTTAAGCAAAACATGAGCTGTAGGGGCATCCGCATCTCTGATAATTCAGGGATCTGCCATATATATGAGGCTTTTATGGCTCCAATAGTCTGGGCCATGCTGGACGTACCTTCCAGAGTAAAGGACAAGTTACTGCACTTGTACCTCCATCTAATCCATGTTAAGTGGATGAAAAGTGCTTTGTGAAGCCTCTGATGGGACTTAATAAGAGAATCACTTGCAGACTCCTAGGGTTTGGAGCAAGGCTACATCTCCTACAGCAAGCATGTCAAACTCAAAGGCTAACACGGGACAAATAAACAGGGTTTAAGTTTATGTGGGCCACAAAAAAACAAAAGCTTCAATTTTCATTGAAATGTAGGTTTATTTAAATAAAGACATGCTGAATACAACGGGCTGAAATAAATGAGTAATCGTTAACATAAAATAATAGAACACTTTAATAAAAATTAGTATTTTTTCTTGAACATTAACTTACCAGACACTGAATAACCACAAAAATTAATAAGTGTAACAGAAATAAATCTATATTTCTTGTTCTCCCAAAGTGAAATATTTTCTGTTGCGCATACAAACAAGTCAGTACAAGACAAATGATGTGGTAATCGGCTGCTAAAATATTTGCTGCTAGTATTAGTGGACAGAAATGGTGCATCTGCGTATAAGGTGCATAAGTGAAATAAATGCAACACGATGATAGTAATCAATCATTAGCGAATGTTGTAGTTAGTTATTAATAATTAGAGGCCCAGTGCATGCGGCCCATAGGCCGCAAGTTTGACATGCTTGATCTGCAGCAATAAAACAACAGCTCCTGATTGGCTTCTAGTCCTGAGAAGAGATGGAGAGTCTGAACATGGGCTGTAATGTGACCAGGTAGGCAGAACTCCTCATAGTGACCTGGGTTCTATTACACCCACCAACAAAAGGTCAGGTGAGGACAGCAGCATCCATCACGGATGGAAGTGAAAAATCCTGGATTAGACCAGGAAGTTGTGGCCAAGACCACGGGCACCTACCACTCCAGCCCTGTGACCTGCCATAGAACTCTCACCTGTGGAATCACAGAAAGTTACTCTCACTAGTCAAAAAAGAGGAAAACGCTTCCCCATTCCAAGTTCATCCAAGCCCTCCATTCCTGCTCCCTCACACCCATATATCATCAGCCATTTCCTTGCCTGTCCCCAGGCTCCTAGTCAGACTTACTCACTGACACACAAATCCTCTGGGACATGGCTAACTTCTTGACTCAGCTGAGGCACGCCTTGGGAAATGGGGGTGAGATTTGGTCTTTCATGCCTCTCCCAGGCCATGTGGCAACGGCTGCCCCAAGAGTATGCCCTGAATACCATCTGCACACATCTCTCCTGGTTTGGAGCTGGAGAATGGACACCTATGGCCCTCAATTTGGTCCTCACCCCCAAGCCTGTCTGTCCTGAAATCCCCACTTTCCCCAGGCTCCATGCCAACCCCTGTTCTAGTCTGACTACTCTACTCCAACTCCCTTCCTGACTCAAACTCCCTAAGCTCATCTTCTGTGTTCATGGTGTCCCCACCCTACAATCCCTCATTGCTTTCCAGACTCCTAGCTCCCCACAAAATGCTCATCTCCTCCCCTTTGCTCTTTATCTCCTGTCCCCTGTCCCATGTCTCCTGCCAAACTGTACATCTGGTGCTCCAGGTTGCCTTCAAGAACTGAGTCTTCAAGAACCTTATCTATTCCTTCAGCCCTGTGTCTTATCCCACACACCCATCCAAGTCTGGGAGAATGGCAACCCTCTCCCCGCCCCCGCCCCTGCCACACACACACACACACACACACACACACACACACACACACACACACATCACCACAGCAGATCTAGTGGCTCTTCACTCAAAAGTTAGGTCAGCCTCTCATTCATATTCCTCAAACCCATCCTGAGCCCTTCCCAAAATAGCCCACCTGTAGGACACCCTTAGATCCCCTTGAACCAATATAATGCCTGATATCTCCCAATACTCTCCTGGCTTTACCACTTCTCATCTTGACTCTGAGCAGACCCTAACCCTCCATGGCCCCCATCTATGCCCACCTCTGCTTACCCACAATCCACATCTGGCTGAATCTCCATGGATTTAAGCCAACCACCCCAGAGGAGAGATTTATTTCCCTTTTCACATGATCTGTGGACTCTCTAAGGACAGACATGTGGAGTTTGTGAAAACATTGAAAAAAGATTCAGGACACTGATGTCTGGCCTGAGCCGCAGGTCACAAAGGGCTAGCTAGACACAGGGTCATCCAGTACAGGCCTGCAGGTGGCTGACGAGACAGGGACCTGCTTATTTGCTGGAATTGTTGAGTTCCATGACAGAATATTTCACAATTCTGAACATTTGTTGACTCAATTCAAGTCTTCTAAGGACTTTCTACCTTCACAACAAATCTGTTTAAACAGTGCAAAAATTTATGCAGAGTTTAATAACATAGAGGAGGGCAGGTGTTTCATTCATATTTCAAATACAAACTGAGCAGCTCACTTTCATAGAAACTGATAAGGATGGTGATGTCACACTGATAATCCCCAGCATCTTTCCTTCTGACTGGGTCTATGGTGAGGGTTCTGTTGCTTCAGGACAGCTTCATGCTGTTACGTATCATGTTATTGGGTGAGGATCACAGTTGAGTAGCAGGTCAGGACCACAGCATTCTCATGCCCTGTGACTGTGGTGTTGCTCTCTTGGAGGGTGGGCACTCTTGTGGGCTCTGCGAAAAGATCAAGGACTGATTGAGAGTGGGCTTGAGACTTGGGGTCCTGCTACATTCTGAGACATCTCAGCCACTCACAGTCCCCAGTGAGCTCTGTAAAGGTCACCAGAGGATGGTCCTGACCTCTGCAGAAGGACAATTGTCTTTGTTCAGGTGACAATGTGTAAGGAGAGGGCTGCACTTCTCTGACCCCACATAACCCCAGCGTGACCCCTGACCTGTTCCCCAGACATCTCTGTAATGTCAGCATAGGGAACACCTTCCCCGATGATGTTTCCTAAGACTTCATAATCACATAGTAGTTTCTGCTCATGAGCTTTTATTAATTCTTTCTGTCATTAACTTCAAAAAGATGAGGTCCCACTCTTTATGTAAAATTCCATGCATGTTGTGGAAGGCAGGCTACCACCTCTGTCCATCTCTGGGGCCAAGGGAACTTTATAGAAAGTGAAAAGGCATTTACCTCTTTTTAAATAATTCATTAGGCAATAAAGATGGCCCAACCTAGTCTTCATGATTTTGGAAGTGGAGAAGTTCCAGCTAAATGACTTTTCAGTCTAAAAGGACTTTATTTCCTGGCCTGCAGATTGAATATCATGGTAAAATAAGTCTCTAGAGAGAAGTGGTTATAGTTTTTTTTTTTTTTTAAATATATTTTATTGATTTTTTAGAGAGAGGAAGGGAGAGAGACAGAGAGTTAGAAACATCGATGAGAGAGAATCATCGATCAGCTGCCTCCTGCACATCTCCTACTGGGGATGTGCCCGCAACCCAGGTACATGCCCTTGGCCGGAATCGAACCTGGGACCTCTCAGTCCGCAGGCCGACGCTCTATCCACTGAGCCAAACCGGTTTCGGCAGAAGTGGTTATAGTTTTAACAAAAGACAGGAGCTGTAAGAATAGAAGGAAACTATTCAATATGATAAAGGCTACACATGAAAGCCCACAGCTAACCCAACATTCCATGGAGAAACTTGGAAAATGTTACTAACATCATGAACAAGACAAGGATGCTGTTTTCCTACTTACTCACTATAGTAGTGGAAGAACTGGCTGGAAAACTCAGGCAAGATGATAAAATAAGAGGTATCCAAATTGGAAAGGAAGAAGAAAAATTATCTTTTAAAAAAACAACATAATCATATATAGAAAACCCTAAAAATTTCACCACACACACACACACCAAAAAAAAAAAAAAAAAAAGACCTGATAAAAAAAGGCAAAGTTGTTGCTGACAAAATCAACACTCAGCATCATTTCCATTTTTTTTCAACAAAAATGAACAATGCCAAAATAAAATTAAGAGAACAGTTCCATTTAAAATAGCATCAAAGAGACTAGAATACTTAGAATTAAGTTAATTAATAAGATGAAGATATATGCACTGAAAACTACCAAATGTCTCTGAAAGTAAAGAAGAAACAAAATAACTTGAAAAACATCCATGTTCACGGGTCGGAAGACCCCCAAATATCTTCTTATTTGATATGATCCTTATCTAATTCTGTACGACTTTTTTCATAAATAGGAAAATCCATTTTAAAATTCATAATGAATTTCAATGGACCCACAAATTGTTTCAATAATCTTAGAAAAAAGAACAAAATTGGAAATCTCTCCACTCTCAGAGCGCTGTTGTCCCCAGGAGACCCCAGCATGTCCCTGTCTTTCCTGCTTCAGTCCACCCCCCAGGGATTGTTCCTTCCTTACCAGCAAACAGGAGCCCCTGCCAGGGGATAGGTCCTCTGCGGATAAGGGCTGAGAGTGAGTCCATGGTGTCTGCTGCCTGCACTGTCCTTCCCTGTGCGAGAAGAGCTTAGATTCCAGGAAAGCTCAAAGGCACCGCTGTACAAACTTTTGGGATCTGCTGTCTCTCTTCTCTGTGCACTGGGCCTCCTCCTGGTGCAAGATCACTTACCTGGTCACGTGGACCAGTGCGGAGTTTGTGACAGGGACCCACATCCTCTTCCCCTCATTTTTGCCACCATTTCCCCCTCCTTCCAGCTTACCATTCCTCTAAATGTTGGTTGCCTTGGAGCTGCTGAGGTATCTGAACACACACAGACACTCACATGCTCTGTTTGGAAAAGCACCAGGCTGGGACATCCAGGTCATACGCATTCCCCATGGCTCCCAGTCAGGTGCACAGTAGCCTCCCCCACAGCCCTCTCTCTTTCACATTTGACTTTTCCCTTCAGAGCAGGAGTTCTGGGGCCACCTCAGGAACTCTTCTCACAGGGATGTCACCACCGCTGTGCATCGGATCACCTGTGAAACTTTGTAAAGATTGCGATGCCCAGGTGACACCATAGATGCTGCTTCAGCAGCTGTCCAGCTAATGTGGATGCCCAACCAGGATGAGATCTGGTGATGTGGTGATGGGACACCCGTCCCCCCTCTCCTGTGCACAGGGAGGGTCTCCACATCCTATTAAAATGCAGATTCTGACTCGGCAGGTGTGCAGTGGACCAGAGACTCTGCATCTGATGAGCTCTCAGGGAAGGTGGGTCTTACTGGCCTGTGGAGCCCACTTGCAACATCAAGGCTGATGGAGGCATGTGTCCCCTGAGAGGATGACCCTCTCACTCCAGCATTGGCCTCTGCTGTGTCTTGGTCTTGGGTCTGTCAGCACCACACAGGGAGTCCCACAGGCCCCAAACTGGGTATTATTTCTGTTTGTGACACAGAAACCCAGCTGGGCACCGGGTGTGCAACATGTTCTCAAATGCGCTGGGAAGGTTGGATTTCCTCCCAGCAGAAAGGCCACAGAGGTGACTGTGGGGGTGAGAAGGGGTCAATCTGGGTGATGAATGCAGAAGGTACCCTCCCTCTATCTCAGGATGTCACCAGCCTGCCCTTTGCTTCCAGGGACAGAGACCCAGGACCAGGAGTCTCAGGAGGCCCTGCAGTTCCAGGGAGTGAGGAGGAAGGGGTCCTGCATGTCCTGGGAAGAGAGGACTGTGGGGGAAGCTCAGGTGGTGTGGGCTCCCTGGTCGTCAGCGGTAGTTTCTGGGAGACCTTCCCTCTCTGTGGGCTGAGCCTGTCCTGGTGCTCCCTGACCTTGGGCCGGTGTCTGCTCTCTGCCTGGGGGAGTTTCCTTTCATTACCCCACCTTGTTCAGGGGTGGTGACAGGCATGGGACAGGGAGCAGCAAATAGAGCCCTGAGAAAGCAGGTGCTCTTGGGCCTGTTAAAGTAAGAAACTTCCCAACCTGTGAAAATTTTCATGAGTTTATTTGAACCAAGCTAACATCATATGCCTGGAACAAGATCTCAAATCTTAGCTTGGCAGTTGTGCAACTGATTTTATACATTATAATAAAAAACAGAAGATGGAATAGGTTGTGTGAAAACCATTAGGAAGTGAAGAAATCTCTAGAATTGATAAATAGCAAAATGGAGAAACAGTTTTTTTTTTGTTTTTTTTCTTTACTTTGATGGGTCCAGGCTAATTAACATTTACAGCACATAGAGAGGTTGTGCAAGGAACCAGGTAACCTAAGAAGTATGTTGTCTCATATGCTGGTCCCAGAGTCTTGTGCCTTCAAATCGTCTTGCAAAAGAACAACTACTCTGATGTATCAAAGGTATGTTATCCAAGATGCATAAGAACAGGGAACAGGGCTCACTTAACGTAACGTCTGACCTTTGCTAACGAAGCTGTAGGCCTGGGACATGACTCCCTGCCATCACCTGCCCAGTAAGGAATTTGTGATCAGACCATCCTGTGCAGTTATTTTTGGTCCCTGAGCATGTCAGGACTGCCATGTGTCCTGCTGGGCTTGTCAGGCTTATTTACAGCCCATTTTTGTTGTTGTTGTTGTTTTATTCACAGTCCCTAGAAGTAGCAGGTGGGATACAGCAATCATGAGGGCGGAGTCCAAAAGCATCTTTGGGAGCAGGGGATGGAAATCAGGCTCCTTCTCCAGCTCCTTAGGCAAAGCCAGGTTCATGTGTGAATTCCCTGTATTGTCTGTGTGTCTAAATGTCGCCCCCTGGAGAGCAGAAGATGACCTGCAGCCAATGTCAGGTGCTGCACCAGGGATGCTGACCAGAGAATGAGAGCTGACCCTGACACCTTGGTAGAGGTGGGCTCTGGCCTTCAAGCTTAAAGGCCAGTCAGTCGGGGTCCAGTCACTGTGGGCTCGAGGCCTCCTGACTCCATCTCAGAGCAGGGTCAGCCCAGTAAAAGGACAGGATATGGGGCTGCCTTCATCTCAGAGAGGTTGAGGGTCCAGAGGATTATGAGTCTAGTGTCATTAGAACTGTCCTCTATGGTCGATGTCCTGTTTCAGGAGGAACTCTCTGTCCCATAGGTTTCAAGAACAGGACCTGGTGATGTCTCTTCTGAGGTTTTTAGTAGAGTGTGCCAAACTGGAGGGCTGATCCTCTAAATGCTCTGTGCGTCTCCATCATTGCCTTGGGGTGTTGCATCCAAGTCACCTGTGTCCCTGTCCATTCTCTATGGTAGTCCTCCCCACAGGGCCCAGGATCTGAAGCCACTCCACTTGGCGTGTCAACCACAGGAGCTGTGGGTCCCTCTGTTAGGGGAGGGGAGGCCCCTGTGGACCCTCAGTCCTCTGAGATGAAAGCAACGCCAGATCCTGCTTTCTCCTGTCCCATCTGCTGAGGAAGTTCCCCTTGTTCCCCAGGACATCATGGGCGGGTGTGATGTTCAGAGACAACAGGCAGGTGTCCCACAGACCAGGCACCTTGGGTTTGGGAGTCATCCCCGGATTCCTTTGAGGTCAGTGTGAGCTCTCTTTCCCATGGTAGTACCTCTACATGGGGTGAAAGATCCAGAGTGTCTGCCAGGTCAGGGCTCTGTGAGAAGACAAAGAACAGAGGCTACTGTCCAGGCCCCAGGCATATGAAAGAACATTCACAAGGTGGAAATGGGGAGGGCTGTGATTTTCTGGGAATGAGGGAAGGTCTGACTCTTCACTCTTAGTTGGTCCTATCTCCCTCCTCCCTGATTGTGTAAGGGGGTAAAAACCCATCCCTAGGTCATCCCCACACACTTGTGGCCTCCTCCCATGCTGATACCAATGCCTTCATGACTATAAGGAACATAGTTTGACCACTAGTGTCACACAGGGTGACAGGATTCCATTGGGTGGTTTCTCTCATCCATTTAATGAGTGTTTACTGAGCATCTGTGACGTGCCAGGCCTGGAATGTGCCTTGGGACCTGAGAGAACAGGACATAGGTTGGACTTGTGCTCACGGAGTTTACCTTGTAACAAAGACAGGCTCTCAGAGAAATCACAGCACTAATGGTTAATTATAATCCAGTGAAGGACCACGAAGAAAGTGTTGCATGTAGTTGAGTCTCAGTTTGTCTGGGGATCAAAGAGAGCACTTCTGAGAAAGTGCCCTCTTGGCTGAGACCTGAAGCATGAGTGGCCGTTCAACCTTTGGACAGAGGGGGATGGGGAAGAACTGCCTGCACAGGACTGGACTTTGTGGGCAGATACCTGACTGGATAGAGGAGCTTTTGAAGTCCAGTGTGGGCAGTGTGAAGAGTGAGAAGGCATGTGGACTGAGTAATGCTGGTGAGGTTGGACCCTGCTGGGCTGTGGGTGCTGCTGAGGTTGGGTGAGCAGACATCTTAAGAGGCTTCAGGCTCTGGAGTAGTTCATCCCCTTTAATGGACAAGGTGAAAAATGTGCAAGAAAAAGTCATATTACAGTTTTGAATTTTCTATTGAACTTATACTTTAAGCAATATTTATATGTGTATATTAAAATTCACATGTTTATTGACTTTTAGTTCTCATATAATAAACTTACCATATTGAAAGTGTAGAAATTATTAATCTTTGCCAGATGAATGCACCAGAGAAGTTGTTACAATCAAGAAAATGAACATGTTCTTCACTCTTAAAGCCGCCGCAAGCCCTTTTATAATCTCCTCACTCTGTCCCTCTGCCACTCCCTCCAACTCTTATCTGCTTTCGGTCATTATAGATGAGTTTGCATTTTCTGCAGTTTTCATAATTTGAACCATATAATGTGTAATTTTGGGTGAACGTTGGCTTCTAGAATCAACGCCATTATCTTCAAATAGTTCTTTCCTTTTTAATCCCTCAGGTCTATTCCATTGTAGGATGCACCAAACTTGTTTAGCCATTCGCCCATTCATGGACATTGTGTTGATTCCCATTTTGGACTATTTCAGGTAAACTGGGCATTAACACTTGTGCAGAAAAGTCTTTAGCACAGAAATAGGTGCATGTAAAACCAATGAAGGGCCAGAAAAATGGAAGTCAGGGAGTGCGCACAGGAAGTCTGGTTTCAAGGTCCCACTGACACAGGCCCAGCCAGAGGGAAAGAAACACCTACTTCTTCACATAAAGCTGTGTCAGCAGAGCCCACCCACCAGGAGCAGGAATCACAGCCCCTTCTCCCTTCCAGAGTCAAAACTACACACAAGTGCATCTCAGAGGCTGAAATTAATTCACACCTGTCTTCCCAGTCATTAGAAGTGGGAAGGGTGGTATTTAACCTTTCAGCCCCTCTGGTATAGGAGGAAATATAGAAAGGGGTGGAGCGTATGTGTCACGTGCCAATAGATAATACATGGCATGGTTGAGTTCACTTGCAGGCTCTTGACCCTGGGCGAGTGATCTCACCTCAAAATACCTCAGTTTCCTCATGTGATTTCATTGAAAGATATTTCCTGGTTCTTAGTATAGAGCAGTTTAAATTCTTGAAATTTTCTGAGTGATATGGGCAATAAGAGTGTCCTTTGTCCCAATGAGGCAACCCCTGACAGGCCTCTGGATAGTTGCAGGGTGAGGACAGGTTGCCATAAAGGCCAAATCTTGATTAGAAGCCTGGAATTTTCAGCTGCTAACGTAAGAAACATTTAAACCTGTAGAGAATTTTTATGAGTTTATTTGAGTCAGACTGACGACTATTTCCAGGAAGCAAAATCTCAACAAAAAGAGTCTGTTTTGCACCATATGTTATACATTACAATCAAAGCAAGGAGGCATAAGAGATTAAATAAAATCCATTGATGATAGATTAGGAAGGTGGGAGAAAACAAAACAGGGAATCTCTGAGTTTGGATAAAAAGTAAAACAAATAGACACATACTTCTTTTGCATTGGTTGATAGAGGATAGTTAGCAGCTAACAATTAACATGATGACAATAGCAATGAGGGGTTCTGTGGCTTCTTCTCTGGTGCAGTGAGGGTCTAAAAAAATGAAAAAAAAATTTCCTGATATTCAAAAGTAACTTTTCATGAGTGCAAAAATACAATAGACATGTTCAGTTAACATAAAGATTCAGCTTTCTTAGGAAAAAATAGCTAAGACATAGTTACCCACCATGACTCACTTTTAGTAGAAAGTTGTAATTTAAGGCCATCCTATGTGGTTACTTTAAGTCTCTGATTTTGCAAATCATACTATGCAGGCCTCCTCTGAGCTTCTCAGCTTTAGTACGTGGCCCCATTTTCATCCACACTTCCCCCTTTGGGTCATAAATCAAACGGAATAATTCACTGATGACCAACCTTTTGGTTGGAAAATGTGGTTTCATGGTGCTAGAAAGGCTCATCAGTAGGAAGTCTTAGTTTATCTAGCTGAACTATGGACTGTTGGGGATAGGGCAAGACTGTAACCTTGGATGGAAGTCAAGGTCAAATTTTCTCAAAAGTGAAAAGCAGGTAAATGGGAGCCTGTCAGGTTCCACTGGTCTTCACTAAGAAAAATCACTTTGTCCCTGAACAGTGTTGCTAAGTGATTGAAGTATCAGCCTGCAGTTCCTGGTCAAGGTCATGTGTCTGGGTTGTAGGTTCAATCACTGGTCCCAATCAGGATGCATGCAGGAGACAGCCAATTGTGTCCCTCTCATATCGATGTTCCTCTCCCTCTCACTTTTTCTCTCTCTCTCTCCCTCCATACTCTCTCCCGTCTACTCTTTCTAAAAATCAGGGGAAACAATATCCTCCAGTTATGATTTAAAGAAACAAACAAACAAAAACAATAAAAAATAAAAATAAAACCATTTTGGGTCATTCTTAACCTATAAGCTATCATGATCCAAATTTTGCTGTCTGTCTCATTTCTCTGTATTTTTCATCTAGTATAACATTTGCTTATAGTTTGAGGGCACACTATACACCTCTTCAGTTTTCACAATCTGATCATGAGATGGGTTCTCATTTACAATGGTCCACCCATTGGAAACACTCAAGGGTCATTCATTATTAATCTGATTCCTGCTAGTTGTGCAATTTGGAACTGTAATCATATTTGGGGACAAGGCTGTAAGAACCCAATGGTGTATATTACAATTATCTGATTAAAATTTCATAGACCAGGAAGACAGTAAGAATATCATAAGTAAATTTCCTGTGCCTCAGCAGCAGTTATACAGGGCCACATTTTATAGCTACTTCAGCATCATTTGAATTAATATGGTTAGTAGTCTTTGTTGGGTTAGGGTATAAGCATATCCCATAATTAGGTTCTGGCATTTCTACATAAAACTTCTCAATATTCCTTTTCCACTAGCCTCTACAGCTTCCCTTGTTTTCAGTTTGCCTCTTTTTACTCATTCAGACATAATTAACTTGTTAGGTCAAACTACTTACTTTTAACTTCTCTTAAAAACACCCAGCCTGTCTGGCGTGGCTCAGTGGTTGAGCATCAACCTATGAACCAAGAGGTCACAGTTCAATTCCTAGTCAGGGCACTTGCCTGGGTTGTGGGCTCGACCCCCAGTGTAGCCAATCAGTGATTCTCTCTCATCATTGACGTTTCTATCTCTCTCTCCCTTTCCCTTCCTCTCTGAAATCAATAAAAATATTTTTAAAGAACACTCCCAGATCTCTTTCCTCCTTTTGCAATAGCATTCACTCTACATTTCAAAATGTTATCAGAAATAGAAGCCAGGCCCTGAGTGAATTTGCCTAAGACCAGCTGGTAGTGTGTAGGTACTTGACTTCATGCAGGAAAGATTGCAGAATATGAGTCCAGGTGATTTTGACACTACGTTTATTAAAGCTGGGGACAGTGACACAAGGAAGGGCCTGGGATACAAGAAGCAGTAGGAGAGAGACATGGTGTTGCTGCTTTGGCTCTCTGGAAACTTTATGGGAGAGAAGGGAGCCTATGTAAGGCAGCTGTCAGCTCACTGGAGAGTTTGAGGCAAGGGCACTTGGGGACAAGTTCAGGGGGTTAGCCCAAGATGAGCTAGTGCTGCCTATTGTTCCTGTTGTTGCAAGTCTCCTGGGTATCACTTATGGTTTAGGTGAAAGAAAATTCACTGGAAAAGGAGATTTGAGTGGGTGTGCCCCAAGAGGGGCACATGCTGGCTTCTTTGCCTTGAGGGGTTCTATCTACTTTTCTTAGGTGGGAACTTAGGTGAGGTCTCAGGGAAGATCTCAATAGAATATTTATCAGCATTTCCAGGTTTGCCCTTTCAGATCGTGGCCTCCACTGATTGGTCAACAACAGGACAGGAGGTTAAGTCACACACCAATGGTATGCCAGGGGAGGAAAGGCCACCCTGAAGGCAAGGTCTAGGATCAGTTTTTCCTGTTGCTAGGTACCCGGGGCTTTCTGCCCTGGTGACCTTCTACATCTGGCTGTAATGTGCTAGGCCAGTTTATTCAGCTATCTGTCTCAGTTTCTCCATTCTACATGCCAAAGAATTTTCCTAACTTCTTAATGTAATTTGCATACATTTCTTGTGAATGGCTTTCAAATATTTCTGACAGACTAGTGATGTGTCAAATGAACCAGTCACTAATATTCTTAAAATGGATGGCTTCTAGTAAATAAGGTTCTTATTTGTTTTTTTTTTAAGGTTCTTATTTATGCAGGACAAAATTGTTCCAGTTGAGCTAGAGTTGGCAGAAAAAAGAGGGATGTTCAACAGAATAGTGTCATCCATGGGATTAACAGCCAGTTACACCAGAGGGGGAAAATGGAACGATCAGGGAAAGACTCCTGCTTACTTAGCCCCTCACACAGGTCCTGGATCTAAAGTTCTGGAACCCTTGTCCTGTTCTCACCTCAGGGAGTCCTGCGCTAGGAGAGGTTTGTGAACTCCCTCAGAAGAATGAGTACAAAAAGATTGGAGAAAAAAGGAACAAAGCAATTGCTTCTTTAAAAATCCATCCCCATTAACAACACCACCATAATTTAGAAGATTTAATATTGTTAACTGTCCATACTAGTCAAAGCAATCTGCAGATTCAATAAAATATATTGTAATCCCAAAGGCATTTCTAAACAAATAAAAACTATCATTCTCAATTCATATGATATCTCAAGGAACCCTGAGGATACAAAACAATCTTCAGCCGTTTCCTGAAAACCAGTATTTAGTGTAGACTTTATTGTATCTGTTTAGTGCTACTCACATTTAAGCCAACTTTCTGTGATTTCTTTAAATTCAAATCTCTGAAGTACATCATAGATGGAGAACCTTTCTCTGTGAGCTACAGGGGTGGAAGAGGGTTGGTCCTGTTCATTAGAGTAGAGAAAGACAAAACCTCTTCACACTCCTTCTCAGCTCCTTTAGGTTAGTTTGTTGTGGTGCCGCCCTCTGGTGGCCGTATTACAAGTTGCAGCTCCCAAATAGGGCCAAACCATTTTTTCTTAAATTTTTAAAAATTGATTTAAGAGAGGAAGGGATAGGTAGAGAGAGACAGAAACATCAATGATGACAGAGAATCATTGGCTTCCTCCTGCATGCCTCACACTTGGGATCGATTCTGCAACCTGAGCATGTGCCCAGAGTGGGAATGAAACCATGAATTCCTGGTTCATAGGTGGACACTCATCCACTGAGCCACACCGGCCAGGCTCAAAAAATTTTTTTCAAGCCCGGGGTCTCTGCTAGGGACGTAAGAAGTAAAGTGAGTGTCATTAAGAATTTCAACAATGGTGGGTAAGGACACATATGTAATACCTTAATCAATAAAGAAAAAAAGAGATTTTCAAAATGGCAAAAGCAAAGTATTAAACTTACTGCAGGCCCTTCTAAGTGACTTCACCGCTTCCTGGACCTGTAGGTCTATTTCTTTCACCAGGTGGGGGAAGTTTTCTGTCATTATTTCTTTAAATAGGTTTTCAATATCTTGCTCTCTCTCATCCTCTGGCACCCCTATAATTCTGATGTTGGTGCGCTTGAAGCTGTCCCAGAGGCTCCTTACACTATCTTCATATTTTCGGATTCTTTTTTCATTTTGCTTTTCCAGTTGGGTGTTTTTTGTTTCTTCGCATTTCGAATCTTTGACTTGATTCTTGCGCTCCTCTGGTCTGCTGTTGGGTATCTGTATAATATTCTTTATTTCAGTCAGTGTATGCTTAATTTCTAGTTGGTTCTTTATCACAACATCGAGGGTCTCATTAGATTTCTTGAGGATCTCACTACATTTATCGGCGGTCTCACCAGTCTTTTCGAGGGCCTTACTAAGTTTATCGGCAGCTTCTAGACAGTTCTTAAGAGACCTTAAAAGTGTGGTTCTGAACTCAATATCCTCCATTGACAGTTCTAAGTGACTTCACAGATTTTGATCCAATGAAGTTGGCCCTCCCCAGCAAGGGAAATGGATGTATTCATCCTCTAAGTTAATTTCATCCCAAATTTAAGTCATAAAATACCTAGAGACCTACAGTCATCCTCAATGTGAGAACTAGAGACTCTCTCTCTAAAGATGAACGAAATGATAAGATTTCTAAGTGCCCTAGTAACACATGTGTGCTCTGAAGGGTGGAAGTGGATGCCTGCTGCTGTTGATGCTCTATGACAACGACATCAGTGATGACAGTGACAACAGTGTCAGGGTCAGTTCTAATGATCAGCCGTTTAAGCAAAGTATGAACTGTAAGGACATTCAGGACTTTGACCATTTATGGGTCTGACATATCTATGAGGCCTACATGGCTCTAATAGTCTGGGCCATGCTGAATGGTAGACTCCAGAGTAAAGGAGCAATTTCTGTGCTTGTACCTTCATCTAATTGATGTTAGGAGAATGAAAGGTGCTTTTTTAGGTCTCTTGTAATACCTCACAGTGAATGACATGCACATTCCTATGGTTTGGATCTATTCTAAGGCAATAGAACAAGAGCCATTAACCAGCTTCTAGGCCTCAGGCGAGACAGAGAGTCTGAACATGGGCTGTAAGGTGACCCAATAGCCATAACTGCTCATCATGATCTGGGTTCTATCACACCCACCCACAGAAGGTCAGGTGGGGAGAGAAGCATCCATTACATGTGGAAGTGACAAAACCAGGATTAGATGAGAACAGGTGGCCAAGACCATGGGCAACTACCACTCCAGCCCTGTGACCTGTCAAAGAGCTCTCAACTGTGGAATCACAGGAAGTTCACATTGACTGGTCAAGAAAGAAGGAAAAGGCTCCACTCACTCCAGTTTATCCTGGCCCTCAAAGCCTCCTCCTGCAACACACACAGTCAGCTACTCCATTTCCTGTCCCTAGGCTCCTAGTCAGACTTACTCACTGACACACAAATGCCTTGGGACACGGCTCACTCATTGACTTAGCTGAGCCACCTCTAGTGGTATGAGAATTAAATTTGTCCTTTCATGGCTCTCCCATGTCATGTGGAAACTGCTGCCTCTGGGCAATGCTTTGAGATCCAGCTTCACATGTCTCTACTGGGCCAAAACTGGAGACTGGACACCTCAGGCCCCCAATTTTGTCTTCAATTCCAAGCTTACCCTGCATTCCCCACCTTACCCCAGTTCCATGCAACCCCTTTTCAAGGCTAACTACCCTGCACTCCAACTCCCTTCCTGATACAAATCCCGAACTCCCAGGAATCCTCTTCTATGTTCATAGTGTCCCTATTGTACTATTCCTCATTTCTCTTAAGACTCCTAGTCACCAACTGGATGCTCATCTCCTTCTACCCCTTGCCCCTATCACATGTCCTCTACTAGCCTGGTGCTCCCTCTTGTCCCAATGTCAGGGAATTATACAGAGTCTTCAACTACCTTGTCATTTCCCTTACCCTATGTCTCAAACTTCATGCCCATCCAAGTCAAGGAGAATGGGACTCCTGCACCTTTCGCTGCACCAGCACCAGTGGTTTACCCCTCAATAGGTAAGTCGGCCTCTCACTCATAATTCTAAACTCCATACTGAGTCACCCATAAGCCCTGTTCCATGGCACCCTAGGTCCCTTTGAACCCACCTAATGCGTAACATTCAAACCTTCCAAGGCTTAATAATTTCTCATCCTGACTCTGAGAAGACATCATCCCTCCATGTCCCCCCTCACACCCACCTTTTCTTATCCACAATCCTTCTCTGGCCAGGTCTCTGAGGATTTCAGCTAAATACCACAGAGGCCACAAGGAGCAGGAAAGGAAATAGAACCAGAAGAGAGATTTATTTCTGATTTCCCAGGTTCTGGTTATGGAGTCTCTAAGAACAGGCACATGGAGTTTGTAAAAACAGCAAAGAATGAGGACAGTGATTTCTGGCCTTAGCACCTGGTCACAGAGTGCCCAAAATAAGGTCGTTGACTGCAGGCCTGCGCGTGACTGACATGACAAACATCCTGCATATTTACTGGAGTTCTTAAGTTTTATGACATAGTATTTTTTAAAATCTCTATGACCTTTCCCTTGAAAGTGCAGTTAAAATGCATGTGGAATGAGAATACTCTTAATGGTTAGGCTGCTGTGCAGGTGCACTCAGATTCTGGGACAAAGGCCACTCCTAGGCAACCTGGGGCCACGGAATGATCTGGGCAGTCAGGTCATCTGTTTTGGAGGACAAGTCAGAAGTGAGGGAGGCAAGTTAGAAACATTTATTTGGAGGATTATACCCAGATGAGGAAATATTGGAGAATTTGAAAATAAGGTAAGATGAGCAAGATGACAGGATCAGCTAATTATAGGTAGTTGATGTCAAAAGAAAACATGCATTGGGCAAATTGAAAGAGGCAAGAAACACTTTATTGAAGACTGACCATGCAATAGGACAGTAAGACTGAGCTCAACACCTTTAACATAAAAGGCTGGGGATATTTTAAGAATGGCAGCAGGTATCATAGGCATCTGTGTTTGCTAGTTGGCTTCACACAAAAGAAAAGTAAAACTTCTCATGAAATCCGGACAGGAGGTCCTTTCACCTCTTGGCTATTAATGTCCTCACCCAAGTTAGGCTGCTACCCTCCCTCAGAGACTGAGACACAGGGACACCATGAGGATTAAATTTCAAAAGGGCGGGCCCAGGCTCTTGAGACAAATATTCTATGGGACGTAACACTGGCAAGAAGTTTTTAAGGAGACTTACGTATATTTCAAAAGGTCAGAGACAAACTGCAATTGCAAATTGTGGTTACATTTCTGAAGGAAATGCTCTAAAACAATGGAGGTCAGAGGCCTGCAGTCAGGAAGAACCCATCTAAACATAAGTGACTCTGAGGCAACGTGAAAGCACCCCTGGTCATAACAAAACGGCTTTCTGCACAGTGGAGGAAAACACCATTAAATATCTTTCACACAAGATACAGTTTGCATCTTCATCAGTTCCTGCAATTTATAAGCAGGTGAAAAATAGCTGAGAGTCCCTGAACAGAGCCAGGATCTGATCTCCCAGAAGGCTGTGCAATTGGAGTTTTCCATGGAGATATTACATTTCCCTGTATAGTCACCTTCCCTTTGATCAAACGAAATCTCCAAGGAAGAAGAGTATTTGAGATCCTACAAAATGGCTGGTGTCACTTAATTTGCCTGATTAGTGACCTAAGCGCAGAGGAATGACATTCACACATAGTTTGCTCTGCTGCACATGTTTCTGTGAAACCTAAGATGGGAGTTTTAACAGCCTCCTGAGGCTAGGAAGCTTCACCTTCACACTTCACCTGCAGTCTCTCTAGCTTTGGGAGATGCCCTCTTCCCCAAGAGATTCCAAAATACCCCTCAGGAGAAACTTAGCTCCATAAAGAGTGAAGCCATTTCTAATTCTCAGGATATCAGTGTGAACTAGGACATTTGAGCCAAAGCCTTAGTTGTATAACCAGCATTTCCACTTATATCCTAATAACAAGGAAGACAGTGTCCTACTGAACATATGGAAATCAATCCACTGCCACAAAAATAAAAAGTATTTAAGAGGGCTTTAAAATATTTGGGGAGAAGTAAAACAGGAAGAAAAAGATCAGTGTTGATACCCACATGGGAGTCTTCCTGTACATTCTTGCTGTCCAAAACGGTGTCCAGGTACCCTCCACCGGACCCATTGGAGAAGGGACAGAGCTTGGACTCCTGGAAGCTTATCACATGCTCCCACTGGTCATCACATGACCTGCCCTTGCTGGGAGGGACTAGGTTTCACCTTCACTGTGGAGATGGTGCAAACGGGACCAACCAGAGGTGGGATCTGGTGTGGAATGTTAGCTTCAGTCAACAATAACCTCAATGCTAGCTCTCATTTTTGAGCATTTATTGACTCAGTTCACGTTCTAAGGACTTTCCACGTTCACAACAAATTTATTTCAAGGGTGAAAAAAAATTATTCAGGGTTTAATAACATAGAAGAGGAAAGCAGGGTCACTAATATTTTACATCCAGCTAAACCGCTTCACTTTCAGCAGAACGATGGGGTTGGACACTTCACACTGGTAGTTCCCCACATCCTCCCTCTGACAGGGTCTATGGTGAGGGTTCTGTTGCTCCAGGACAGCTTCATGCTCTTACAGACTCATGTCATTGAAGAACCACTGGGTGAGGATCACAGTTGAGTAGCAGGTCAGGACCACAGCATTCTCATGCTCTGTGACTTTGTGTTGCTTCTTGGAGGGTGGGCACTCTTGTGAGCTCTGTGAAAAGACCAAGGACTGATTGAGAGTGGGCTTGGGACTTGGGGTCCTACTACATTCTGAGACATCTCAGCCACTCACAGCGCCCAGTGAGCTCTGTAAAGGTCACCAGAGGAAGGTACTGACATCTGCAGAAGGACAATTGTCTTTGTTCAGGTGACAATGTGTCAAGAGAGGGCTGCACTTCTTCTCTGACCCCACATAACCCCAGCGTGACCCCTGACCTGTTTCCCAGACATCTCTGTAATGTCAGCATAGGGAACGCCTTCCCCGCTTATGTTTCCTATGACTTCATCATCACGTAGTAGTTTCCTCTCATGAGCTTTTATTAATTCTTTCTGTCATTAACTTCAAAAAAGATGAGGTCCCACTCTTTATGTAAAATTCCATGTATGTTGCGCAAGGTAGGCTACCACCTCTGTCCATCTCTCGGGCCAAGGGAACTTTATAGAAAGTGAAAAGGCATTTACCTCTTTTTAAATAATTTATTAGGCAATAAAGATGGCCCAACCCAGACTTCATGATCTTGGAACTGGAGAAGTTCCAGCTAAATGACTTTTCAGTCTAAAAGGGCTTTATTTCCTGGCCTGCAGATTGAATATCATGGTAAAGTAAGTCTCTAGAGAGAAGTGGTTATAGTTTTAACAAAGACAGGAGCTGTAGGAATAGAAGGAAACTATTCAATATGATAAAGGCTACACATGAAAGCCCACAGTTAACCCAAATTTCATGGAGAAACTTGGAAAATGTTACTAACATCATGAATAAGACAAGGATGCTGTTTTTATTTTTTAAAAAATATATTTTATTGATTTTTTTGCAGAGAGGAAGGGAGAGGGAGAGGGCGAGTTTTTTAAATGACATTCTTTGAGTTTATTTACTAATTTTTTGCATTATCTACTGCAAGGTCTTTCCTTTTGGAAGATGAAAACTCAGCTGATTTCATTCTCATCACCAATTCTCTCTCTCTCTCTCTCTTTTCTCTCCAGTATTTTTCTAAAGACCAATATTTAGTGTAAGCTTATTGTGTCTGTTTAATGCCATTCACATTTGAGCCAACTACCTGAGATTTCTTTAAATTTGAATCTCCAGAGCATATCATAGACAAAGAACCTTCCTCTGTGACGTACAGAGGTGGGCGTGGCATGGTCCTGCTCATTAAACACTTGTCATGCCATAAATAGAGCAGAAAAAGCTAAATATTTCTCTACATCCCTACACAGCTTCTCCAGGTTTCCTTGCTGCTACTGCTCTCTGTTGATTACATTACAGAATTTTCCCAACCAATGGTCAGGTGTAGGGGAAGGACAATGAAAAGTCACGTGAATTTTCTGAGCTCTTTGTTCAAATTAAGAATTTCAGGATGACAAAAGCAAACTATTGAAACTACCACTGTCCCTTCTAAATGGCTGCACAAATTATGAGCCCATGAAGCGGCCCTCCCTACCAGGGCAAATGGATGTGTTCATTCTCCAAGTTAATTCAATGCCAAACTCAAGTCATAAAAAAGGCGAGAACTAGAGGCTTTCCTGCCAAAGAAAAGCAAAACTATAAGTTCCTAAATGGCTTAGTAAGACACGTGTGCTCCAAAGGGTGGACGTGATGCCTGCTAACGCTGATGCTCTAAGACAATGACATCAGTGATGACAGTGAAACCAAGGACAAGATCAACTCTTGTGATCAGCAGTTTAAGCAAAGCATGAGCTATAGGGCCATCCACATTTGTGACCATTCAGGGATCTGCCACATCTATGGCTCCACTAGTCTGGACCATGCTGGACGTACCCTCCAGAGAAAAGGACAAGTTTCTAATTGATGTTAGAAGAATGAAAGGTGCTTTTTGAAAGCAATGGTGAGACCTAATAAAATAATTACGCCTAGGCAGACTTCTTGTGAACAAGGCCACTTCTTGTGAATATCTTCTACAGCAATAAAACAACAGCTCCCAACAGGCTTCTAGGCCTGAGTAGAGATGGAGAGTCTGAATGTGGTCTGTAATATGACCAGGTAGGCAGAAATGCTCATCATAACCTGGGTTCTACCAGACCCACCAATGTAAGTTCAGGTGAGGAGAGAGGCATCCAATACAGTTGGAAGTGACACATCCTGGATTAGACAAGGGCAGGTGGGTACCTACCACTCCATCCCTGTGACCTACCACAGAGCTCTTACCTGTGGAATCACAGAAAGATACTCTAACTAGTCAACAAAGAAGGAAAATGCTTCACACGTGCCAAGTTCATGTCAGTCCTCAATTTCTTCTCCCCCAACACACACATACCATCAGCCTTTTCCTTGCCTGTCCCCAGGCTCCTAGTCAGACTTACTCACTGACTCACAAAACCCTGGGGACATGGCTAAGGTGTTTACTCAGCTGAGGCACGTCTTGTTTATAGGGGTGAGATTGGCCTTTCATGACTCTCCCAGGCCATGGGGAAACTGCTTTGAGAGCCAAATGCAGACATCTCTCCTGGGTTGGATCTGGAGGATGGACACCTCTGGCCCTCAATTTGGTCCTCACCCTCAAGCCTGCCCTTCATTCCCCACTATTCCCATGCTCCATGCCAACCCCTTTTCTAGTCTGACTACCCTGGACTTCAACTAATTTCCTGGCTCAAATACCACATTCCCTAGGCTCATCTTCTGCATTCACGGGGTCCCTATCCCTCATCAATTTTCAGACTCCTAACTCCCTACAAGATGCTCATCTGCTTTTCCTTCTTGTTTCTTATTTTATGTCTATTCTGTAACTCCTGCCAGCCAGTATATTTTGTCCTTCCTCTTGTCCCAAATGTCAGGACACTAATATGAACCTTCAAGAACCTTATGCTTTCTCCCAACCCCGTGTTTCACCCCTTTCGCCTATCCAAGTTTGGGAGAACGGCATTCCCACTTCACTACACCACCTCCAGTGGCTTCTCTCTCAACAGGTATAAGGTAGCCCCTCACTCATATCCCTCAGCCCCATCCATAACCCTTCCCAAAAGAACCCACCTGCAGGGCACCTTTGGGTCCCCTTGACCTCATATAATGCCTAACATCTCCAAACATACCTGGCTTTACAATTTATCATCCTGGCTCTGAACACATCCTATCACTCAACCGCTCCCCTCTATGCCCAATTCTGCTTACCCACAATCCTCCTCTGGCTAGCTCTCAAAGAGGTGTAACTAAATACAGCAGAGGCCACAAGGCACAGGAAAGATTTATTTGCATTTCCCAGGTTCTGGATATGGATTCTCTATGAACAGTCTCCTGGCAATTGTGATAGTAAAAACAGTGAAGGAAACAGTGTATGAAGACACCTGTCTGGCCTGAGCTCCAGGTCACAGGGGACACAAAACAGCATCTTTTAGTGACAGCCTGTGGGTGACTGACATGTCAGGGACCAGCATGTTTACTAGATTTTCTAAAGTTCAAGACAGAATATTTGTTCAAATCTCTGTGATCTTGTTCCTTGAAGGTGCAGTGAAAATGAATGTGAACACTGTTGATGGTTTGGTCCCTGTGGAAGTGTGCCCTTTAAGGCCTGCATGTCTTCTCAGATTCTGGTGCAAAGTCCATCCTGAGGCAACCTGCAGCCTCAAAAGCATCTAAGAAGTCACGTCACGCTGCTGTGGATGCCAAGTCAGAAGCAAGGCAGGAAAACTGGAGACCTTTATGTGGAGGATTTTAGTCTGATAAGGAAAGAAATTGGAAGAGTTGAAAATAAGGTAAGGATCGACAATGTGAGCAAAATGACAGAATCAGCTAGTTACAGGTAGATGATGACAAAGTAAAAGATGTGTCCAACAAATTTAAAGAGGCAAGGAAGACATCCTTCAGAACCATGCAATGGGCACTGAGATGAAACTCAACACCCCTGAAAGAAAAGGCTGGGGAGATTTTAAGAAAGAAGAAGGGATTATAGGCATCTGTTTTTGCTAATGGGCTTTACAGAAAGGAAATGTAAACCATCTACTGAATTCCTATCAGGAGGTCTTTTCACATATTGGCTGTAAATGTCCCCACCCAAGTTAGGCTCCTACTCTCCCTCAGAGACTGGGACACAGGGACACCAGGAGGATTAAATTTCAAATGGATGGGGCCAGGTCCTTGAGACAGTTATTCTCTGGGTCATAACACTGGCAAGAAGCCTTTGAGGAGACATGTATATTTCAAAAGTGCAGAGAGAGAACCTGCAATTACTAATTACATTTATGAAAGAATGGTCTAAGGATGGAAGACAAAGGCATGTTTTCAGGAAAAAACTGTGTAAAGTTTAATGACTCTGAGGGGACATTAACGCCTCTAGTTCAGAACAAATCTTCTTTCTGTACGGTGGAGGGTAACACAACTAAATCTCTTTTAGCCAAGACCCAGTTCACATCTTAATCATTTCCAGCAGTGTATAAAGAGGTACAATTTCCCAGAAATTGCTGAACAGATGCAAAGTAGCTGAGAGTTCCTGAACACAGCCAGGATCTGATCTCCCAGAATGCTGTGCTTCTAGAGTTCTCCATGGAGACATTACCTTGCTCTCTACAGTCACCTTCCTTTTGACCACAGGTCACGCAAGAAGAGTATTCTCCATCCTACACCATGGCTGGTGTCACTGGATTTGGCCTGATTAGTGACCTAAGTGCAGAGGAACTGACATTTGCCACATAATTTGCTCTGATGCAGGTTTTTCTATGAAACCGAAGATGGGAGTTCTAAAGGCCTCTTGAGGTTAGGAAGCCTCACCCTCTAGCTTTGGGTACTGCCCTCATCTCCAAGAGATTCCAAAAAAAACCCCTGCAGGTCAAATTTACCTCCATGAAAGGTGAGGTCATTTCTAATTCTTTGGGCATCAGTCTGAACTAGGACATTTGAGCCAAAGCCTGGTTGTGTTACTAAGGTTTCAATTATACCCTATTGACAAGGAAAACAGAGTCCTACTTACTTTATGCAAATAAGTTTATAGCCATATAAATAGAAATACTCAAAAAGACTTAAGAAATTTTTGAAATAAGTCAAACAGGGAATAAAATAGGTCAATGTTGTTACCCACATGGGTGTCCTTCTATCCATTCCCATTGCCAACAACAGTGGCTGGGCATCCACTACATGTCCCCCTTGAGGAGGGACAGAGCTTGGATTTATGCAAACTCATTATGTGCACCCAGGGTATTCACACAGCCACTGCCATTCTCTTGAAAGGCTCACTTGGTTTCACCTCCACTGTGGAGATGGTACAACTTAGACCACACAGAGGTGGGATCTGGTATAGACTATAACCTTAAGTCAACAATAATGACAATGTCAGCTCTTTTTTGAGCATTTATTGACTCAATGCAAATCTTCTAAGGACTTTCCACCCTCACATCAAATCTATTTAAAGGGCACAAAAGATTATTCAGAGTTTAGTAACATATAGGAGAGGAGGATGGTCACTAATATTTTACATCGAGCTTAACCGGCACACTTCTAGCACAACTGACGGGGTTGGACACTCCACC
>NW_023416323.1:3673980-3794967 GCF_014108235.1 Myotis myotis | reverse complement strand
AACACCATAAATATCTTCCAGACAAGATACAGTTTGCATCTTCATCAGTTCCTGCAATTTATAAGCCTGAGAAAAATAGCTGGGGGTTTCTGAACAGAGCCAGGATCTGATCTCCCAGAAGGCTGTGCTACTGAATTTTCCATGGAGACATTAGATATCCCTCTATAGTCACCTTCCCTTTGATCAAACGAAATCTCCAAGGAAGAAGAGTATTTGTGATCCTACGACATGGCTGGTGTCACTCAATTTGGCTGTTTGGTGAACTAAGTTCAGAGGAACTGACATTCGCACATAGTTTGCTCAGCTGCACATGTTTCTATGAAACCTAAGATGGGAGTTCTAACAGCCTCTTGAAGCTAGGAAACCTCATCTTCACACTTCACCTGCAGTCTCTCTAGCTTTGGGAGATGCCCTTTTCCCCAAGAGATACCCAAATACCATCAGGAGAAACTTAGCTCCATAAAGAGTGAAGTCATTTCTAATTCTCAGGATATCAATCTGGACTAGGACATTTGAGCCAAAGCTTTGGTTGTATTACCAGCATTTCCAATTCTATCCGATTAACAAGGAAGACAGTATCCTACTGTACTTATGGAAATAGATCCACTGCCAGTAAAATAAAAAAATATTTAAGAGGGCCTTAGAAATGCTTTGGGAGAAGTAAAACAGGAAGAAAAAGATCAGTGTTGATACCCACATGGGAGTCCTCCTGTACATTCTTGCTGTCCAAAACAGTGTCCAGGTACCCTCCACAGGACCCATTGGAGAAGGGACAGAGCTTGGACTCCTGGAAGCTTAGCACATGCTCCCACTGGTCATCACATGACCACTGCCCTTGCTGGGAGGGACTCGGTGTCAGCTTCACTGTGGAGATGGTGCTATTGGGACCAACCAGAGGCGGGATCTGGTGTGGAATGTTAGCTTCAGTCAACAATAACCTCAATGCTAGCTCTCATTTTTGAGCATTTATTGACTCAGTGCAAGTTTTCTAAGGACATTCCACCTTCACAACAAATTTATTTTAAGGGTGAAAAAAATTTATTCACAGTTTAATAACATAGAGAAGGAAAGCAGGGTCACTAATATTTTACATCCAGCTCAACTGCTTCACTTTCAGCAGAACTGATGGGGTTGGACACTTCACACTGGTAGTTCCCAGCATCCTCCCTCCTGACAGGGTCTATGGTGAGGGTTCTGTTGCTCCAGGACAGCTTCATGCTCTTACAGACTCATGTTATTGAAGAACCACTGGGTGAGGATCACAGTTGAGTAGCAAGTCAGGACCACAGCATTCTCATTCTCTGTGACTGTGGTGCTGCTCTCTAAGAGGGTGGGCACTCTTGTGTGCTCTGCAAAAAGACCAAGGACTGATTGAGAGTGGACTTGGGACTTGGGGTCCTGCTACATTCAGAGACATCTCAGCCACTCACAGTCACCAGTGAGCTCTGTAAAGGTCACCAGAGGATGGTCCTGACCTCTGCAGAAGGACAATTGTCTTTGTTCAGGTGACAATATCTATGGATAGGGCTGCACTTCTTCTCTGACCCCACATAACCCCAGGGTGACCCCTGACCTGTTCCTCAGACATCTCTGTAATATCAGCATAGGGAACACCTTCCCCGGTGATGTTTCCTATGACCTCATCATCAGGTAGCATTTTCCTCTCATGAGCTTTTATTATTTCTTTCTGTCATTAACTTCAAAAAAGATGAGGTCCCACTCTTTATGTAAAATTCCATGTATGTTGTGGAAGGCAGGCTGCCACCTCTGTCCTTCTCTGGGGCCAAGGGAACTTTATAGAAAGTGAAAAGGCATTTACCTCTTTTTAAATAATTCATTAGGCAATACAGATGGCCCAACCCAGACTTCATGATCTTGGAACTGTAGAAGTTCCAGCTAAATGACTTTTCAGCCTAAAAGGACTTTATTTCTTGGCCTGCAGATTGAATATCATAGTAAAATAAGTCTCTAGAGAGAAGTCGTTATAGTTTTATCAAAAGACAGGAGCTGTAGGAATAGAAGGAAACGTTTCAATATGATAAAGGCTACACATGAAAGCCCACAGCTAACCCAACATTCCATGGAGAAACTTGGAAAATGTTATTAACATCATGAACAAGACAAGGATGCTGTTTTTCTTTTTTTAAAAAAATATATTTTATTGATTTTTTACAGAGAGGAAGGGAGAGGGATAGAGAGTTAGAAACATAGTTGAGAGAGAAACATCAATCAGCTGCCTCCTGCACACCCCCTACTGGGGTTGTTCCGACAGCCTAGGTACATGCCCTGGAATGGAAATGAACCTGGGACCCTTCAGTCCACAGGCCAACGCTCTATCCACTGAGCCAAAACAGTTAGGGCTAGGATGATGTTTTTCCTACTTATTTACTATAGTAGTGAAAGAACTGGCTGGAAAAATCAGGCAAGATAATAAAATAAGAGGTATCCAAATTGGAAAGGAAGAAGAAAAATTATCTTTTAAAATAAGACAACATAATCATATATAGAAAACCCTAAAAATTTCACCACACATACACACACACAGCAAAGAAAATTTTTAAGACCTGATAAAAAAGGCAAAGTTGTTGGAGACAAAATCAACACTCAGCATCACTTCCATTTGTTTCAACAAAAATGAACAATGCCAAACTAAAATTAGAGAACAGTTGCATTTAAAATAGGAGCAGAGAGACTAGAATACTTAGAATTAAGTTAATGTATAAGATGAAGATATATACACTGAAAACTACCAAATATCTCTGAAAGAAAGTAAAGAAGAAACAAAATACCTTGAAACACATCCATGTTCATGTGTTGGAAGACCCCCAAATATCTTCCTATTTGATATGATCCTTATAGAATTCTCTATGACTTTTTTCAGAAATAGGAAAATCCATTTTAAAATTCATAATGAATTTCAATGGGCCCACAAATTATTTCAATAATCTTAGAAAAAAAGAACAAAATTGGACGTCTTACACTTACTAATTTCAAATTTTACTACAAAGCTGAAGTAACCAAAATATGGTGACACTAGCATAAAGACTTCTATTTGTCAAAAGACACAATCAAATGGTTTTGACAAAGGAGCCAAGGCTGTTCAATGGAGAAAGGACAGTCTTTTCAACAAATGGTGTTGAACAGTAGCATCCACATGCAAACAACTGGAGTAGACCATCGCTTTTACCATAAACAACAATTAAGTCAAAATGGGATTGAATCCTAAATGTGAAACCTAAAACTATAAAACTCATTAAAGAAGTTATAGAGGGAAGCATCTTGACATTGAATTTGAAATGATTTCTTGAATATGACTCTAAGAATACAGGTAAAAAAAGAAAAATAGGTAAATTGGATAGTATCAAAATAAAAACTTCTGTTCATCAAAGGACACAATCAACAGAGTGAAAGGTGACCTATGAAATGGTAGGAAATACTTTGCAATTCATATATAAGATGAGGGGTTAATATCTAGAATATACAAAGAACTCCTACAACTCAATAACAAAATCAAATAACCTGATTAAAAAATGGTCAAAATACTTGAACACATATTTCTTCAAAGATGACATACAAATGGCCAGCATGGTTATCCTATATAATAAAGAGCTAATATGCTAACTAGACCGGAAGGCGGAATGACCTTCCAGAATCACCAGTGGGCAGAGGGTGAGGCCGCAAGTCAGGCATCTGAGGCAGCTGGGGCTGTGAGGGCCAAGCCCCTTGCATGGATTTTGTGCATCGGGCCTCTAGTGAATAGAGATATCCAACATCACTGATCCTTAGAGAAATCAAATCCAAACAACAATGAGATATTATTGTATACCCATTAAGATGGTCACTGTTGGAAACACAGAAAATAACCTGTGTTGGCACAAAATGGAAAAATTGGAGCCAGGCCCACTGTGGGCGAAAATGCAAAATGGTGCAGCTACTATAGAAAACAATTTGGAGGCAGATAAGAAATAGACTTACCATGTACCATGTGGTCCAGCAACCTCACTTCTGCTTTTATATCCAAAGGAATGTAAAGCAGGACTTTGAAGAGATATTTACACATCCATTTTCATTGCAGAATTATTCACAATAGCCAAGAGGTGGAAGCAACTCTATTTTTCATAGAGTAACATAAAAAATGTAGCACATACATATGCAATGGTACCTTATTCAGCCTTATAAAAATGGTAATTCTGGATAGTATGCTCCATGAAACAAGCCAGTCACATGAAGACAGGAACAGAGTGTTCCACTTATATGTATCTCAAGTATTCAAATTTACAGAAACAAACAATGTTGGTCACTGAGAGCAACAGAGGCAGCAAGGATAATGCCAAGATTTCCTAGAAGAATGGATTTGACCTTGACTGAGAAGAGGAGGATTTGGGGAGGATCAGGTTGGGAGGTGGGGAGGATAAAGATCTTTGTTTTGCACACGTTACAATAGAGGTGCCCAATTATGTCTAGGAAAGATTCCCCAGATCGGCTTAACTCATTCTCCTGAAGCCTTTGGGAAACACACACACACACACACACACACACACACACACACACACACACACACAGAAACAGAAACAGAAACAACAAAAAAAACAACTCAGAAGTTGGAGATAGCAATCCCAGGAATCTCTGACAACAGAGTCAATGTGTGAGTTCTGGAGAAGGGAAGCGGTTTTGTGCGCTATGGGTTGTGACTCTCCCACACTCAGGGCCATGGAGCTGGTGGGTCCTGGACTGTGGATTTGGAGGCTGCAGAGGGACTGTTACTCAAGAACAATGCAGCATGTCCATTTCCCAGTGTTTTCATCCAGGAAGTAACAGCAACACTTTAGCAAATCAAGTCTCCAGTCCTGCCCTTAGAGATCATTCCGGAAATTGCAACTTTAGTCTACTTTCCAATACATAAAAATTAAATTAAATAAGTAATAGTTTTCCTAAAAAGGAAGGCAGACCACTTATGGTCTGGTTAATGAACTGAGAATAGTAATTTTTGTCTTTTTCATTTTATATTATTTTATTTTATTTCTATCAACATTTATTTTAATTTTATCCTCCTAACATAAACAAAAATAACAAATCAAATACAAAAAATATGCCAGTGCCCATTATATATCATTTGGACAAAGAGCCAAGTCGTTTGGGCTTCAAGGACAAATCTTAATCAGTTTGTAAGACCCAGAGAAGGTAAATTGTTTTGAGGTGATCCTCTACAACCCAAGGAGATTTTAACTCCCCCTGCAGGTGGAACATGAAATAGTTATTCCATGTCTGATATTCACACTGTAAGCAAAGCCAGGTCCCAGCTCTCTCCTGTTGGATATTCTTTCTTGTATTTGTGACAACACTGAATGTTGCCTGATAAGCCCTGTGTCTCTGTGTGTTCTGTTAAAAGTTATCACAGGAAGGTTCTGGATTCTTTGGGCCATACTGAGGATATGTGCCCCAAACAATGAGAGCTCCCCTGGATGGAACCAAAGTCTTCTTTAAATGACATTCTTTGAGTTTATTTACTAATTTTTTTCATTATCCACTGCAAGGTCTTTCCTCTTGGATGATGAAAACTTACCTGATTTCTTTCTCATCACCAATTCTCTCTCTCTCTCTCTCTCTCTCTCTCTCTCTCTCTCTCTCTCCCTATCTCTTTCTCTTTCTCTCCAGTAATTTTCTGAAGACCAATATTTAGTGTAGACTTATTGTGTCTGTTTAATGCCATTCACACTTGAGCCAACTACCTGAGATTTCTTTAAATTTGAATCTCCAGTGAACATCATAGACAGAGAACCTTCCTTCTGTGACCTACAGAGGTGGGCATGGGATGGTCCTGCTCATTAGACACTTGTAATGCCATAAATAGAGTAGAAAAAGCCAAATACTTCTCTACATCCCTTCACAGCTTCTCCAGGTTTCCTTGCCGCTGTACTGCCCTCTGGTGGTCACATTACAGAATTTTCCCAACCAATGGTCAGGTGTAGGGGCAGGACTATGAAAAGTCACGTGAAAGTTCTGGGCTCTTTGTACAAATTAAGAATTTCAGGATGACAAAAGCAAACTATTAAACCTACCACAGGCTCTTCTAAGTGGCTGCACAAATTATGAGCCCATGAAGCGGCCCTCCCTACCAGGGCAAATGGATGTGTTCATTCTCCAAGTTAATTCAATCCCAAACTCAAGTCATAAAAATGGCGAGAATTAGAGGCTTTCCTGCTAAAGATGAACAAAACTGCAACTTTCTAAATGCCTTAGTAAGACACGTGTGCTCCAAAGGGTGGAAGTGATGCCAGCTAACGTTGATGCTCTAAGACAATGACATTAGTGATGACAGTGACACCAGAGACAGGATCAACTCTTGTGATCAGCAGTTTAAGCAAAGCATGAGCTATAGGGCCATCCACATCTGTGACCATTCAGGAATCTGCCACAGATGGCTCCACTAGTCTGGGCCATGCTGGACATACCCTCCAGAGGAGAAGACAAGTTGCTAATTGATGTTAGAAGAATGAAAGGTGCTTTGTGAAACCTCTGGTGAGACCTAATAAAATAATTACTCCTAGGCAGACTCCTTGTGAACAAGGCCATATCTTCTACAGCAATAAAACAGCAGCTCCCAACAGGCTTCTAGGCCTGAGGAGAGATGGAGAGTCTGAACGTGGTCTGTAATGTGACCATGTTGGCAGAACTGCCCATCATAACCTGGGTTCTACCACACCCACCAACATAAGTTCAGGTGAGGAGAGAAGCATCCAACACAGATGGAAGTGACACATCCTGGATTAGACAAGGTCAGGTGGGTACCTACCACTCCATCCCTGTGACCTACCACAGAGCTCTTACCTGTGGAAACACAGAAAGTTACTCTCACTAGTCAACAAAGAAGGAAAATGCTCCACACATTCCAAGTTCATGCCAGCCCTCAATTTCTTCTCCCCCAACACACACATACCATCAGCCTTTTCCTTGTCTGTCCCCAGACTCCTAGTCAGATTTACTCACTGACACACAAATCCCCGGGGACATGGCTAACGTGTTTACTCAGTTGAGGCACATGTTGGTGTATAGAGGTGAGATTGGCCTTTCATGGCTCTCCCAGGCCGTGAGGAAACTGCTTTGAGAGCCAAATGCACACACCTGTCCTGGGTTGGAGCTGGAGGATGGACACCTCCGACCCTCAATTTGGTCCTCACCCTCAAGCCTGCCCTGCATTCCCCACTTTCCCTAAGCTCCATGACAACCCCTGTTCTATTCTGACTACCCTGGACTTCAACTAATTTCCTGGCTCAAATATCACATTCCCTAGGCTCATCTTCTGCATTCATGGTGTCCCCATCCCTCCTCACTTTTCAGACTCCTAACTCCCTACAAGATGCTCATTTGCATTTCCTTCTTGTTTCTTATTTTATGTCTATTCTGTAACTCCTGCCAGCCAGTATATTTTGTGCTCCTTCTTGTCACAAATGTCAGGACACTAATATGAATCTTCAAGAATCTTATTCTTTCCCCCAACCCTGTGTCTCACCCCTTTTGCCTATCCCAGTTTGGGAGAATGGCACTCCCACTTCACTACACCAGCTCCAGTGGCTTCTCCCTCAACAGGTAGAAAGTAGCCCCTCACTCATATCCCTCGGCCCCATCCAGAGCCCTCCCCAAAAGAGCCCACCTGCAGGGCACCTTTAGTTCCCCTTGACCTCATATAATGCCTAACATCTCCAAACCCACCAGGCTTTACAATTTATCATCCTGGCTCTGAACAGATCCTATCACTCAAAAGCTCCCCTCTAAGCCCACTTCTGCTTACCCACAATCCACCTCTGGCTAGCTCTCAAAGGAGTATAACTAAATAACCCAGAGGCCACAAGGTACAGGAAAGATTTATTTCCATTTCCCAGGTTCTGGATGTGGATTCTATAAGAACTGGCACCTGGAGATTGTAAAAACAATGAAGAAAACAAAGTATGAGGACACCTGTCTGGCCTGAGCTCCAGGTCACGGGGGACAAAAAACAGCATCTTTTAGTGACAGCCTGTGGGTGGCTGACATGTCAGGGACCTGCATGTTTACTAGAGTTTCTAAAGTTCAAGAGAGAATATCTGTGAAAATCTCTGTGATCTTGTTCCTTGAAGATGCAGTGGAAATAACTGTGAACACTGTTGATGGCTTGGTCCCTGTGGACGTGTGCCCTTTCAGGCCTGCATGTCTTCTCAGATTCTGGTGCAAAGGCCATCCTGAGGCAACCTGCAGCCTCAAAAGCATCTAAGAAGTCACGTCAGATGCTGCTGGGTATGCCAAGTCATTAGGAAGGCAGGAAAACTAGAGACCTTTATGTGGAGGATTTTAGCCCGATAAGGAAAGAAATTGGAAGATTTGAAAATAAGGTAAGGATTGACAATGTGAGCAAAATGACAGGATCAGCTAGTTACAGGTAGATGATGACAAAGTAAAACAGGTGTCCAACACATTTAAAGAGGCAAGGAAGACATTCTTCAGAACCATGCAATAGGGGAGTGAGATGAAACTCAACACCCCTGAAAGAAAAGGCTGGGGAGATTTTAGGAAAGAAGAAGGAATTATAGGCATCTGTGTTTGCTAATGGGTTTTACAGAAAGGAAATGTAAACCATCTCCTGAAGTCCTGGCAGGAGGTCTTTTCACATCTTGGTTGTAAATGACCCCACCCAAGTTAGGCTCTTACTTTCCCTTAGAGACTGGGACACAGGGACACCAGGAGGATTAAATTTCAAACGGATGGGGCCAGGTCCTTGAGACAGTTATTCTCTGGGTCATAACACTGACAAGAAGCTTTTGAGGAGACGTATGTATATTTCAAAAGTGCAGAGAAAGAATGTGCAATTACTACTAACATTTACAAAAGAAATGGTCTAAGTCTGGAAGACAAAGGCATGTTGTCAGGAAGAAACTGTGTAAAGGTTAGTGACTCTGAGGGAACATTAATGCCTCTAGTTCAGAACAAAACTGCTTTCTGCACAGTGGAGGGAAACACAACTAAATCTCTTTTAGCCAAGACCCAGTTGACATCTTTATCATTTCCAGCAATGTATGAAGAGCTGCAATTTCCCAGCAATTTATAAACAGTTGCAAAGTAGCTGAGAGTTCCTAAACACAGCCAGGATCTGATCTCCCAGAATACTGTGCTTCTAGAGTTCTCCATGGAGACATTACATTGCTCTCTACAGTCACCTTCCTTTTGACCACAGGTCACCTCCAAGGAAGAAGAGTATTCTCCATCCTACAACATGGCTGGTGTCACTGGATTTGGCCTGATTAGTGACCTAAGTGCAGAGGAACTGACATTTACCACATAATTTGCTTGACTCAGGTTTTTCTATGAAACCGAAGATGGGAGTTCTAACAGCCTCTTGAGGTTAGGAAGCCTCATCCTCTAGCTTTGGGTAATGCCCTCATCTCCAAGAGATTCCAAAAAACCCTGCCGGTCAAATTTAGCTCCATAAAAGGTGAGGTCATTTCTAATTCTGTGGGAATCTGTCTGAACTGGGACATTTGAGCCAAAGCCTTGGTTGTGTTACTAAGGTTTCCAATTATACCCTATTAACAAGGAAGACAGAGTCCTATTTACTTTATGCAAATAAGTCTATTGCCATATAAATAAAAATACTCAAAAAGACTTAAGAAATTTTTTGAAATAAGTCAAACAGGGAGAAAAAAAAGATCAGTGTTGTTACCCACATGGGTGTCCTCCTGTCCATTCCCATTGCCAACAACAGTGGCTGGGCATCCACTACATGTCCCCCTGGAGGAGGGACAGAGCTTGGATTTATGCAAACTCATCACGTGCACCCAGGGTAATCACACAGCCACTGCCATTCTCTTGAAAGACTCAGTTTCACCTCCACTGTGGAGATGGTACAACTTAGACCACACAGAGGTGGGATCTGGTATAGACTATCACCTTAAGTCAACAATAATGACAATGTCAGCTCTCTTTTTTGAGCATTTATTGACTCAATGCAAATCTTCTAAGGACTTTCCACCCTCACAACAAATCTATTTAAAGGGCACAAAAGATTATTCAGAGTTTAGTAACATATAGGAGAGGAGGAGGGTCACTAATATTTTACATCCAGCTCAACCGGCACACTTTCAGCATAACTCATGGGGTTGGACACTTCACACTGGTAATTCCCAGCATCCTCCCTGCTGACAGGGTCTATGGTGAGGGTTCTGTCATTTGAGGACAGCTTCATCCGCTCAGTCAGCCGCAGATTCATGCCATTGAAGAACCACTGGGTGGAGACTGCATTTGTGTAGCAGGTCAGGACCACGGAATCCTTATTCTCCGTGACTGTGGTGTTGCTGGCTTGGAGGGTGGGCACGCTCACCGGTTCTGTGGAGAAATAGAGAGCATGGCTAATTGAGAGTGGGCTTGGGACCTGGGCCATGCTAGCTCCTCAGACATCTTAGCCACTCAGAGTCCACTGTGAGCTCTGTAAGGTCACCAGAGGATGGTTCTGATCTCTGCAGAAGGACAATTGTCTTTGTTCAGGGGACGATGTGTAGGGCAAGTGTTGCACCTCTTCTCTGAACCCAGATCACCCCTGACCTGTTCCCATAGACATCTTTGTAGTATCAACACAGGGAACCCTTTCACAGTCCACGTGTCCTATAACCTCACTGTAAGGTGGAGTTTTCCTCTCATGAGCTTTTACTGACCCTTTCCTACAAGTTCTTTTGACTTAAAAATTCCATGTATATTGGGAAAGGCAATCTTACCACTTCTGCCAACTACTGGGGCCAAGGGGACTTTACAGAAAGTGAATGGGCATTTAACTATTGTTAAATAACTCATTAGGCAATAAAGATGGCCCAACCCAGTCTTCATGACCTTGGATATGGATAAGTTCCATCTATAAGATTCCTCAGTCTGAACAGGACTTTATTTCCAGGCCTGCTGATTGCATATAATGGTAAAATAAATCACTAAAGAGAAATGGTTATGATTTTAACAAAGGACAGGAACTGTAGGAATAGGAGGAAATTACTTAATATGGTAAAGACCACACATGAAAGTCCACAGCTAACACATTACTCCACGGAGAACCTCTGAAAACAGTACTAAGATCATGAATAAGACAAGGATGCTGTTTTTCCCCTAATTCAACTAGTCAGGAAAATCAGGCAAGAAGATGAGATAAGTGATATCCAATTTAGAGAGGAATAAGAAAATATCTTTTTAAAAAAGACAACATAATCTTATTGTAGAACACCCTGAAGATTTCACCACATACATACCTAAAACAACTAGTATTACTAATATAAAAGATGAAGTCGCCAGAGACAAAATCAACACTCAGCATCATTTCCATTCTTTAAACAAAAATGAACAATCCTCAAATAAAATAAATAAAACAGTTCCATTTACAATAGCATCAAAAAGACTAGATGCTTAGGGTTAAACATAATAATGTGGAAGATGAATACACTGAAAACTACCAAACATTTCTGAAAGTAAAGAAGAAACAAATAACTGGAAAGACATCCATGTTCATTGATTCCAAGACCACCAGCTATCTACATATTTGAAACAATCCCTATCAAAATCCCAATTACTTTTTTTCAGAAATAAAAAAAAAATCCATCCCAGAATTTATGTGGAATTTCAATGGATTCCAAATGTTTGCAACAATCTTAAAAAGGATGAATTGAAATTGGAGGTCTCACAGTTACTAATTTCAAATCCTACTACAAAGGGAAAGTAATCAAAATAGTTACACTGGCATAAAGACTTCTATTTGTCAAAAGACACAATCAAATGGTTTTGATAAAGGAGCCAAGACTGTTCAATGGAGAGAGGACAGTCTTTTGAACAAATGCCGTTGAACAGCAATGTCTACATGCAAACAAATAAAGGGGTCCATTGCTTATACCATACACAACAATTCAGTCAAAATGGATTGAATCCTAAAGCTAAGAACTAAAATGATAAAACTCTTAGAAGAAAACATAGGGGTAAGCAGTATGGCATTGGATTTGGCAGTGATTTCTTGAATATGAAATTAGAAACTCAGGCAAGAAAAGATTAGATAATTTAGATTTTTGACAAAATGAAACCTTCTGTTCATCCAAGGACACAATCAACAGAGTGAAAGGTGATCTGTGGAATGGTAGAAAATCCTTTGCAAATCATTAATAGGATGAGGGGTTAATATCCAGAATATATAAAGATCTCCTACAACTCAACAACAGCAACACCAAATAAGCTGATTTAAAACTGGGCAAACCTCATGAATACACATTTCTCCAGAGAAGATATACAAATGGTCAATAAGACCAGGAAAAGATGCTCAACATCACTATCATTAGAAAAATATAAATCAAATCTCTCAAAGTTGATGCTTGTGATATTGAGTGTGGGTAACTCCACTGAGCAGGTAACAGGAGAACACTGCCCTGTGCGACATTTGAGTCCTCCAAGCCTTCTTCAGAGTTGGCACCTCTCACCTCTCAGCCAACTTAAAGGAATAAGGCAGTTCTATGTATCACAAGACAAATGCCTGGGGCTCTGAGCCCTCAGAGAACTTAAATCCTCTATGTCTGGGAGAAAGCACAGCCTTTCTCAGGAGCCAAGACTGATCAATGGAGAAAGGACAGTCTTTTCAACAAATGAAGGGAACCATTCAATAGATTAGCAAGATTTGGTTGTGGAAAAACAGAGAACCTAGAGTTAGAGACACCTCCTGCCCCCCTAATCCTCCCACACCTCTCCTAGTTCTTCACTGACCAGCTGAATGCAATTTTTTCTAGCTGCACAGACCTTCATTGCCCAGCCGAGGTGTCTTTCTAAGAGGCACCATTTCCCAGGACATCTTAGAGACTCAGATTGGAGCAGAAATAAAACAGGGGACCAGGATCAAACCTGTGGTCAGTTGACTACTCAGTCCCCTGGGCCAAGAGCAGGGTCAGGCCTTCCCAGGTGAGTGTGACTGACATGAGCCAGTGAGCCAATAAATGATAGAGCAGAGCCCAGGGAATGAGCCAGAAAGGAGTGAAGGGACAGGCAGGATCTGATTGTGGCAGCAGAACCATATGCTTTGCCCTTGGTCATTAAAGTCATTCTCCCTCTGTGGAGGGCAGGTGAGGCTTGTACAGATGCAGAAGGGGTGATGAATGGCAAGAGGGCAGCATGGATTGCTGACATTCGGACCCTTGTGGACCATTTGTGTTTGGTGGTTATGAGATAGAAATTTGGAAAGATCTTAAAATTCCCCCATATGCAAAAATTACTATTAATACCCCAGGGCCTAAGAGCAATAGCAAGAAGGACTATTTCTCTAGAGAACAGCAAAGGGTCTGAGACATGGGTCTCAACCCCTGGAGTGACAGGGAGCCTTTCCCATGTGGCCAGAATTCCAAGGACTCTGCATCCAGGTTTCAGCCTCTGAAGACGTTTTAGCTCATTCCTTCCTTCAGTATCCATTTATTTCTTCCTAATTCATCAAAACAACCGAGTGTTACATCTTGATCCCTTAGCTGGTTACAAGTGTAAAATGGGGAGCTAGCAGGCAAAATCCTTTCCTTTATATCCAGTGGGAATGACACCAACACATCAGGAAACAAATCAGTGGTTTCACCTCCAGTGCAGGGAGGGGTGGATCAGCCACCTGAGGGAAAGGTCTGGGTGTTCCCAGCACTGACTGATTGTTAGTGCAGGTAATTTGGTTCTAGAGTACAAATAAATTAATTCTCCATTTGGTGTTATTTTCTAGACCACAGTCTCTCTCTCTGAACTGGGGATGCCTAAGGGAAGATCTACCCATGTTTGCTTTAGGGATCCCTCTGGGATGGAGGAGAGGTAATGGCTGCAGACAGACCTTGAGTCACTCTCATGGTCTGTGTGGGTCTGCTTTAGTGACTATATCTCCCTGTGCCTTGGTTTCCTCTCAATGCAGTACGATGAACATTTGACTGCCAGGGTGTCAGTGTATTAACAATAAAATATTCACAGTATCTGACTAAACATTGGCACAGGGGAGCTGCTCAAATGAGGGACATCTGTTATTGATCAACTCCAAGAGAGAATCTCCTGGGCTGATCCCTGGTGGATGAGGAGCTGCCAGGAGCATCTTTCCTCCTTTTTGTTCCCTGTGATTCTGACCTTTCTCTGGACTCTCCTAAATGTTTCAGTGTAGTTCACAAATGGCCTGGCGACCTTGTGCATCTGTGCTAGCCACACTCAGTCTCAGGTGAAGCACCACCCCTATCCAGATGTGGCTCATGGGCCTGAGTTCTGGCTTCTGAGCAGCTCAAAAGCCTTGTGACTCAGACACCTGGGAAACCATTGCGCCCACTCAGCCCTTCCCAGGAGGTTAACCCCAACCTGACACAGGATCCCCAGGGTCCCTGGAGTCAGAAACCCTGGGACAGGGGTCTGGGTGGGGCTGGCAAAGCTGAGCTTCTTTATGAGGATTGCAGGGGGCTCCTCAGGATGGGCCCTGGCCAAGCCCTGCAGGGTCTTTCTCAGGGTCATGGTCATGGGGAGGGGCCGAGGGAACCGGACTGAGACTGGTCTCTCTCTGCTGAGCGACTCCCATCAGGCTGGCCCTTCTCTCTGTGGAGAATGTCTGCAGGGCTGGAATCCGGGAAGGGAACTCTGATCTTAGAAAGTTTGTCTCCACTGTGTGTGTCCTGCACTAAATGCCCAAACCCAACCTGGGAGATGATGCAGAGGGGGATGGAGGCAGAGTCCAGGGCTGTCAGTCCTGTGTGTTCACCCACCCAACACCCAGAGGTCAGAGAGCAATCACTCACCATATACATTGAGCCGTCCAAATCCTATTTCTTTTATTGAGCCTGGAAGGTAGACTACTACGGTGTAGATTCCTGTGTCCTTCAGGGTGACCTTCTTTATCAGCAAGGATCCATCAAAGTTTATTTGCTCTCGACCGCTGTATGCAGGCCCTGCTCTATGTCCTGTGGACATTCGAAAACCTGCAATATTATCTTTGAACTTTGCCCCTTCCCCCCTGTACCACATAAACCCTGTAACATTGGGAGGCATATTGCGGATACGTAGAATCACATCCTGCCCTTCTTCAGCATCGGTTGACACAATAGCGAGTTGGGCAGTGGTGGGCAGGCTCCAGAAATTTAAGAGTGAAACTAGGAGGAAAGAGAGGAATTGATCAATATTTGGATGTATATGTTAGGATGGAAAGATGAGGCCCTGGATTTGGAACAGATCTCTTCATCTCAGCCTTGGTGTGTGTGTGGGTGTGAGTGTGTTGGTGTGAGTGTGGTCAAGGTCAACAGCATGACCACCAATACTTCAGCACCTGTGAACTTGTTACTTTTTCTGTTTCTCAGTCTCTTTTCCAGGTGTCTGTTCAGCTCACCCACTCACTGCCCTCAGACCCCTGCTAACAATTAGGGGTGTCCATGGGAGGCACCTTCACGGAACACTTCCCTAAAGACTCTCTGTTAATCACTTTCTGACCTGTCTCTGCTCTGTTGTTCTTTTTATAACACTTGTGGATACCTGACATCACATGTAGATATTTTCTTATCTCTCTCCACCCACAGAACATGAGCTCCATGGGGACAGGGGCTTGTCAGATCTTGCATCCCCAGTGCCTGCAACAGGCTGCAAATACCTGTGTGTGAATGAATGTTCCCAGAGTCCTGCACCTCTTGGGGTGTATTTCTCCTGGGGTTGGTGGTAAGGACGGTGTTTAGCACCCCTGGTTAAGTTTTTCTCTGCTGCCACCTGACATAAATTGTTATTATTATGGTCAGTTTCCAAAATTCAATACTCAGTGATGAATAACTTAGGAATTAACAGCAACTGAAGTTTCCCTGCCCCACTCCACTTCCAGATCATGAGATTTCCCAGTTACCTGTTACCCATCTCCCTTACCCATCCTACTTTGCTCCCCTGTCCTCTCCCCTCAGGTCCACACAGAAGCCCTCCCTCCACTCTCAGAGCGCTGTTCTCCCCAGGAGACCCCAGCAAGTCCCTGTCTTTCCTGCTTCAGTCCACCCCCAGGGATTGTTCCTTCCTTACCAGCCAACAGGAGCCAATTCCAGGGGAGAGGTCCTCTGCAGATAGGGGCTGAGTGTGACTCCATGGTGTCTGCTGCCTGCACTGTCCCTCCCTCGGCGAGAAGAGCTTGGATTCCAGGAAAGCTAAAAGGCACCGCTGTACAAACTGTTGGGATCTGCTGTCCCTCTTTACTGTGCACTGGGCCTCCTCCTGGTGCAAGATCACTTTCCTGGTCACGTGGACCAGGGCGGAGTTTGTTCCAAGGACCCACCTCCTCCTCCCCTCATTTTTGCCACCCTTTCCTTCTCCTTCCAGCTTACCATCCCTCTAAATGTTGGTTGCCTTGGAGCTGCTGAGGTATCTGAACACACACACACACACACACACACACACACACACACACACATGCTCTGTTTGGAAAAGCACCAGCCTGGAGCATCCATGTCATGGGCATTCCCCATGGCTCCCAGTCAGGTGCACAGTAGCCTCCCCAACAGCCCTCTCTATTTCACATTTGACTTTTCCTTTCAGAGCAGGAGTTCTGGGGCCACCTCAGGAACTCTTGTCACAAGGATGTCACCACCGCTGTGCATCGGATCACCTGTGAAACTTTGTAAATATTGCGATGCCCAGGTGACACGGTAGATGCTGCTTCAGCAGCTGTCCAGCTAATGTGGATGCCCAACCAGAATGAGATCTGGTGATGTGGTGATGGGACACCCTTCCCCCTCTTCTGTGCACAGGGAGGGTCTCCACATCCTCTTAAAATGCAGATTCTGACTCTGCAGGTGTGCAGTGGACCAGAGACTCTGCATCTGATGAGCTCTCAGGGAAGGTGGATCTTACTGGCCTGTGGAGCCCACTTGCAACAGCAAGGCTGATGAGGGCACATGTCCTCCTGAGAGGATGACCCTCTCACCCCAGCATTGGCCTCTGCTGTGTCTTGGTCTTGGGTCTGTCAGCACCACACAGAGAGCCCCACAGGCCCCAAACTGGGGATTATTTCTGTTTGTGACACAGAAACCCAGCTGGGCACTGGGTCTGCCCCGTGTTCTCAAATGTGCTGGGAAGGTTGGATTTCCTCCCAGCAGGAAGGCCACAGAGGTGACTGGTGGTGAGAAGGGGTCAAGCTGGGTGATGACAGCAGAGGGGACCCTCCCTCTATCTCAGGTTGTCACCAGCCTGCCTTTGCTTCCAGGGACAGAGACCCAGGACCAGGAGTCTCAGGAGGCCCTGCAGTTCCTGGGAGTGAAGAGGAAGGTGTCTTGCATGTCCTGGGAAGAGAGGACTGTGGTGGGAGCTCAGGTGGCTGTGGGCTCCCTGGTCATCAGGGGTAGTTTCTGGGAGACCCTCCCTCTCTGTTGGCTCAGCCTGTCCTGTGCTCCCTGACCTTGGGGCGGTGTCTGTCCTCTGCCTGGGGGAGTTTCCTTTCATTACCCCACCTTGTTCATGGGTGGTGCCAGGCATGGGACAGGGAGCAGCAAATAGAGCCCTGAGAAAGCAGGTGCTCTTGGGCCTGTTAAAGTAAGAAACTTCCCAACCTGTGAAAATTTTCATGAGTTTATTTGAACCAAGCTAACGTCATATGCCTGGAACTCGTTTTCAAATCCTGAGCTTGTCAGTTGTGCAACTTATTTTATACATTATAATAATAAAAAAAAGAAGATGGAATAAGTTGTGTGAAATCAATTAGGAAGTGAAGAAATCTCTAGAATTGATAAATAGCAAAATGGAGAAACAGGTTTTTTTTTTGTTTGTTTGTTTTGTTTTTACTTTGGTGGGTCCAGGATAATTAACATTTACAGCACATAGAGAGGTTGTGCAAGGAACCAGGTAACCTAAGAAGTATGTTGTCTCATATGCTGGTCCCAGAGTCTGTGCCTTCAAATCATCTTGCAAAAGAACAACTACTCTGATGTATCAAAGGTATGTTATCCAAGATGCATAAGAACAGGGAACAGGGCTCACTTAACGTAAAGTCTGACCTTTGCTAACGAAGCTGTAGGCCTGGGACATGACTCCCTGACATCACGTGCCCTGTTAGGAATTTGTGATCAGACCATCCTGTGCAGTTAATTTTGGTCACTGAGCTCGTCATGACTCCCATGTGACACACTGGGCTTGTCAGGCTTATTTACATCCCATTTTTTGTTGTCATTGTTTTATTTACAGTCACTAGAAGTAGCAGGTGGGATACAGCAGTCATGAGGGCGGGGTCCTAAAGCCTCTGTGGGAGCAGGGGATCGAAGTCAGGCTCCTTCTCTAGCTCCTTAGGCAAAGTCAGGTTCACCTGTGAATTCCCTGTGTTGTCTGTATGTTTAAATGTTGCCCACTGGAGAGCAGAAGGAGACCTGCAGCCTATGTCAGGTTCTATACCAGGGATGCTGACCAGAGACTGAGAGCCGACCATCACACCTGGGCAGAGGTGGGCTCTGGCCTTCAAGCTTAAAGGCCAGTCAGTCGGGGTCTAGTCACTGTGGGCTCCAGGCCACCTGACTCCATCCCAGAGCAGGGTGAGCCTTGTAAGAGGACAGGATCTGGGTTGCTTCCATCTCAGAGGGGCTGAGGGTCCAGAGTACTATGAGTCCAGTGTCATGAGAACTGTCCCCTCTGGTGGATGTGCTGTTTCAGGAGGAACTCTCTGTCCCAAAGGTTTCAAGAACAGAACCTGGTGATGTCTCTTCTGAGGCTTTTAGTAGAGTGTGCCAAACTGGAGGGCTGATCCCCCAAATGCCCTGTGTGTCTCCTTCACTGCATTGGGGTGTTGCATCCAAGTCACCTGTGTCCCTGTCCATCCTCTGCGGTAGTCCTCCCCACAGGGCCCAGGATCTGAAGCAGCTCCACTTGGAGTGTCAACCACAGGAGCTGTGGGTCCCTCTGTTAGGGGAGGGGAGGCCCCTGTGGGACCCTCAGTCCTCTGAGATGGAAGCAACCCCAGATCCTGGGTTCTCCTGTCCCATCTGCTGAGGAAATTTCCCGTGCTCCCCAGGACATCATGGGTGGGTGAGATGTTCAGGGACTACAGGCAGGTGTCCCACAGACCAGGGACCTTGGGTTTTGGAGTCATCCCCGGATTCCTTTGAGGTCAGTGTGAGCTCTCTTTTCCCATGGTAGTACCTCTACCTGGGGTGAAAGGTCCAGAGTGTCTGCCAGGTCAGGGCTTTGTGAGAAGACAAAGAACACAGGCTGCTGTCCCGGCCCCAGGAATATGAGACATCACCCACAAGGTGGAAATGGGGAGGGCTGTGATTTCATGGGAATGGAGGTTGGTCTGACTCTTCACTTTTAGTTGGTCCTATATCCCTCCCCCCTGATTGTGTGAGGGGGAAAAACCCATCACCGGAACATCTCCGGACACTTGTGGCCTCCTCCCATGCTGACACCAATGTCTTCGTGCCTATAAGGAACATAGTTTGACCACTAGTGTCACACAGGGTGACAAGCTTCCATTGGGTGGTTTCTCACATTCATTTAATGAGTGTTTACTGAGCATCTGTGATGTGTCAGACCCTGGATTGGCCCTTGGACCTGAGAGAACAGGAAACAGGTGGGACCTGTGCTCATGGAGTTTACCTTGTAACAAAGACAGGCTCTCAGAGAAATCACAGCACTAAGGAGTTAATTATAATCCAGAGAAGTACAACAAAGAAAGAGTTGTATGTACTTGAGTCTCAGCTTGTCTGGGGATCACAGAGAGCACTTCTGAGAAAGTGACCTCTTGGCTGAGACCTGAAGCATGAGTGGCCATTCACCCTTTGGACAGAGGTTGGTGTGCAAGAGCTGCCTGCACAGGACTGGACTTTGGTGGGCAGATGCCTGGCTGGATGGAGGAGCTTTCAAAGTCCAGTGTGGGCAGTGTGAAGAGTGAGAAGGAATGTGGACTGAGTAATGCTGGTGAGGTTGGACCCTGCTGGGCTGTGGGTGCTGCTGAGGTGGGGTGAGCAGACACCTGAGGAGGCTGCAGGCTGTGGAGTAGCTCACCCCCCTTTGATGGACAAGCTGAAAAATGTGCAAGAAAAAAGTCATGTTACAGTTTTGAATTTTATATTCAATTTATACTTTAAGCAATATTTTGTATGTGTATATTTAAATTTAACATATTTATTGAGTTTTAGTTGGCATGTAATAAACTTACCATATTGAAAGTATACAATTTATTAAGCTTTGCCAGATGCATGCACCAGAGAAGTTGTTACAATGAAGAAAATGAACATGTTCTTCACTCTTAAAGCCTCCTCAGGCCCTCTTATAATCTCCTCACTCTGTCCCTGTCTCACTCCCTCCAACTCTTATCTGCTTTCGGTCATTATAGATGAGTTTGCATTTTCTGCAGTTTTCATAATTTGAACCATATAATATGTAATTTTGGGCGAATGTTGGCTTCTTGAATCAACGCCATTATCTTGAAATAGTTCTTTCCTTTTTAATCCCTCAGGTCTATTCCATTGTAGGATGCACCAAACTTGTTTAGCCATTCGCCCATTCATGGACATTTGTGTTGATTCCCATTTTGGACTATTACAAGTAAACCAGGCATTAACATTTGTGTAGAAAGGTCTTTAGCACAGAATTAGGTGCATGTAAAACCAATGAAGGGCCAGAAAAATGGAAGTCAGTGAGTTGACACAGGAAGTCTGGTTTCAAGGTCCCACTGCCACAGCCCCACCCAGAGGGAAAGAATCACCTGCATATTCACATAAAGCTCTGTCTGCAGAGGACATCCATCAGGAGCAGGAATCACAGCCCCTTCTCCCTCCCAGAGTCCAAATTACACACAAGTGCATCTCAGAGGCTGAAATTAATTCACACCTGGAATGCCAGTCATTAGAAGTGGGAAGGGTGGTATTTAACCTTTCAGCCCCTCTGGTATAGGAGGAAATATAGAAAGGGGTGGAGCATAGATGTCAAGTGCCAATAGATAATACATGGCATGGTTGAGTCCACTTGCAGGCTCTGTGACTCTGGGCAAGTGATCTCACCTCAAAAAGCCTCAGTTTCCTCATGTGATTTCATAGAAAGATATTTCCTGGTTCTTAGAATAGAGCAGTTTAAATTCTTGAAATTTTCTGAGTGATATGGGCAATAAGAGTGTCTTTTGTCCCGATGAGGCAACTCCTGACAGGCCTCTGGATAGTTGCAGGGTGAGGACAGGTTGCCATAAAGGCCAAATCTTGATTAGAAGCCTGGAATTTTCAGCTGCCAATGTAAGAAACATTTAAACCTGTAGAGAATTTTTATGAGTTTGAGTCCAAATGACGACAATTGCCAGGAAGCAAAATCTCAACAAAAAGTGTCAGTTTTGCACCGTATGTTATACATTACAATCAAAGCAGGAGGCATAAGGGGTTAAATAAAATCCATTGGTGATAGATTAGGAAGGTGGGAGAAAGCAAAACAGGGAAATCTCTGAGATTGGATAAAAAGTAAAACAAATAGACACATACTTCTTTTACATTGGTTGATAGAGGATAGTTAGCAGCTAACAATTAACATGATGACAATAGCAATGAGGAGTTTTGTAGCTTCTCCTCTGGTGCAGTGAGGGTCTGGAAAAAAAAAAAAAATTCCTGATATTCCAAAAGTAAGTTATCATGAACGCAAAAAGACAATAGACATGTTCAGTTAACATAAAGATTCAGCTTTCTTAGGAAAAAATACCTAAGACATAATTACCTACCATGACTCACTTTTAGTTAGAAAGTTGTCATTTCAGGCTATCCTATGTAGTTACTCTAGGTCTCTGATTTTGCAAATCATACTATGCAGGCCTCCTCTTAGCTTGTCAGCTTTAGTATTATCCCCCGTTTTCATCCACACCTCCTCCTTTGGGTCATAAATCAAACGGAATGATTCACTGATGACCAACCTTCTGGTTGGAAAATGTGGTCCCATGGTGCTAGAAAGGCTCATCACTAGGAAGTCTTAGTTTATCTAGCTGAACTATGGACCATTGGGAATAGGGAAAGACTGTAACCTTGGATGGAAGTCAAGGTCAAATTTTCTCAAGAGTAAAAAGCAGGTAAATGGGAGCCAGTCAGGTTCCACCGGTCTTCATTAAGAAAAACACTTTGGCCCTGAACAGTGTCGCTAAGTGATTAGAGTATCAGCCTGCAGTTCCTGGTCAAGGTCATGTGTCTGGGTTGTAGGTTCAATCCATGGTCCCAATCAGGATGCATGCAGGAGACAGCCAAATGTGTCCCTCTCACATAGATTTTCCCTTTCTCTCTCTTTTTCTCTCACCCTCCCTCCCTCCTCTCTCCCTTCTACTCTCTCTAAAAATCAATGGAAACAATATCCTTGGGTTAGGATTGAAAAGATAAACAATAAAAAATAAATAAATAAAACATTTTGGGTCATTCCTGACCTATAAGCTATCGTGATCCAAATTTTGCTGTCAGTCTCATTTCTCTGTATTTTTCATCTAGTATCACATTTGCTTATATTTTGAGGGCACACTATACACCTCTTCAGTTTTCACAATCTGATCATGAGATGGGTTCTCATTTACAATGGTCCACTTATTTCCCATTGGAAACACTCAAGGGTCATTCATTATTAATCTGATTCCTGCTGGTTGTGCAATTGGAACTGTAATCATATTTGGGGACAAGGCTGTAAGAACCCAATGGTGTATATTACAATTATCATCTAAAAATTTCATAGACAAGAAAAACCGTAAGATTATCATAAGTAAATTTCCTGTGCCTCAGCTGCAGTTATAGAGGACCATGTTTTTATAGCTACTTCAGCTTCATTTGAATTAATATGGTTAGTAATCTTTGTTGGGTTAGGGTATAAGCATATCCCCATAATTAGGTTCTGGCATTTCTACATAAAATTTCTCAATATTCCTTTTCCACTAACGTCTGCAGCTTCTCTTGTTTTCAGTTTGCCTCTTTTTACTCATTCAGACATAATTAACTTGTTAGGTCAAACTACTTACTTTTAACTTCTCTTAAAAACACCCGGCCCGGCTGGCGTTGCTCAGTGGTTGAGCATCAACCTATGAACCAAGAGGTCACAGTTCGATTTCCAGTCAGGGCACTTGCCTGAGTTGTGGGCTCGACCCCCAGTGTGGGGTGTGAAGGGCATAGCCAATCAATGATTCTCTCTCATTATTGACATTTCTATCTCTCTCTCCCTTTCCCTTCCTCTCTGAAATCAATACAAATATTTTTAAAGAACACTCCCAGATCCCTTTCCTCCTTTTGCAATAGCATTCCCTCTACATTTCAAAATGTTATCAGAAATAGAAGCCAGGCCCTGAGCGAATTTGCCTAAGACCAGCTGGTAGTGTGCAGGTACTTGACTTCATGCAGGAAAGATTGCAGAATATGAGTCCAGGTGATTTTGAGACTACGTTTATTAAAGCTGGGGACAGTGACACAAGGAAGGGCCTGGGATACAAGAAGCAGTAGGAGAGAGACAAGGTGTGGCTGCTTCGGCTCTCTAGAAACTTTATGGCAGAGAAGGGAGCCTATACAAGGCTGCTGTCAGCTCACTGGAGAGTCAGAGGCAAGGGGACTTGGGGACAAGTTCAGGGGTAGCCCAAGATGAGCTAGTGCTGCCTATTGTTCCCCTGGTTGCAGTCTCCTGGGTATCACTTAGGGTTTAGGTGAAAGAAAATTCACTGGAAAAGGAGATTTGAGTGGGTGTGCCCCAATAGAGGCACATGCTGGCTTCTTTTTCTTGAGGGGTTCTATCTACTTTTCTAAGGTGGGAACTTAGGGGAGGTCTCAGGGAAGATCTCAATAGAATATTTATCAGCATTTCCAGGTTTGCCCTTTCAGATCGTGGTCTCCACTGATTGGTCAACAGCAGGACAGGAAGTCTAAGTCACACAACCAATGGTATGCCTGGGGAGGAAAGGCCACCCTGAAGGCAAGGTCTAGGAACAGTTTTGCCCATTGCTAGGTACCCGAGGCTTTCTGCCCTGGTGACCTTCTATATCTGGCTGTAAATTGCTAGGCCAGTTTATTCAGCTATCTGTCTCAGTTTCCCCAATTCAACATGCCAAGGAATATTCCTAGCTTCTTACTACAATTTGACTACATTTCTTGTGAATGACTTTCAAATATTTCTGACAGACTAGTGATGTGTCAAATTAACGAGTCACTAATATTCTTAAAATGGACAGCTTCTAGTAAATAAGGTTCGTAGTTGTTTTTTTAAAGATTCTTATTTATACAGGACAAAATTGTTCCAGTTGAGCTAGAGTTTGCAGAAAAAAAGGGATGTTCAACAGAATAGAGTCACCCATGGGGTTAACAGTCAGTTACACCAGAGGGGAAAAATGGAAGGATCAGGGGAAAAGTCTAGTTTTCTTAATACCCTCACATAGGCCCTGGATCTAAAGTTCTGGAACCCTGGTCCTGTCCTCACCACAGGGAGTCCTGGGGTGGGCTAGGAGAGGTTTGTGAACTCCCTCAGAAGGATGAGTACAAAGAGATTGAAGAAAAAAGGAACAAAGCAATTGCTTCTTTAAAAATCCATCCTCATTAACAACACCATAAATTAGAAGATTTAATATTGTTAACTGTCCATAGTACTCAAAGCAATCTGCAGATTCAATAAAATATATTTTAATCCCAAAGGCATTTTTAAATAAATAAAAATATCATTCTTAATTCATATGGTATCTCAAGGAACCCTGAGGAGACAAAACAATCTTCAAAAATCGCCAAGTTCCCTGATTTCAAAACACACTTCAAAGCTAAAGTAAGAGTAGAGTGGTACTGACATAAAGATAGACATACAGACCAATGGAACAGAATAGTGAGCCCAGAAATAAACACTCTTTATATTATCAAATAATCCTCAACGAAGGTGCCAAGACCACACAATGGGGAAAAGACAGACTTCCACAAAAGGCATTGGGAAAATTGGATATTCTCAAGTAAAAGAATCTTATACGACATATAAAAATTAATTCAAAATGTATTAAAGATCTAAATGTAATACCAAAAACCATAACACTCACAGAATAGTCAGGGGAAAAACTTCCTGACATTGTATTTGACAATAGTTTCTTGGATATGATACCAAAAGCTCATGGAACAACGGAAAATAGAAAACGTGCTACAGCCCGGCCAGCGTGGCTCAGTGGTTGAGCATCGACCTATGAATCAGGAGATTGAGGTTCAATTCCCAGTCAGGACACATGGCAGGTTGTGGGCTCCATCCCCAGTAGGGAACTTGCAGGAGGCAGCTGATCAATGATTCTCTCTCATCATTGACGTTTCTATCTCTTTCCCTCTTCCTTGCTATCTAAAATCAATAAAAATATATTTAAAAAGAATATGGGGCTACATTAAACTTAAAAACTATTGGCCATCAAAAAACAATCAACTGAGTGAGAAATAAACCTTCAGAATGAAAAAAATTATTTGAAAATTATATATATATATATATATATATATATATATATATATATATATATCTGTTAAGAGGTACATCTAGGGTATATAAAGAAACCCTACCATTCAACAACAATAAAAAGACCAATTTGCCTGAATAAAAATGTTCAAAACACTATAATAGACATTTTTCTAAAGAAGAAATACAAATGGTCAAAAAGCTTATTAAAAGATGCCCAACATCATTATTCATTAGAGAAATCAAATCCAAACAAAAATGAAATATCCCTTCATACCCATGAGGATGGTCTTGCAACTTTGCTAAATTCATTTATTAGATTTCGCTTTTTGGTTAAATCTTGTGGGTTCTCTATGTACCATATCATGTCATCTGTAAATAATGACAGCTTTACTGCTTCCCTTTCAATTTGGATGCCTGTTATTTCTTCTTGTTGTCTGATCACTGTACCTAGAACTTCCAGTACTGTGCTGAATAAGAGTGGTGAAAGCAGATATCCCTGTCTTTTTTCTGATCTTAAGGGAAACACTTTTAGTTTTTGCCCATTGAGTATAATGTGATTATAGGTTTTTCAAATATGGCCTTTTTTATATTGATGTATGTTCTCTGTATTTCAACTTTGTTGAGAATTTTTATCATAAATTGGTTCTGGCTATTATTGAATGGTTTTTCTGCATCTATTGATATGATCATGTGATTTTTATCTTTTATTTTGTTTATGTTATGTAACACATTTATTGAATTGCAAATTTTGTATAGACCTTGCATCTCTGGAATAAATCTCACTTTATCATGGTTTTTTTACTTTAAAATGTATTACTGGATATGATATGTTAATATTTTGTTGAGTATGTTAGCATGTCTGTTCATCAGGGATATTAACCTATACTTTTCTTTTTATATTGTGTTTTTACCTTGTTTTGGTACTAGGATAATTTTGGCCTCATAAAAAGAGCTTGGAAATCTTCCCACTTCTTCAATATTTTGGAATTGCTTTAGGAGGCTTTCTTTCTTGAATGTTCAGTAAAATTCATCTATGAAACCTTCCAGTCTCAGGACATTTTTTTTCTTGGAATTTTTAAAGAAAAATTTTATTACTGTTTTGCTTTTATTAGTTGTTATTGTTGCTTTCAGGTGTCTATTTCTTCCTGATTCCATTTTAAAAGATTGTATGTTTCTAGATATTTTTCCACTTAGCCAAGGTTGACTATTTTGTTGGTACATAGTTTTTAATGATATTCTCTTACAATCATTTGTATTTCTGTGATGTCAGTGGTTCATTTCTGATTGGACTTATTTGGATCCTCTCTCTTTGTTTCTTGATGAGTCTGGTTAAAGGTCAATCAATCTTGTTTATCCTTTCAAAGATCCAGCTTTTGGTTTCATTGATCTTTTGTTCTTTTTAGAGTCTATGTAGTTTATTTCTGTTCTGATCTTTATTATTTTCTTCCTTCTATTTACTCTGGACTTTTTCTGCTGTACTTTTTCCATCACCTTTTATCTACTCTGGGACTTCTTCCACCTTCACCCATACCCCTGCACCCCACAACCACCACATTACTGTCTATATCAATGAGTTCTCTCTCTCTCTCTCTTTTTTTTTTTCTTTATTAGTCAATACCTCTTCCACCCCCTGAGCTGTCTGCCTGCTCTCTATCTATGAGTCACAGCTTTTTTTTTTTTTTTTTTTTTTTTTTTTTACTATAGTTGATTTCTAGTTTCATGCCATTGTGATCCAATAAGATGCTTGATATGATTTCTATCTTCTTGAATTTGTGAAGACTTCGTTTGTGCCCTAACATGTAGTCTATCTATAAGAATGCTCCATGTGCACTTCAGCAAAATGTATATTCTGCTGCTTTGGGATGAAATGTTCTGTAAATATTGATTTAATCTATCTGATCTAGTGTATCAGGTAAGGTCTCAGTTTCCCTTTTGATTATTTTTGTTTGGAAGATCTATCCATTGACAGTGGGGTGTTTAAGTACCCAACTCTCCCTGTATTGCTATCCACCTCTCCTTTAAAGTCCACTACAATTTTAAAACATATTTAGGTCTTCCTATATTGGAAGGATATATGTTTATAAGGGTGATAGCCTCTTGTTGGATCAATCCCTTTAGTATTATGGAGTGACCTTCTTTGTTTCTTTTATGGTCTATGTCTTGAAGTCTACTTTGTCAGATATAAGTATTGCTACACCAGCTATTTTTTGTTTCCATTTGCATGGAATATTTTCCCATCCCTTAATTTTTAGCCTCTGTATAACTTTTGTTATGAGGTGGGTATCTTGTATACAGCATTTAAATATGGGCCATATTTTCTTATCCATTCAGCTCCCCTATGTCTTTTTGTTGGAGCCTTTAATCCATTTACATTAAAGGTTATTATTGATAGGTACTTACTTATTGCAACATTTTTATGCCTACTAATATGTTCCTTTCTCTCTCTATATATTTCTTCTTCTTCTTAAAACAGTCCCTTTAGCATTTCCTCCAATGCTGGTTTTGGGGTAATGAACTCCTTTAGTCTTTTTTGTCTGGTATTAGGTGTCCTGTGGGATAGAGTGATGCAGTCTCCTTGATCTCCTGAGCTGGGTGCTCTAGGAATTTCTCTAGTGTGGATTGTTTGGCTGTTCCTGTTGTAATTGGGTCGTTCATGGGTGGGATTGACCCTTAGGCTGGTTGACTATGAGGCTCAACCTTGACCAGTGTGTGCAAACTGCTGTGCAGGTGCAATCTCAAGGTGCCTTGATGGACTCAGTGACACGATCATTAACCCTTCAGGGTGGGTGTTTAAAGGGGTCAAACTTTATCACCATGTATGAGATACTGTGCAAGGGATGGCCGTTCAAGGTGGAGTTGTTCCCAGCAGGGTCTGGAGCCTGCCAGAATCCACCTTTGATGTGCCATTTGTTTGTCTAGTTGGATTGAACTCTGGTGTGGTCTAAAGCCCACCACTGGTTATGTTGGTTCTGAGTCATTCTGGGTGGGTTTCAGATGCAAGAGGCTCTCAGACATTGTGTGTAACTGGCTTTGGGCTACCTGTGCATAGTTACTTCTCTGATAGCTGTTTATGTCTGTGTCTACTAGTGGACCCCCTGCTTGGGGATTACACAGCAGGCACTCAATGATGGGAAATTAGTCTCTGCTTCAAAGCTAAACTCCTCAGTCTCCACCAGAGACACCAACTCTTGTTCCCTGTAAGGGGGCTTGCTGCAGCTTCAGGTTGGGGAGGGCCTGCAGTCTCCTCTGCAGTAGCAGATTCACCTGCCTGGGCTCAGCTCAGTGGGATAGATCAGAAGAGTCTTTGGTTGAAGATGTTGTGGGCCCAGCCCACAAGAGGGGGCTAAGAACTTCCTCTCAGCTCCTGGGGCTGTCACATATTGAATGTCTCTCTCAGCCACTCTCCCATCCTCCATAGGACTGCACCCAGTGGGGCTATCCCTGACTTCACAGGGCTGAACCAAACAGTCTCCTGTTGGGGGTATTGTATGCAGGTTGCAGGATTGAGGAGGGTGTGGGGGAGTGCTCTACTTCTCCTTCTTGGGGCTACCTGGCAAACTTACAGGGAGCTCAGATCAGCCTCCCCACAATGCATCACAAAGCCAAGCATTGGCCACCTGTCTCCCCAATAAAAGCCTCCCTAGGGAATATAGCCCCCAAATCCCAACTTTGTATGGCACTGACGCCTTTATGCCACAAGACCAAGCTGGAAGAGGTGGAAAATCAGCCCTGCATGAGACTCCAATCTCACCTTACAGCAGGTCCCAGCAAGGTGGAGGCCAAAATTCCAAGCTCCACTAGGGCTCTGAAGTCTGCAGTGTGGGCCAAAAATTCCAGACCTGCACTGATCCCCCAACCCGTGGTCAGCAAACCGCGGCTCGCGAGCCACATGCGGCTCCTTGGCTCCGTGAGTGTGGCTCTTCCACAAAATACCACGTGTGGGCGCGAACATACAGTGTGATTGAAACTTCCTGGCCCATGTGCAGAAGTCGGAATTTTGTGGAAGAGCTGGTATTTTGTGGAAGAGCCACACTCAAGGGGCCAAAGAGCCTCATGTGGCTCACGAGCCATGATTTGCTGAGCAGCAGGTTGCCAACCACTGCCCCAGGCCATCAACCCAGCAGTCCAGGGACCTCCACAGGTGGGGGAAGGGTTTTCAAATGTGTGCTGGAGGTGGAAGAGACCTTTCCTCTTTCCCCAAGCAAACAGTTTAGTCATTGACTGGGGCTCTGCACAATGTCTTTCATGAATGTAGAGGGTCCCTCAAAGTCACTGCTGGATGCAGCCTGCGGACCCCTCCACTGAACTCAAACATGGCAGTGCAGTAGTCAGAGCCCAGAGCAAACTTCTCAGACTGGGGCTGCTAACAATAGGAGCACCTCTTCACTGGGAAGGTGCAGTCTAAGTCTCTCAGGCAGACAGAGTCCCTCTGGCTCCCTGTGTCTGATGCCACCTGGGCTCTTCTTTCTATCTCTGCTGCTCTGGGTTTGGGATCCCTGCATGGGGTTGAAACCCCATACTGCCAGCAGGAGGGAGCTTTGCAGCTGTGATATCCCTCTGGCCTCAGCCACTGCACCTGCTCAAAGGGGGCTATCCCTTTCCCAACACTACTCCTCTTACCACTCTCAACGTGGCTTCTTCATTGTTCCTTAGATATAATATTTGCAATCAGCTACACCTCACTTGATTTTTCAAGTTGATTGCACAGTATTTATCTCTAACTCTGGTCCCTGGCTGGGATAAAGTGCATGCAGCCTCCAGCTACTTCCCATCTTGCCTCCCTAGAATTCCCTTTTTTAAGGGCTGAACAATAAATATTCCATTGCCTGTATATACCACATTTTGCCTCTCCATTCACTACCCATAGACACTAGGGTTGCATTCACATTTCAGCTATTGTGAATAAATTTGCTATGAACATGTGTATATAAATATCATCTATTTGAGACCCTGTTGTCATTTTTTTGAGTATGTACCCAGAAGTGGAATTGCTGGGTTATATTGTAAATCTATATTTAACTTTTTGAGGAACCTCCACACTGTTTTCCAAAGCGGCTGTAGCATTTTACATTCCTACCAACAGTGCACAATCTTTCCGAACTCTCCACATTTTTGCCAACACTTGTTATTTTCTGGTTTTTGATAATAGCCATCCTAGTGGGTGTGAGATGGAATCTCATTGTATTTTTTAAGTTCTTTTTTATTTTTTAAAAATATATTTTACTGATTTTTTAAAGAGAGGAAGGGAGAGGAATAGAGAGTTAGAAACACCGATGAGAGAGAAACATCCATCAGCTGCCTCCTGCACACTTCCCAAATGAGGATGTGCCCACAACCAAGGTTCATGCCTTTGACCGGAATCGAACCTGGGACCCTTGAGTCCACAGGCCGACACTCTATACACTGAGCCAAACCAGTTAAGGCATTAAGTTCTTTTTTATATTTAAGCATAATTAACTTACAATATTCTATTAGGTTCAGGTGTACAACATAGTGACTTGATATTTACATACATTATGAAGTGATCAGCATGATAGATAGTTCTTGTGACCCTCTGTCACAATACAAAGTTATTGCAATATTCCTGACTACATGCTCTGTGCTGTTTGGTATATCCCAGTGACTTGTTAACTTTATAACTGGAAATTTGCACCCTTTAACCCCCTTCACCTATTTTTACCATTCTCCCACCCACATCTCTCTAGAAACCGCCAGTTCATTTTTTGCAGCTATGAGCCTGTTTTTGTTTTGTTTTGATTATTTATTTGTCATGCTTTTTATTTATTTTCATTTTTTAAATATTTGTATTGATTTTTATAGAAAAAGGAAGGGAGAGGGTGAAAGAGAAACATCAGTGTGAGAATGGGACATCATTCAGCTGCCTTCTGCACACCCCTATGGTGGATCGAGCTCACAACCCTGGCATGTACCCTGACTGGGAATCAAACCAGCAACCATTTGGTACATGGGACAATGTTCAACCTACTGAGCCACACCGACCAGAGTTGTCTTGCATTTTAGATTCCACATCCAGTAATATCATGTACTACTTACGTCACTTACTATAATACCCTCCAGAGCCATCCATTTCGGCACAAATAACAAGATGTCATTCTTTTATATGGTTGAGTAATATTCTATTTTATTTTTATATGTGTTTGTCTTTACATTATACACATCTACTATATTCATTCATTTATTGATGGACTCTTAGTCCGCTGTCATATTTCTTTTTTATCTGTATTTTCATTTTCTTTGGATAAATAATCAGAAGTGGAATTGCTGGGTTGTATTATAGTTCTATTTTTAATTTTTGAAAAATCGCATTGCTGTTTAGATTAGCATTTCCCTAAGAGACATTATTTCTTACTACATTTGAACCTAACAAACAGCCCTGGGCCCTGGCTCCCATGCTGGACTCACCTGCCCTGGGCATGTTGAACTGACCCTCCCTTTCCTTGGGAATCTTTGCAGTCTGTGTCTCACTAAACTCCAGCATCACCACCTATCAGTGGTCTGAGCGCCCATCTCCCCAGGGGCTGCCCTCTAAGTACACTTATGAGGAGGTGCCTTATCTCTCATATAAACTACATCTTTTACAAATATATAATGAGCGCTTTCTGATAAATGACACTCTGCCCTTTATAATTAATAAAGTCACCTATTAAAATAAGATTATATGTTTTTTCAAATGATAAAATAATCCTGTCTACTTAAAAATGCAATGCCCAGGTTTTAAAGAGTAATGAGCTTGTCCTTATAGTAAATGAAACAATTGTGTCTTCTTATTAATTGTAAAGACATTGCCCTTTGAAAAGTGTGATATGCTTTTAAACATGCAGTGATCTTTGCCTTTCAGAATACCCAGATCATGGCCTGTGGACAGTCAATGATCTTGCCTTTAATAAAAGTGTCCTTTCCTGGGGAAGTGTAAAAATCTTGTAGTGATGGCAAAGAGAGGAATAAGGTCACACATGACAACTTGGATATATCTCAGAGACATGATGTTCAGTAAAAGAAGCAGCATTGATCCATGCGTCTGACCTACATAGTGTGTGTAGGTAAGTACACAGGACGACAGAATAGTCCCACTGAGTCCTGTGCCTTGTGAAGTGACAACCCCAGTACAAGCCCGTTTTCTCTCTGACCCCCAGTGTGATAACAGTGCATATCCCTTAGGGTCATTTTAGGGATGGAGTGAATTGAAAGCCAGGAGGGCTGACCCTCCAAAGGACCCCAGTGCCCCTTCTCCATGGAACTTCACCCAAGATTTTGTGTCTTTAGTACCTTGTGCAAAAATTGATCATTTATCATCATCATTGGAGTTTGTCATTTTCAGGTCCCTCATCATGTCAGACATGCAGCGATTTTAAGTTTGGGGTCTTCTTGGTTACATAGCAATAGATATCAGGAAGGAGGCTCATCCCATGATTCCTACATGTTGACAGGGCTGAAATTATTCACATTTTACAGACAATGAAACTAAAGGGAATGTATTCACTTCCCAGCATGATATTATTCACCAGTGAGTAATTAATTGCTTATTTGAGCAATGAGCACAATTTCTGCATAGGCTTATAGTGGTTGGAGGAGACACAAAAGTCACTGGCTTCAGTAGCTGATATTGTAGTGATGAGGGAGAAGCAATCAACAAATGAACAAGCAGCATTTCTAAAGGGGTGTGAAGGAGAGAGGGAGTGGGTGGATTGGGATTTATTATCTTATATAAAGCTAGAGGCCAAGTGCATAAAATGCATGCATTCGGGGGGGTGCCTCAGCTCGGATTGGCAGATGGCGCAGGCCAGGCCAACGGACCCCACTGGTGCACGATCAGGGAAGGAGAGGGACACGGGAGGTTGGCCAGCCCTGGAGGGACTGCGGGATGGCTCCAGGGCATGTCTGGGCCATCTCACTCAGCCCCAATCAGCTGGACTCCAGCAGCTAGCTAACCTACTAGTCAGAGCATCTGCCCCCTGGTGGTCAGTGAATGTCATAGTGAGTGATTGAGTAGCCTTGGGATATTATTAGCATATTATGCTTTGATTGATTGAACAGACGACCAGAGGACTGGACACTTAGCATATTATCCTTTTAGTATATAGGATGGTCAAGGAAATGCTCAAAGACTATGTGACATTTGAGCAAGACCTAGAAGAGGGATAAAGGGGTCATGTAGGTCTTTCGAGAAAGATTATTTTAGAGAGAGAAAATGGCCAAGGCAAAGACTCTGAGCCAGGAGGATGCTTGCTATGTTTGAAGGTCAGGAAGCCACTGTGGCCAGAATAGATGAGATGAGGTGAATGGCATGAGAAGTGGAGACAGGGACCAGACGTTTTAGGGCTCTACTATCAAAGGGTGATCTGCAAGGAGATAAAGAGCCTGGGACAGAAAGTAGACCAACCACATCGCTCAGTGTCCTGTTTATTTCACCTGATATGTTCTTAATTGCAAGACTTTCTCAACCAAAGCACTGAGTTGTTTGATCTGCAGGTGGAAATTCCCTGTCTTGTGCAGACCAGCCCTTTGAGCAACACTAATGTGGGACCTTGTGGGCCGTGATGGAGGTGTGAGTGACAGGAGTGCTTTGGGAAGAAAAGGGATGACTTGACTTGGGTTTTTAAATAATTCAACTCTAAGAATTCACAGGTCCTACCCTGGGGAAATGGCTATAAGGGGGGTTAAGGAGGCAGCATTAAAACCAGTTAGAAGACTGTTCCAATAACCTCTACTAGGAGTGATGGTGGCTTGTACCTGAGCGTTAGTGTTCTATCTGTACTGTGTACACTGACTGCATGTGTGCTGATGGACTAGAGATTACTGTGAGAGCAAGGGAGGCATCAAGAATAATTCCAATATTTCTGAGCCGAGCACCTGGAAGGATGGCATTGATCTTGACTGAGAAGTGGAAGGTTCTAGGAGGGTCAGGTTGGGAGGTGGGGAGAATAAAGATCTTGGTTGTGCTCATGCTACATTAAAGGTACCCCAATGCTGTGTAGGAGAGATGACCCAAATTGGCTTAACTCATTCTTCCTAAACCCCTTGGAAAACACAAAGAAAACAGAGAACCTGAGGGCAGCAATTTCCTGAATCTCTGACAACAGTTTCAGTGTGTGAGTCTGGAAGAGGGAAGTGGTTTTGTGAGGTGTATATTGTTCCTCTCTCAGCACTCAGGACCTTGGAGCTGGTGGGTCCTAGAGGCTACAAGGGGCAATGGCCTGAAACCAATGCAGTCCATTTCCCAGTGTTTTCCCCTGGGAAGTAACAGGTATTCCTTGGAAAATCTCCAGTCCTGCCCTTGGAGACCATTCTCGAAGTTGCAACTTCAGTCAGCACCCGTATATATAAGTAAATAAGTAAAATTTAACTTAAATAAATAATACTTTTCTTAAAAGGAAGGCAGATCATTTACGGACTGGTTCATAAACCAAAGATTAGAGTTTGTCAATTCTATGTTCCTGATATCAAAAACAAAACAACCACATAGAACATGTCATTGCCTATCATATGTCATTAGGACAAAGAACCAAGAAGTTTGGGTTTCTCAGACAAACCTTAATCAGTATGTAAGACCCAGAGGGGCCATATTGTGTTGATATGATCACTTAAAACCTTAAAAATATTTTAACTTTTCCTGTAGGAGAAACATGAAATTGTTATCCTGTGTCTAATATTCACACTATGAACAAACCCCGTTCCAGGCCCCCTCCTCTTGGATGTACTTTCCTGTATGTATGTGTGACAACACTGGATGGTGCTGTGATAAACTCTGGGTCTCAATGTTCTGTTCAAAGTGATCACAGAAAGGTCCCGGCTTATCTGTCTGGGCCATGCTGAGGACATTGTCCCAAACAACGACAGCTCCCCTAGATGGAACCAAAGTCTTCTCTAAACAACGTGCTTTAATGCTACTTACAGTTTTTACCCCCTTTAGGCATTATCTAATCCAAGTTCTTCCCTCTTTGAAGATAAGGACTCAGGTGCTTTCTCTCCCGTCATCATCATGAACACACACACACACACACACACACACACACACACACACACACACACACACGGTCTTCTTATCCTGTCTCCCCAGTACTTTCCTGAAGACCAGTATTTAGTGTAGACTTTATTGTATCTGTTTAATGCTACTCACATTTAAGCCAACTTTCTGTGATTTCTTTAAATTCAAATCTCTGAAGTACATCATAGATGGAGAACCTTCCTTCTGCGAGCTACAGGGGTGGGAGAGGGGTGGTCCTGCTCATTAGAGTAGAGAAAGACAAAACCCCTTCACATTCCTTCTCAGCTCCTTTAGTTTACTTTGTTGTGGTGCCGCCCTCTGGTGGTCACATTACAACTTGCACCTCCCAAATAGGGCCAAACCACTTTTTCTTAAAAAAAAATTGTTTTAAACTGATTTAAGAGAGAAAGGGAGAAGTAGAGAGAGACAGAAATATCAATGATGACAGAGAATCATTGGCTTCCTCCCGCATGCCTCACACTGGTGATGGAGTCTGCAACCTGAGCATGTACCCTGAGTGGGAATGGAACCATGAACTCCTGGTTCATAGGTGGAGTCTCATCCACTGAACCACACCGGCCACGCTCAAACCATTTTCTCCAGCCTGGGGTCTCTGCTAGGGACATAAGCAAGTATAGTGAGTGTTATTAAGAATTTCAACAATTGGGGGAAGGTAAGGACACATATGTAATACCTTAATCAATAACGAAAAAAGAAGAATTTCAAAATGGCAAAAGCAAAGTATTAAACCTACTGCAGGCCCTTCTAAGTGACTTCACAGATTGGAATCCAATGAAGTTGGCCACCCCTAGCAGGGCAAATGGATGTGTTCATCCTCTAAGTTAATTTCATCCCAAATTTAAGTCATAAAATACCTAGAGACCTACAGTCATCCTCAATGTGAGAACCAGTGACTCTCCCACTATAGATGAACAAAACAATAAGATTTCTAAGTGCCTTAGTAAGACACGTGTGCTCTGAAGGGTGGAAGTGGATGCCTGCTGCTGTTGATGCTCTATGACAATGACATCAGTGATGACAGTGACAACAGTGTCAGGGTCAGTTCTAATGATCAGCAGTTTAAGCAAAGTATGAGCTGTAAGGACATCCACGACTCTGACCATTCAGGGGTCTGACACATCTATGAGGCTTTCATGGCTCCAATAGTCTGGGCCATGCTGGACGGTACCCTCCAGAGTAAAGAAGAAGTTTCTGTGCTTGTACCTTCATCTAATCGATGTTAGGAGAATGAAAGGTGCTTTGTTAAGCCTCTTGTAATACCTCATAGAGAATGACATGCACATTCCTATGGTTTGGTTCTATTCTAAGGCAATAGAACAACAGCCATTGACCAGCTTCTAGGCCTCAGGAGAGACAGAGAGTCTGAACATGGGCTGTAAGGTGACCCAGTAGCCAGAACTGTTCATCATGATCTGGGTTCTATCACACCCACCAACAAAAGGTCAGGTGGGGAGAGAAGCATCCATCACAGATGGAAGTGACACATCCTGGATAAGATAAGAACAGGTGGCCAAGACCATGGGCACCTACCACTCCAGCCCTGTGACCTGTCACAGAGCTCTCACCTGTGGAATCACAGGAAGTTCACTTTGACTGGTCAAGAAAGAAGGAAAAGGCTCCACTCACTCCAGTTTATCCTGGCCCTCAATTCCTCCTTCTGCAACACACACCATCAGCTACTCCCTTGCCTGTCCCTAGGCTCCTAGTCAGACTTACTCACTGACACACAAATGCCCTGGGACACGGCTAACTTGTTGACTTAGCTGAGCCACGTCTAGTGGTATGAGAATTAAATTTGTCCTTTCATGGCTCTCCCAGGTCATGTGGAAACTGCTGCCTGTGGGCAATGCTTTGAGATCCAGCTGCACATGTCTCTACTGGGTCAAAACTGGAGACTGGACACCTCAGGCCCCCAATTTTGTCTTCAACTCCAAGCCTACCCTGCATTCCCCACCTTACCCCAGTTCCATGCAACCCCTTTTCTAGGGTGACTACCCTGCACTCCAACTCCCTTCCTGATACAAATCCCGAACTCCCAGGAATCATCTTCTATGTTCATAGTGTCCCTATTCTACAATTCCTCATTTCTCTTCAGACTCCTAGTCACCAACTGGATGCTCATCTCCTTCTCCCGGTTGCCCCTATCACATGTCCTCTACCAGCCTGGTGCTCCCTCTTGTCCCAATGTCAGGGCATTATACAGAGTCTTCAACTACCTTGTCATTTCCCTTACCCTGTGTGTCAACCTTCATGCCCATCCAAGTCTAGGGGAATGGCACTCCCCCACCTTTCACTGCACCAGCTCCAGTGGTTTCTCCCTCAATAGTTAAGTCGGCCTCTCACTCATAATTATAAACTCCATTCTGAGTCCCCCAAAAGCCCTGTTCCATGGCACACTAAGTCATTTTGAACCCACATAATGCATAACATCCAAACATTCCCAGGCTTTATAATTTCTCATCCTGACTCTGAGAAGACACCATCCCTCCATGTCCCCCCTCATACCCACATTTTCTTATCCACAATCCTTCTCTGGCCAGGTCTCCGAGTATTTCAGCTAAATACCACAGAGGCCACAAGGAGCAGAAAAGGAAATAGAACCAGAAGAGAGATTTATTTCTGATTTCCCAGGTTCTGGTTATGGACTCTCTAAGAACAGGCACATGGAGTTTGTAAAAACAACAAAGAATGAGGACAGTGATGTCTGGCCTTAGCACCTGGTCACAGAGGGCCCAAAATAAGGTTGTTGACTGCAGGCCTGCGCGTGACTGACATGACAAAGATCCTGCATATTTACTGGAGTTCTTGAGTTTTATGACATAATATTTTTAAAAATCTCTGTGACATTTCCCTTGAAAGTGCAGTTAATATGCATGTGGAATGAGAACACTCCTAATGGTTAGGCTGCTGTGCAGGTGCACTCAGATTCTGGGACAAAGGCCACTCCAAGATAACCTGGGGCCACGGAATGATCTGGGCAGTCAGGTCATCTGTTTTGGAAGGTAAGTCAGAAGTGAGGGAGGCAAGTTGGAAACATTTATTTGGAGGATTATAGCCAGATAAGGAAATGTTGGAAAATTTGGAAATAAGGTAAGATGAGCAAGATGGCAGGAACAGGTAATTACAGGTAGGTGATGTCAAAGGAAAACATGCATTGGGCAAATTGAAAGAGGCAAGAAACACTTTATTGAAGACCGACCATGCAATAGGACAGTGAGACTGAGCTCACCACCTTCAAAATAAAAGGCTGGGGAGATTTTAAGAATGGCAGCAGGAATCATAGGCATCTGTGTTTGCTAGTTGGCTTCACACAAAAGAAAAGTAAAACTTCTCACGAAATACGGACAGGAGGTCCTTTCACTTCTTGGCTGTAAATGTCCTCTCCCAAGTTAGGCTGCTACCCTCCCTCAGGACTGGGACACAGGGAAACCACGAGGATTAAATTTCAAAAGGGTGGACCCAGACTCTTGAGTCAAATATTCTATGGGACATATCACTGGCAAGAAGTATTTAAGGAGACTCATGTATATTTCAAAAGGGTATAGAAAAAATCTGCAATTTCCAATTGCGATTACATTTCTGATGAGAATACTCTAAAACACTGGGGGTCAGAGGCCTGCAGTCAGGAAGAACCCATCTAAACACAAGTGAATCTGAGACAACATTAAGGCACCCCTGGTATTAACAAAACGGCTTTCTGCACAGTGGAAGCAAACACCATTAAATATCTTCCAGACAAGATACAGTTTGCATCTTCATCAGTTCCTGCAATTTATAAGCAGGTGACAAATAGCTAAGAGTCCCTCAACAGAGCCAGGATCTGATCTCCCAGAAGGCTGTGCTACTGAATTTTCCATGGAGACATTATATTTCCCTCTATAGTCACCTTCCCTTTGATCAAACGAAATCTCCAAGAAAGAAGAGTATTTGTGATCCTACAACATGGCTGGTGTCACTCAATTTGGCTGATTAGTGACCTAAGCGCAGAGGAATGACATTCACACATAGTTTGCTCTGTTGCACATGTTTCTATGAAACCTAAGATGGGAGTTCTAACAGCCTCTTGAGTCTAGGAAACCTCATCTTCACACTTCACCTGCAGTCTCTCTAGCTTTGGGAGATGCCCTCTTCCCCAAGAGATGCCAAAATATCCAACAGGAGAAACTTAGCTCCATAAAGAGTGAAGTCATTTCTAATTCTCAGGATATGAGTGTGAACTAGGACATTTGAGCCAAAGCTTTGGTTGTATTACCAGCATTTCCAATTCTATCCTATTAACAAGGAAGACAGTGTCCTACTGAACTTATGGAAATAGATCCACTGCCAGTAAAATAAAAAATATTTAAGAGGGCTTTAGAAATATTTTGGGAGAAGTAAAACAGGAAGAAAAAGATCAGTGTTGATACCCACATGGGAGTCTTCCTGTACATTCTTGCTGTCCAAAACAGTGTCCAGGTACCCTCCACAGGACCCATTGGAGAAGGGACAGAGCTTGGACTCCTGGAAACTTATCCCATCCTCCCAGTGGTCATCACATGACCACTGCCCTTGCTGGGAGGGACTCGGTGTCACCTTCACTGTGGAGATGGTGCAAACGGGACCACCAAGAGGTGGGATCTGATGTGGAATGTTAGCTTCAGTCAACAATAACCTCAATGCTAGCTCTCAATTTTGAGCATTTATTGACTCAGTTCAAGTCTTCTAAGGACTTTCCACCTTCACAACAAATTTATTTCAAGGGTGAAAAAAATTTATTCAGGGTTTAATAACATAGAGGAGGAAAGCAGAGCCACTAATATTTTACATCCAGCTCAACCGCTTCACTTTCAGCAGAACTGATGGGGTTGGACAATTCACAATGGTAGTTCCCAGCATCCTCCCTCCTGACAGGGTCTATGGTGAGGGTTCTGTTGCTCCAGGATAGCTTCATGCTCTTACAGACTCATGTTATCAAGGATCCACTGGGTGAGGATCACAGTTGTGTAGCACGTCAGGACCACAGCATTCTCATGCCCTGTGACCGTGGTGTTGCTATCTAAGAGGGTGGGCACTCTTGTGGGTTCTATGAAAAGACAAGGACTGATTGTGAGTGGGCTTGGGACTTGGGGTCCTGCTACATTCTGAGACATCTCAGCCACTCACAGTCCCCAGTGAGCTCTGTAAAGGTCACCAGAGGATGGTCCTGACCTCTGCAGAAGGATAATTGTTTTTGCTCAGATGACAATGTGTATATAAAAGGGATGGCTTCACCTCCTCTCTGACCCCAGACCACCTCAGAGTTACCCTTGACCTGTTCGCACAGACATTACCATAGTATTGGCACAGGGAACCCCTTCCCAGACCTTGTTTCCTATAATCTCACAACCAGTTGGAATTTCCTGCTCATGAGCTTTCATTGACCTTTTTCTAGAACTTTTTTTTTTTTTATTTCAGAAAAGATAAGGTCCCACTCTTTATGTAAAATTCCATATATGTTGTAGAAGGCAGGTTTACCACCTCTGTCCCTCTCTGGGGCCAAGGCAACTCTACAGAAAGTGAAAAGGCATTTACCTTTTGTTAAATAATTTGCTAGGCAATAAAGATGGCCCAACCTGTCTTCATGACCTTGGACCAGAAGTTCCATCTGAAGGATTCCTCAGTCTGAGCAGGACTATATTTCCTGGTCTGCTGATTGACTATCATGGTGAAATAAATTTTGGAGAGTTGTCATATATGTCAATGCCATATATGACAACCTACAGCCAACATCATACTCAATAGGCAGAAACCACAAACATTTCTCTTAAGATCAGAAATAAGATAGGGATGTCTGCTTTCACCACTGTTATTCCATATAGTACTGTCCAAAAGCCAGGACAGTAGGAATAGAAGGGAACTACTCAATATGCTAAAGACCATTCATGAAAGTCCACAGCTAACACAAAACTCCATGGAGAAATTTGTAAATTGTTACTAAGATTGCAAACAAGACAAGGATACTGCAGTTCTAAGTTATTCAACTTAGTACTGGAAGTGATGGCGAAAATAATTAGGCAAGAAGATGAAATATGTGGTATACAAATTGGGAAAAATTATCTTTCTAAAAAGATACCATAATCTTACAAGTAAGAAACCCCTAAAGATTTTGCCCCCCCCCCCGCTTCCCCCCCACACACATACATACATCTGTTACAACTAATAAATAAGGCAAAGTTGTAGGAGATAAAAATCAACACTTATCATCATTTTCAATTTTTACGACAACAATGAACAATCCCAAAGTGGAATTAAGAAAACAGTTCCATTTACAATAGCGTCAGAAAGACTAGAATCTTTAGAAATAAAGTTAATCAAGGCTATGAAAGATTTATACACTGAATACTACCTAACATTTCTGAACGAAAGTAAAGAAGAAACAAATAAATGGAAAAACACATGCACGTCCACAGATTAGAATTTCCCCCAACTATCTACATATTTGATACAATCCCTATAAAAACACACTGACTTTATTTTTGCAGAAATAGGAAAATCCATCATAGAATTCATATGAAATTTCAATGGACCCCCAAATGGTTGCAATGATCTTAAAATAGAATAATACAATTTGAGTTCTCACACTTTCTAATTTCAAAGCTTTCCAAGAGCTCAAGTAACTAAAATAGTGCAACATGGCATAAAAATTTCTTTTCATCAAAAGACACAATCAGATTGTGGGAGAGAGGGTGGGGAGAAGGCAATGGGGGGAAAAGGAGACATATGTAATACTTTCAACAATAAAGTTTTTTTAAAAAAATAATTAAAAGAAACAATTTGAAAGACAAAAATTACATGATCTTATCAATAGATGCAGAAAAAAAACATTTAACAAAATTCAACATACATTTTTTTATAAAAACTCTCACTAAAGTGGGACTAGAGGGATCACACCTTAACATAATAAATGCCATATATGACAACCTACAGCCAACATCATACTCAATAGGCAGAAACCACAAACATTTCTCTTAAGATCAGAAATAAGATAGGGATGTCTGCTTTCACCACTGTTATTCCATATAGTACTAGAAGTACTAGCCACAACAATCAGAAAAGAAGAAAACGTAAAAGGCATCCAATGGATAGGAGGAAGTAAAACTATCATTATTTGCAGATGACATACATGATATAGAAAACCCTACTAAAGGCTCCACCAAAAAGCTACTATATTTAATAAATGAATCTGGCAATATAGCAGGATACAAAATTAACATGCCAAAATCAATGGCATTTTTATACACCAATAATAAATTCTCAGAAAGAGAAATTAAACAGACAATCCCATTTACCATTGCAACATAAAAAACTAAGATACTTAGGAATAAACTTAACCAAAGAGGTAAAAGACTTGTACTCATAAAACTACAGGACATTGAAAAAAGAGATAGAGGATGAGATAAAGGAAACTTGTATTCATAAAATTACAGTACACTGAAAAAAGAGAAAGTGGAAGAATATACTGTGTTCATGGATTGGTAGAATTAACATCATTAAAATGCCCATACTACCCAAAGCAATCTATAGATTCAATGCAATCCCTATTAAAATACCAACAGTATATTTTACAGATATAGAACAAGTACTCCAAAATTTTGTATGGAACCAAAAATAACCCAGAATAGTTGTAATAATCTTGAGAAAGAAAAGCAAAGTCAGTCAGAGAAAGACAAATATGACATGATATGTGGAATCCATTGAACAAAATAAACTGATGAACAAAATAGATCCAGAGACATGGAAGCATGGATCCAACTGTGAAATCTCAGAGGGAAGGCTTGGGGGTAGGGATGAGATCAACCAAAGAACTTGTATGCATACATGCATAACCCATGGACACAGACAAGAGTGTGGTGAAGACCTGGGGTTGGGGCGGGGACAGGCTAAAATGGGTCAATGGGGAACAAAAAGAGACATATATAATACTTTCAACAGTAAAGAAAAGACACAGTCAAATGGTTTGGACAAAGGAGCTAAGATGCTCAATGGAGAATGGACAGTCTTAAACAAATGGTGTTGAACAGCAATAACCCACGCAAACAAATGAAGTGGACTGTAGCTTACATCATATACAACAATAAAGGCAAAATGGGTTGAATTCTCAAAGTAAGACCTAAAACTATAAAATTATTAGAAGAAAATATAGGGGGAAGCATTATGACATTGGGTTTGGCAATGATTTTTTTTAATATGACACTAAGAACACTGGGGGAAAAAAATAGATAAATTGGATTTTATCCAAGTGAAACATTTCTGTTTATCAAATGACACAGTCTACAGAGTGAAACGTGACCTGTGGAATGGGATAAAATTCATATATAAGATGAGGGGTTAATATCCACAATATATAAAGAACTCCCACAATTTAACAACAAAATCAAATACTCTGATTTAAAATGGACAAAGAACTTGATAGAAATTTCTCCAAAGAAGTTATACAAATGGCCAATAGCACATGAAAACATGCTCAACATCACTATCATAAGGAAAATGCAAATCAAAAATCTAGGAGTTGGAGCTGTTGCTTGCGATTTGGGGTGTGGGTAACTCTGCTGTGCAGGTGACAGAGAGAACACTGCTCTATCTGGTACCTTTGATTCATCCAAAAGCATCTTCAATCAGAGCTGGCACCTCTCACCTCTCAACCAACTTGAGTCCTTAAAAGAATAAAGCAGGTCTAGGTATCACAAGACAAATGCCTGGGGATCTGAGTGCTCAGAGAATGTAAGGCCTCCAGATCTATGAATGGGAGAAAGCACAGACTCTCAGGTGTCAGTTAAGAATCAGGGTTTGATCATAGAAAGACATAGGATGAAACTCAGAGGCCATTCTGAAGTTCTGGTTCTTCCCTGACCAGCTGAATGAATGCCTGTCTGATCAGGGGCCATTCTTTCAGGATGCATGGACTTTCATCACCCTGCTGAGGTATGTTTCTATGAGGCATATTTTCCAGGACATCCTAGAAACTGGGAGTGGAGCAGAAATAACACATGGGTACCAGGAAGAGCTTGGTGGTCAGCTGAATACCAGGCCCCTGGCCCAAGGGTTGGGTCAGGATTTTCCAGGTGAGCATGACTGACATGAGCCAGTGAGCCAGTAAATGATAGAGCAGAGTCCAAGGAATGAGCTTGAAAAGAGTGAGTGGGGACAGGCAGGAGCTGACTGTGGCAGCATAACCATGGCTCTGTTCTTGGTCATTAAAGTCAATCTCCCTCTGCTGAGGGCAGGGGAGGACTTGTGCAGATGCAGAAGGGGTGATGGATGGCAAGAGGGGAGCATGGATTTGCTGACATTCTAGCCCTTGTGACACAATTTGTGTTTGGTGGTTCTGAGATAGAAATTTGGGAAAAAAAACTTAAAATTCTTCTGTATGTAAAAATTATTGTTAATACCCCATTGCGTAAGGCCAATTGAAGGAAAGACTATTTCTCTAGAGAGCAGCAAATAATCTGAGAAATGGGTCTTAGTCCCCGGTGGGAAAGGGAGCCTGTCCCATGTGGCTAGAATTCCAAAAACTGCATCAAGTTTCCAGTCTCTAAAGAGATTTTGGAACATTCATTGATTCATTCATTGCTCATTCAATCACCATTTATTTCTTCCTAATTCATCAATAGCAATTGAGTGTATTTTTACATGATGGTCCCTGAACTGGTTGCAGGTGTAGAGTGAGTAATAAGAAGGCAAAGTCCTTTCCTTTCTATCCAGTGGGAGTGACACTAACACATCAAGAAACAAATAAGTGGTTTCACCTCCAGTGCAGGGAGGGGTGGATCAGCCACCTGAGGGGAAGGCCTAGGCGTTCGCAGCACTGACTCTGATTGTTACTGCAGGTAATTTAGTTTTAGAGTAAAAACTGATTAATTCTCCATTTCCTTTCCTTCCCCAGACCAGAATCTCTCCCTCTGAGCCAAGGACACCTAAGAAGAAAGGATCTGAACCATAGGTTGGTCTAGGGAACCACAGACACCTAATAAAGCCCCCGGGTTGGAGAAGATGGGGCTATGCAGAACAACCTTGAGGTACTCTGATCAGCTACTAAGGGCTGAGGGACTCTGTTTTAGTAAATGTATTTCCCCGTGCCTCGGTTGCCCCTCACGGAAGGAAAATGGATATTTGGCTACCAGATCATCAGTGTATTAACTGTAACATAATCACAATATCTGACATGAATCTTGGGACAGGGAAGCTGCTCAAATAAGAGGCATCTGTTATTAATCAACTCCAAGAGAGAATCTCCTGGGCTGATCCCTGATGTATGAGAAGCTGCCAGGAACATTTTTTAATCCTCTGTTTCTCCCCAGGGACGCTGACCTTTCTGTGGACTCTCCTAAGTCCACCAGAACAGTCAGCTAATGATCTGGGGAACTTGTCTGCCTGTGCTCTCCACACACAGTGTCAGATGAAGGACCAGGCTCCTTCCCTGCCCAAATGTGCCTCTTGGTGCCGAGCCTTGGCTAGTGATTAGCTCAGGAGCCCTGTGAATCAGGCAGTTGAGAAACTGTTACCCACTCAGCCCTTCCCAGGAAGCCAAACCCAACCTAACACAGGCTCCCCAGGGTTTCTAGAGTCAGGAGCCCTGGGACAGGGGTTTGGGAAGGAGCTGCTAAGCTGAGCTTCTCTGTGAGGATCCCCTGCAGGGTCTTTCTCGGGATCGTGGTCATGGGGAGGGACCCAGGGACCTGGACTGACACTGGCCTCCCTCTGCTGAGTCACTCCCATCAGACTGGCCCTTCTCTCTGTGAGGGAAGGGAATCTGGGAAGGGAACTCTGATCTTAGGAAGTTTGTCTCCACTGTGTGTCCTGCACTAAATGCCCAAACCCAACCTGGGACATGAGGCAGAGGGGGATGGAGGCAGAGTCCAGAGCTGTCAATCCTGTGTGTTCACCCACCCAACACCCAGAGGTCAGAGAGCAATCACTCACGGTATACATTGAGCCGTCCAAATCCTATTTCCTTTTTTGAATTGTGAAGGTAGACTACTATGGTGTAGATTCCTGTGTCTCTCAGGGTGACCTTCTTTATCAGCAAGCATCCTTCGTTGTTTATTGTCTCTCGACCAGTGTATTCAGGCCCTCTTCCAATATCGTTTGCCTCCAATGAAAACAATGCAATATAACGACTGGCTTTCGCCCCTTCCCCCCTGTACCAAATATAACCTGAAGCATCAGGAGGGTTATTGCGGATACGTAGAATCACATCCTCCCCTTCAGCAGCATTGGTGGACACAATAGCAAGTTGGGCAGCAATGGGCCGGCTCCAGAAAGTAAAGAGTAGGACTAGGAGGGAAGAGAGAAACTGATCAATATTTGCATCTATGTATTGGGATGGAGAGATGAGGCCCTGGATCTGGAGCACATCTCTTCATCTCTCAGCCTTGGTGGGTATGTGTGGGTGTGTGTAACTCCTGTGGTTAATGTCAGAAGCAAGGCCACCACCCTAACTGGTTTGGCTCAGTGGATAGAGTGTCAGCCCGCGAACTGAAGGGTCCCAGGTTCAATTCCAGTCAAGGGCATGTACCTTGGTTGTGGGCACATCCCCAGTAGGGGGTGTGCAGGAGGCAGCTGATTGATGTTTCTCTCTCATCGATGTTTCTAATTCTCTCTCCCTTCCTCTCTGTAAAAAATCAATAAAATATATTTTTTTAAAAAAAGAAGAATCAAGGCCACCATTACTTCACTATCTCTGAAACTGTTACTTTCCCTTTTTCAAATACTCTTCCTTAGGCGTCTGTCCGGCTCCCCCGTCACTGCTCACATACCCCTGTAAACACTCAGGGGCGTCCTTGGAAGAACCTTTGCTGACCACCTCAGTAAAGACCCTCTGCTTTCACTGTCTCACCTGTCCCTGCTCTGTGCCCTCCATGAAAATTGTGAGTACCTGACATCACATCCAGATCTTTCCTTGACTGTCTCCTCCCGATAGAACATACAAGCAGGGGCTTGTCTGATCTTGAACCTCCAGTGCCTACAACAGGCTGCAAATGCCTTAGTCATAGTTCCCAGGGTTGTCCACCTCCTGGGGTGTATGTGCCCATTTCTAAGGTTGATGGTAAGAACAATGTATAGTGCCCCTGGTTATGATTTTTCACCTGTTGCCTGACATAAATTATTATTATTATTATTATTATTATTATTATCATCATCAGTTTTCAAAATTCATTATTCAGTGATGAATAATGTAGGAAAGGAACAGTTGTTGAGGTTTTCCTGCCCCGCAACACTTCCAGATTATGAGATTTTTCCACTTCTGAACCCTCTTTCCCATCCTACTCTGCATCCATGTCCTCTCCCCGCAGGTCCAAACAGAAGCCCTCCCTCCATCCCCAGAGCGCTGTGCTCCCCAGGAGACCCCAGCCAGTCTCTGTCTCCCATCCTCTAGTCCATGCCCAGGACTGTCCCCTCCTTACCAGCCAGCAGGATTCCCTGCCAGGAAACAAGCCCTCTGCAGGCAGGGGTTGAAGGAGACTCCATGGTGTCTGCTGCCTGCTCTGTCCCTCCCTCTGTGAGAACTTGAGGTCCAGTAAAGCTCACAGGCACCTCTACCTGGACTAGTAGAATCTGCTATTCCTACTCAGCATGCACTGAGCCTCCTCTTGGGACAAGAACACTTTCCTAGTCATGTAGGTTGGGGCGGGGCCTGTGCCCAGGACCCTCCTTCGCCCTCCCTCATTTTTGCCAACTCTCTTCCCCCTTTCCAGTTTACCTTTACTCTATTTTGGTTTGCTGGAAACTGCTGAAGCCTCTGACAACACACTCACAAGCTGTGTTTGGAGAAGCACTAGCCTGGGGCGTCCTATTCCGGTCATTCCTAGCTTCCTGTCAGTTGTACAGTAGCCTCCTCCACAGCCTTTCGCATTTTACTTTTCTCTTCAGAGCAAGAGTTTTGGGGATACCTCAAAAAAACTTGACACACGAATGTCACACCAGCTGTACATTGGATCACCTTTACTTCAGAGAATAAAGAAGGTGCCTCAGATCACCTATGAAACTTTGTAAAGATTGAGTTGCCCAGGTAACACCTTAGATCAGTGGTTCTCAACCTGTGGGTCGCGACCCCTTTGGGGGTCGAACGACCCTTTCACAGGGGTCGCCTAAGTCCAACGGAAAACACATATATAATTACATATTGTTTTTGTGATTAATCACTATGCTTCAATTATGTTCAATTTGTGAGAGTGAAATTGGGGGTCACCACAACATGAGGAACTGTATTAAAGGGTCGTGGCATTAGGAAGGTTGAGAACCACTGCCTTAGATGCTACTTCAGCAGCTCTCCAGCTAATGTGGATGCCCAGCCAGAATGAGATCTGGTGATGTGGGGTGGGACACCCCTCCCCCTCTCCTGTGCACAGGGAGGGTCTCCACATCCTGTTAAAATGCAGATTTTGACTTTGCAGGTGTGCAGTGGACCAGAGCCTCTGCATCTGATGAGCTCTCAGGGGAGGTGGATCTTAATGGCCTTTGGAGCCCACTTGCAACAGCAAGGCTGATGGAGGCACGTATCCCCCGAGAGGATGACCCTCTCACCCCAGCATTGGCCTCTGCTGTGTCCTGGTCTTGGGTCTGTCAGCACCACACAGAGAGCCACAAAGGCCCCAAGCTGGGGATTATTTCTGTTTATGACACAGAAACCCAGCTGGGCACCGGGTCTGCCCCGTGTTCTCAAATGCTCTGGGAAGGTTGGATTTCCTCCCAGCAGGAAGGCCACAGAGGTTACTGTGGGGGTGAGAAGGCGTCAATCTGGGTGATGACTGCAGAGGGGACCCTTCCTCATTCTCAGGTTGTCACCAGCCTGGCCTTTGCTTCCAGGACAAAGATCCAGTACCAGGAGTCTCAGGAGGCCCTGCAGTTCCTGGGAGTGAAGAGGAAGGTGTCCTGCATGTCCTGGGAAGAGAGGACTGTGGTGGGAGCGCAGGTGGCTATGGGCTTCCTGGTCCTCGGGGAATGATTTCAGTGAGACTCTCCCTCTCTACTTCTGTCGGTTGAGTCTGTCCTTGTGCTCCTAGACCTTTGGGACAGCCTTTCTTTCTGGCCTGGGAGACGTTCCTCTGGTCACCCCGCCTTGCCCATAGAGGAGCAGCACAGAGACTCCTGAGAGAGCAATGTTCCCAGGCCCTGCCAAAGTAAGGAACCTGTGAATACATGGGTTTGAGTGAAACTGTTGTCATATGCCTGAAAGCAAGTCTCAAATCCTGAGAAGAATGGCAGTTTTGCAGCTTATTTTATACATTTTAACCAAAGGAGAAGATTTTTTAAAAGTTGTATGAAATCCGCCCTAACCTGTTTGGTTCAGTGGATAGAGCATCAGCCTGCAGAATGAAGGGTCCCAGGTTCGATTCCGATCAAGGGCATGTACCTTGGTTGCAGACACATACCCAGTAGGGAGTGTGCAGGAAGCAGCTGATCGATGTTTCTCTCTCATCGATGTTTCTAACTCTCTATCCCTCTCCTTTCCTCTTTGTAAAAAAATCAATAAAATATATTTTAAAAAATAAAAATAAATAAATAAAGAAGTTGTGTGAAATCCATTCAGAGGTGAGATAATGCATATTTGGTAAATCTCTAGAAATAAATAAAAAGCAAAATGGAGAAACACATATTATTTTTACTTTGGAGGGTCCAGGATAGTTAACATTTACAGCAGGTACAGAGGCTGTGCAGATAACCAGGCAACATGAGCTCTCTGTGGTCTTGTATTCTGGTGCCAGGTGTTCTTCCTTCAATTAGTCTAGCAAAGAACATTATTCTGACGGGTCAAAGGTACATTATCCAAGATGCCTAAGTACAGGGCACAGGGCTCCCTTAAGGTACAGTCTCACCTTTGCTAAGGAAGCCACAAGCCTGAGACATAATTACCTGCCATCACCTGCCCAGTTGATAATTTCTGATCAGACCATTCTGGGCAGTTACTTTTTGTCCTGAGCCTGTCAGGCCCACATGTGGCCCCCTGAGCTGGTCAGATTTATTGCACAGTCCCTTTTGTGCCCACAGTCCCGAGAAAGAGCAGATAGGACAGATCAGGCACAAGAAAGGATCCCAGAAGGGCCTGTTGAAACAGTGGGTGGAAATCAGGCTCCTTCTTTACCTCCTTAGGCAAAGCCAGGTTCCTGTGGGCATTTCCAGTGTTGTCGGTGTGTCAATGTCACCCCCTAGAGAGCAAGGGAGGACCTGCAGCCAAGGTTAGGTTTTGCACCAGGAATAATATCCAGGCTCCAGAGAGTGGGAGATGACCCTGAGACCTGGGCAGAGGTGGGCTCTGACCTCCAGGTTGACAGATCAGCCAGTCGGGGCCCTTTCCCTGTGTATCCCTGGTTCCTGAATCCATCCCAGGGCAGTGTGAGCCCAGTGAGAGGACAGGCATTGCCCACAGTCCTATGAGTACAGTGTCAGAAACACTATCTCCATTACCCTCCCTGTGGGTGTGCTGTTTCAGGACGAGTTCTCTTTTTCTGGGTTACAAAGCAAGAGCCTGGTGAGGGCTCTCCTGAGTCTTTTGGGAGAGCATGCCAGGCTGCAGTGCTGATCCCCAAATTGTCCTATGTGTTACTCATTCAAGTCCCCTGTTTCTCTGTCTGTCATCTGCTCTAGGCCTCTCTACAAGGCCCAGGATCTGGAGTAGCTCCACATGGAGATGTAGTCAGGGGTCGCCATGGGTCCCTCTGTTAGGGGAGGGGAGGCCCCTGTGGGACCATTAGCCCCTCTGAGGTGCAAGCAACCCCAGATCCTGGGTTCTCCTGTCCCATCCTGCATGGGAACTCCCCCTACCTCCCCAGGACACCATGGGCTGGTGAGATGTCTTCAGGGACCACAGACAGGTGTCCCACAGACCAGGGACCTTGGGGATGGGAGTCATCCCCTGATTCCTTTGAGGTCAGGGTGGGCTCCTTCCTCTCATGGTAGTAACTCGACCTGGGATGGAGGATCCAGAGATTCTGCCAGGTCAGGGCTCTGTGATAAGAGGATGGACATAGGCTATAGTCCCAGCCACAAGGTGATGAGATGTCTAAGGATTTGAGGATGGGGAGGGCTGTGATTTTCTGAGAATAAAGTAGGGCCCAGCCCCTCACAGTTAAGAGGTCCCTATTCTCCCTCCTGTCCATGCGAAGGGTTAAGACCCAATGGGACATTCCTGCGCACTTGATGGACACTCCCACGCTGACACCAATGTCTTTGTGTTAATAATGAACATTCTCTGTCGGCAAGTGTCACACAGGGTGACAGGCTTTCATTGCATGGTTACCTTCATCCATTTATGAGTGTTTACTGAGCATCTGTAATGTGTCAAGGTCTTGGCTGGGCCCTGAATACTCCACAGAGAACAGGACATACGTGAGCCCTGAGATCATGGAGTAAATCTTGCAAGAGAGACAGGCTATCAGATAAATCACAGCACTAAGGACTTAATCATAATCATGAGAAAGGCAACAAAGAAAAAATTCTGGAGTGTCCAGAGCATGTACTTGAGCCTCAGCTGGTCTGGGGGTCATAGAGAGACCTTCTGAGAAAGTGACCTCTTTGCGGAAATCTGAAGTATGAGTATCCTTTCTCCCCTTGAAAGACACAGGGTGATAGGGAAGGACTGCCTGCAGAGTACTGGCTTTTGGTGGGCAGATGCCACGCTGGATAGAGGAGCTCACAGAGTCCAGAGTGTGCAGCCTGGAGAGTGAGACTCAGCGATGCTGGTGAGATTGGATCCACTGGGCTTGGGTACTGCTCAGGTCAGGTCAGCAGCCTCCTGGAGAGGTTCCATGTCATGGAGTAGCTTTGCCGCCCTCTGGTGAACAAGCAGAAAATGTGTGCAAAAAAGTCCTTAAATTTAGGTGTTTTTTGTTTTGTTTTGTTATTTCTATTCAACTTATACTTTAAGCAATATGTCCTATGTGAATATATAATTTATAATATATTTACTTAGTTACTGTTGACATATAATAAACTTAACATATTGAAAGTATACAATTGATTATACTTGCATTCACCAGAGAAGTTGTTACAATAAAGATAATGAACATATCCCTCATCTTAAAGTTTCCTCAGGCCCTCTTGTAACTTCTTCATTCTGCCCATCTCACACTCCTTTCCCCAGTATTAAGGAAATTCTCATCTGCTTTCTGTTATTATAAATTAGTTTGCATTTTCTAGAATTTTCAAAAATTGAATTATACAATATGTGATTTTGGGCAGAGGTTGGCTTCTTGACTCAACATGATTATTTTTAAATAGTTTTTATTGTAATTGCTTAGTTTTATTACATTGTAAGGACGCATCAAATTTGTCTATCCATTCACGACACTGCTGGTGGGAATGCAGACTGGTACAGCCACTATAGAACACAGCATGGGGTTTCCTCAAAAAATTAAACATGGAACTGCCATTTGGCCCAGTGATCCCACTTCTAGGAATATAGCCTAAGAAACCCAAAACACCAGTCAGAAAGAATATATGCACCCCTATGTTCATAGCAGTACAATTTACAATAGCTAAGATTTGGAAACAGCCCAAGTGCCCATCAGTAGATGAGCGGATTAGAAAACTGTGGTACATCTACACAATGGGATACTATACAGTGGTAAAAAAAGAAGGAACTCCTACCATTTTCAATAGCATGGATGGATCCACTCATAGAAAGATACGTATCACATGATCTCACTCATATGTGGAATCTAATGAACAAAATAGATCCAGAGACATAGAAGCATGGAACAGACTGATGAATTTCAAATGGAAGGTGGGGTGGGTGGTGTGGTGGGGGTAGAGATTAACCAGGGAACTTACATACTTACTAGTATATGCATAGCCCATGGACAAAGACAATAGTGTGGTGAAAGCCTAGGAGGTGTTGGGTGGAGGTGGTCAATGGGTAAAAAAAAAAAAAAAGGAGGGGGGGACATCTGTAATTCTTTCAACAATAAAGATAATTTTTTTTTTTAAAAAAAAGAAAGAATTAGGTGCTTGTAAAACCATTGAGGAGCTAGAGAAATGGAAGTCTGGTTTCAAGGTTGCACTGCCACAGCCCACCCACCCCCCCTCAGAGGTAAAATTACATCTGCTTCTTCACATAAATCTGTGTCTGCAGAGCCCACCCAACACTCACCCAGTAGCAGAAATAATAGCCCCATGTCCTTTTCAGCTTCCAAATGACACCCAAGTACATCTCAGGGGCTAAATTTAATTTACATTTGATCCTCAATCACTAGTTGTGTGTGTGTGTGTGGGGGGGGGGGGTAGTATTTAACCTTTCAGTCCCTCTGATCTAGGAGGGAAAATAGAAGGACATGGAGTATAAATGCCAAGAGACAAATCAGGAAATATCTGAGTCCACTTTCAGGCTGTGTGTCTCTGGGCAAGTGACCCCACCTTAAGAATTCTCAATTTCCTCATGTGATATCTTAGAAAGATATTGGGTCTATTCTCCTAATTCTTAGAACAGAGCAATTAAAACTCATGGAATTTTCTGAGCTGTAAAGGTGATAAGAGTATCTTTTGTCCTGATCAGGTCACTCTTGGCAGGCCTGTGGATAGCTGTGGGGTGAGGGCTGCAGGGAGATCTTCCTTCAGTAAAGATCAAGTCTTGACTGGAATTTTCGACTGTCAGTGTTAAGAAACCTGTAGGGAAGTTTTATGAGTTTGGGTCAAAGGGAGGACAATTGCCCAGAAGCCAAATCTCAATGGACTGAGAAAATGCCCCAGAGAATAGCAATTTGGGACCTTATTTTATATATTACAGGATGCGTAAGGGGTTACATGAAATCCATTGGTGATAGGGAGGCTGAAGAAAGCAAAGCAAGGAACTCTCTGAGGTTGGATAAAAACTAAAACAAATAGACACATACGTTTGTGTGTTTTTTTTACAATGGTTGGTCCAGGATAGATTGTAGTTAACATGAACACAATAACCATACCAATGAGGACTTTTGTTGTCTCTCTGCAGTGTGGGGTACAGAAAAAAGGAAATGATTCTGACATTTCAAAGGTGTGTTATTATAGATTCAAAAATATGATAGACAGGCTCAGGTAAAGATTGACCTTTGCCAGAGAAGATATTGGCCTAGGACTTGACTACCCAGCATGACTCATTTTCATTAGGAAGTTTTCATTTCGGACCATCCCATGTGTTTACTTTAGATCTCTGAGTTTGTAAATCCCAACATGCAGGCCTCCCCTGAGTTTCAGGTTTAGTATGTGGTCCCTTTTTTTGTTCTCACTTTGGTCATCAAACAATTTAAATAATTCATTGATGACCAACGTCTTGGTTAGATGATATGGTCTGACTGCTAAACAGGCTCATTCCTAGGAAGTCTTAGTGTCAGTATTTGTCTTGTTAAATGATGGACCTTTAGGGATGAGGCAAGGCCTTAACTTTGGATGGAAGTTAAGGCCAAGTTTTCTCAAAAGTGAAAAGGTAAATGGAGGGGGACAGTCAGGTCCCACAGGCCTTCATTAAGAAAACACTCTCATCTCTAACCTATAAGCTATCATGATCCAAGCTTTGCTGTCTGTCTCACTTCTCTGTATTTTGCATCCAGTGTAACATTTACATATAGTTTGAGGACACATTATATACCTCTTCAATTTTTACAATCTGACCTTGAGATAAGTTCTCATCTACTTCCCAGTGGAAACACTCAAGTGCCATTTATTATTAATCTGATTCCCACTAGTTATACAATTGGAAGCTGTAACTTTAATTATTTTTTAATCCTCACCTGAGGATATTTTTCCCATTGCTTTTTTCAGAGAGAGTGGAAAGGGTGGAAGGAATGCGGGGCCGGGGCGGGGGGTGGGGGGGAGAGAGAGAGAGACATGGATGTGAAGGACACACATTGATGGGTTGCCTCCTGCATGAGCCCAGATTGGGGCAGGGAATGAACCTGCAACCTAGGTACGTGCTTTTGACCAGGAGTCGAACCTGTGACCCTTCAGGCTGATGATCTAATCTCTTAACCACAGAAGCCAGGGCAGGATGTTGTAACTTTATGGTTTATTTGAAAACAATGCTGTAAGAACACAATACTATAAATTATAATTACCATCTACAAATTCCAGAAGCCAGGAAGCTAGTAGAAGTTTTGTAAGTAAATTCCCTGTGCTTTAGCTGCAGTTACAGAGAGCCATGTTTTTATAGCCACTTCAGCTTACATTTGAATTATTATAGTTAGTTGACCTTGTTGAAGTAGGGGTGTAAACACATTTCCATAATTAGGTTCTTGCATTTACACATAAAATTCCTTTCTCAATATTCCTTTTCCACTAACCTTCTACAACTTCCTTAGTTTTTCTCTTTAACTCATTCAGAAATAACTTATTCAGAAAAACTACTTAGTTTTGATTTCTCTTTAAAATATACACATCCTGGTTTTGAAGATGGCGGCCGGAGTAGGTGGATCCTTCTTGTACCTCTTCCCAGAACTTAACTGGGAATAAAACTGTTATGCCCAGATTTCAAGATTCCCAAGAGCCCACCAGGGAGCCAGTGAGTCCAATGCAAAAGCAAAGAGTCTTTTAATATAAGTTAGCTTGTGCTCCCCATCCACCACACTCACCGACACAACGGCAAGCCCAGTGGCCGAGAGAGAGAGGCCTGATGGGACTGTGGGTTTTATAGGGGGGTGGAGTAAGGGCAAGAGAGGGGACTGTGGGCCCCGCCAATTGGCCAGGCGTGAGTCGGTGTCTCATTACACAGAATGTGGTCATGGTGATGGCGTGCACTTCCCTTGATTATCATTGGCTAGTCCAGAGAAATCCTGGGTGTGGCTAGCAGAGGCTTCTCCCGGGAAGAAGCCCTGCAGAGCACATGGGTCTGTCCAAAAATGGAGGACCTAGGGCAAGATGGAGGGTGCAGTCCTAGCCCCTCCAGGGTGAGCTGAGCCCGGGCTCCAGGGGCCAGTCCGGTTGCCAGGGGTCCAGCAGATCGGCCAGTTCCAGCCCAGACAGGAAGTCCATGCCCTTCGTCTTGTCCCCGGGGGCGCCGGCGATCGCCTTCTTAGGCAACCTGGTAGCCCCCCCCTGCCCCCGGGAGGTCACCATATTGATGCCGAACTTAGTGTGGACACCCGATTGGCATAGTGCACTACAGCCCAGAACTCCTGGGCTCAAGCGATCCTCCAGCCTCAGCCTCCCGAGTAGCTGGGACTACAGGCGCCACCGCTGCGGCTGCTAGCTGCAGGGAGACCTGGAGGTCACCGGCTCTTCCTCCGCCTCCGTTGTCACGTGGGTCCGGTCCGGGGACGGCAGGCGGGTGGCGGCCTGCGCCGGGCTCTCGCTGCGGGCTGAGGCGTCGGTGCCCAAGGCCGCCAGCAGTGTGGCCAGGCTGTGCCTCATGGAGCCCGGCGGCCAACCCACGTAGGCCCCGGCCTCTCCGACCGGGCCTCGAGCTGCCCCAAGGACCCCTGGCCCCAGCACGGGTAAGCGGGTAGCCGATCACAACGGTGGCGAGGCCCCGAGATGACTCGCCCTTTCAAAAACTAAATTAGGGAATTCACCCTGAATTACCAACTGAGGACTAGCTGAAGTGTAGACTTTTAACAAGGAAGGGCGGAAACTACCTTGAGTCTGGTGACAATAGTGGGGTTGTGAGAAAGGCTGGTCCAGCTCCCAGTGGTGGAAGGCCAAGGGAGAAAAGGAATATGTCATCTGCAGGGAGGTTTTCCCTAAGAGGAGCAAGGCCTGGTCCCCAGGTTGAGTTCCCCAATTCAATACATGAGAGGGAGAACAGCGGCCCACGTAACATCCTGCTGAGAAAAGCAGTGGGCTTCTACCCACCAGGGATAGAAGGAGTCTGTTAGAGATATAGCCACTTAAAAAATAAATAAACAGAGCACAGGATTTTTTTTTTTATAGTCACTCTCCCCTGAGGGTTATCTGGGCTTGGAGACATTGTGGGGAGACATGGAGGAACAGCAACTGGAAGACCTGAGCTGTGCTCTTTCTCCTGCCCCCAATGTTGCACCAGCCATTTTTCCTGAGAGGCACAAGCCCCTTCAAGTAGCAACAGCCTGGGGAAAGGCAAATACCCTGCCCTTAGGGGTATACGTGACCCACCCTCAGGAGTCCCGCTTGCCCCACCCTGGATCTTACCCCTGCTGCAGAGGCCAAGCTTATGGTCTGGGAAGTCTCAGGGGGCCTACGTGACTGGTTTCAGAATGGGGCCACTTCCCCACTGGATTGCATACAAACAACTCCACCCTGTTGAAGTCAGGGAAACATCCCGGGGTCACAGACTCAGACCTGTGGCTCTAGGGAACACACCCACCACCTTTCCTCTAATCTGAATGGCATCTCAGCCTCCTGATTCTGCCAAAAGCCCTTTCAGTAACAGCCTTTTCAGTAACAGCCTTTTCAGTGACTAATTATGACATGTGACCAGCCAGAAGAGGCACCTGGAGGCAGAACCTGAGGTGCCCTGGGACATCTTATGACCTGTCCCTGAACCCTGTGCTGCTAACAAGCCAGCCCTAGAGAGCAGCTTGGCTCCTCTTGATTGCAGCCAAGCCCTGTGGAGGCAGCCACACACTGTGGGTCACTTAAAGTTTCAAACAGGTTGCTGTGAGCCAAACATAAAGAGCTTCTGACAGTGGCTAGCACCAAGGTACCTCCTGGGAGGCCCAGAAATTGCATACAAAGCAGTCAGCCTGAATCAACATAAAAGCAGGATCCAGAGGGTGCTCCCAGAAGGAACCAAATTCTACTGAGAAGATCTCCACTTCAATTGTCTTGGCATTATTTTGTTTCTTTTTAAAAATTTCATTGTCATTATTTTGTCTCTCTTTTTTCTTTTATTGATTTCAGAGCGAGGAAGGGAGAGAGAGACAGCGAGAGAGAGAGAGAGAGAGAGAGAGAGAGAGAGAGAGAGAGAAAGATTGATAATGAGAGAATCATTGAATCTTAAAGGCAGCAAGACAGAGACAGAAAGCTACATGCAAGGGAGTGCCCATTAGAGTCAACTCATTTCTCAACAGAAACATTTCAGCCCAGAAGGGATTGGTATGAAGTTATCAAAAGTAATGGAGCCCTGACCAGTTTGGCTCAGTGGCTAGAGTGTCGGCCTGTGGACTGAAGAGTCCCAGGTTCGATTCTGGTTAAGGGCATGTACCTTGGTTGCGGGCACATCCCCAGTAGGGGGTGTGCAGGAAGTAGCTGATCGATGTTTCTCTCTCATGGATGTTTCTAACTCTCTATCTCTCTCTCTTCCTCTCTGTAAAAAATCAATAAAATATATTTTAAAAAAAGTAATGGAAAGCAAGGACCTGTATCCAAGACTACTCTGTCCAGCAAGGCTATCATTTAAAACTGAAAGCAAAATAAAGAGCTTCTCAGACAAAATAAAAACCAGCAAATCAGCACTGCAGGAAATGTTAATAGGATCGTTGTAAGCAGAAGAAGAAATATAGAGAGAGGGACATGGGCATAAAGAAAAAATGACAATAAATAAATAGATATCAATAATAAATGTAAATGGATTAAATGTTCCAATCAAAAGATATAGGGTAGCTGAATGGGTAACAAAACATTACCCATATATATACTGTCTGCAAAAGACCCAATTCAGAACAAAAGATTCATACAGACTGAAAGTTAAGGGATGGAAAAAATATTCCATGCAAAGGAAATAGCAACAAAAGAAACCTGGGGTAGCAATTACTCATATCTGGCAAAATAGACTTAAAAACAAAGTCATAACAAGAGACAAAAACATGAGGGATTAATACTAAAGGAATTAATCCACCAAGAAAATATGACCCTTCTAAACATATATGCACCCAATATAAGAGTGCCTAAATAAATAAATAATAACTTGGTGGACTTTAAGGAGAGAGTGACAGCAATATATCACAGTAGCATGACTTTAACACCCTGCTGACATCACTGGGTAGAACTTTCAGTCAAAATATCAACAAGGTAATAGTGACCTTAAATGACACACTAGATGAGATAGACTTAATTGACATCTACAGAACATTTCATCCCAAAGTGGTAGAATATTTACTCTTCTCCAGTGCACATGGAGCATTCTCAAAGATAGACCACATCTTAGTACACAAAATAAGTCTTAATAAATTCAAGAAGATGGAAATTGTATCAAGCATCTCTTGTGAGCACAGTGACATAAAATTAGAAATCAGCTACAGTAAAAAACTAAAAAATATTCAAACAAATGAAAGCTAAATAGCATGCTATGAAACAATGAATGGGTTGCAAATGAGATAAAGGAAAAAATAAGAAAACTTCCTGGAAACAAATGAAAATGAACAAGCAACATCCCCAAGTCTAAAGAACACAGTGAAAGCATTCCTGAGAGGGAGATTCACAGCATTACAGGCCTACCTCAAGAAACAAGAAAAAGCTCAAGTAAACAATATAACCCTATAACTAAAAGAATTAGAAAGAGAAAAACAAAAAAAATCCCACAGCAGGTAGAAGGAAGGAAATAATAAAGATCCAAGTAGAAATAAATGACATAGAGATTAAAAAATCAATACAAAAGATCATTTACACCAAGAGCAGGTTCCTTGAAAAAATAAAAATCATTGATGTGCCATTAGCCATACTTATTAAGAAACAGAGAGAGGACCCATATATATTTATCAGAAATGAAAGAGACGAAAAACAACTGTCATCACAGAAATGCAAAGGATTGTTAGAAAATGCTATGCCAACAAATTGGATAACCTGGGCAAAAGGGACAAATTTCTAGAAACATAACATCTTCCAAAGCTCAATCAGTAAGAATCAGAAAACCTGAATAAACTGATAACATCTAATAAAATTGAAACAGTAATAAAAAATAAATTAAATTTTAAAAAACTCCCAACAAACAAAATTCCTGGGCCAGATGATTTCACAAGTAAGTTTTATCAAACATTCAAACAATTAACACCTATCTTCCTCAAAATATTCTTAAAAATTCAAGAGTAGCCCTGACCAGTTTGGCTCAGTGGATGGAGCATCGGCCTGCAGACTGAAGGGTCCCAGGTTCGATTCCGGTCAGGGGCATGTACCTTGGTTGCGGGCACATCCCCAGTAGGAGGTGTGCAAGAGGCAGCTGATTGATGTTTCTCTCTCATTGATGTTTCTGACGCTCTATCCTTCTCTCTTCCTCTCTATAAAAAATCAATAAAATATATTAAAAAAAATCAAGAGTAGGGAAAACTTTTAAGCTTCTTTTACAAGACCAGAATTATCCCAATTCCAAAACCAGATAAAGACACTACAAAGATTGAAAATTACAGGCCAATATCCCTGATGAACATAGATGCTAAAATCCTCAACAAAATATTAGCAAATGAGATCTAACAATACATGAAAAAAATTATACACTATGACCAAGTGGGATTTATCCCAGGGATGCAAGGCTTGTACAATATTCACAAATCAATAAACATGATACATCACATAAACAAAATGAAGGATGAAAATCATTTGATCATATCAACAGAAGCAGAAAAAGCATTTGACAAAATCCACATCCTTTCAGGATAAAACTCTCAGTCAAGTGGGAATTGAGGAATCATACCTCAATATAATAAAGGCCATATATGACAAACCTATAACGAACATCGTATTCAATGGACCAAAAATGTGTTTTTCTTAAGATCTAGAAAAAGATAGGGATGTCCACTTTCACCTCTCTTATTCAACATAGGACTGGAAGTTGTAGCCATAGTGATCAGACAAGAAGGGAAAAAAAGGCATCTAAATTGGAAAAGAGGAAGTAAAACTTTCATTATTTGCAGGTGACATGATATTGTACATAGAAAATCCTGGAAACTCTACCAAAAAACTACTAGATTTAGTAAATGATTTGGAAAAGGTAGCAGGATACAAAATTAACATCTGGAAATTGATGGCATTTTTATACACCAATAGTGAACTCTCAGAAAGAGAAACCTAAAAAAAAAAAAAAAAAAAAAAAACATCTCATTTACCATTGCTGCTGGAAGCTGGTCCACCCTTGCTGAACAACAACAACAAAAATAATTTACATGCCTGGGAATAAATTTAACCAAGGAGGTAAAAGATCTGTACTTGGAAAACTATAGGACATTGAAAAAGAAAACAGAGGAAGATACAACCAAGTGGAAGCATAAACTGTGTTTATAGATTGGAAGAATTAACATTATTAAAATGTCCACACTACCTATGGCAACCTACAGATTCAATGCAATCCCCATTACAATTCCAACAACATATTTCACAGATCTAGAACAATATTCCAAAAATTTATATGGCTGCAAAAAGACCCCAAATAGCCAAGGAAATCTTGAGAAAGAAGAACAAAGTTAGAGGGATCACAATACCAGGTGTCAAAGTATACTATAGAGCCATTGTAATACAAACAGCCTGGTATTGGCACAAGAACAGGCATATAGACCAATGAAACAGCAGAGATACCCCAGAAATTGGACCACACCAATATGGTCAATTATTATCTGACAAAAGAGGCAATAACATACAATGGATTAAACATAGTCTCTTTAATAAGTTGGGAAAATTGAACAGGTATATACAAAAATATGAAACCAGCTTATACCATACACAAGAATAAACTCAGGATGGATAAAAGACTTAAATGTAAGTTTTGAAACAATAAAAATCTTAGAAGAAAACATAGTCAGTAAAATCATAGACATCTCATGTAGCAGTATTTTCAGTGATACATTTCCTAGGGCCAGAGAAACAGAAAAAATAAATAAACAAATGGGACTACATTGAACTAAAAAAAAAGCTTCTACACAGGAAAATGAACCAGCATCAAAATGAAAAAGGAACCCACTGTATGGGAGAGCATGTTTGCCAATGATACATCTGATAAGGGGTTAATTTCCAAAATATACAAAGTGGTCCTTCAACTCAATACCAGGAAGACAAACAATACAATTAAAAATGGGCAAAGGACCTGGATAGACACTTCTCCAAAGAGGACATACAGATGGCCAATAGACATATGATAAATGCTCAATGTTACTAATCATCAGAGAGATGCAAATTAAAATTACAATGTGGTATTACCTCATACATACACGCCAGAATGTCTACCATCAATAATTCAACAGACAACAAGTGGTGGCAAGAATGTGGAGGAAAGGGAACTCTAGTACACTGCTAGGAATGCAGACTGGTATAGCAACTGTGGAAAACAGTATGGACTTTCCTCAAATATTAAAAGTGGAATTGCTATTTGACTCAGCTATTCCACTTCTTTGAATATATCCTAAGAACCCCAAAACATCACTCAGAAAAAATGTACCCACCCTGCCTGATGTTCATAGCAGGTTATTTACAATAGCTAAGATCTAGAAACAGCCCAAGTTCCCATCAGTAGATGAGTGGATAAAAAAAGCTGGTTTACATTTACACAATGGAATACTTACTATGTGGCTATAAAAAAGAAGGATCTCTTAACCTTTGAGACAGCATAGATGGACCTGGAGATTATTATGCTTAGCAAAATAAGCCAGTCAGAGAAAGACAAACATCACATGATCTCACTTATATGTGGAACCAATGAACAAAATAAACTGATGAGCAAAATATATATAGAGACATGGATACATGGAAGAGAATGACAGATCTCAGAGGGGAGGGGATTAAAGGGAATGGAGATTAACCAAATAACATATATGCATATAGGGTTAGACAATGGACACAGATGATATAGTGTGGGAAAGGCCTGGCATGGTGCAGGGGTTGCGTGGAGTGGGATGAGGGAGGGGAAAATGGAAGACATCTGTAGTATTGTCAACAACAAATGAAAGAAACAAAAAATGTCTAAAAATCTATGTAATAAAAGCCTAAACAACCATTATGGTGGATTGACCAGAACGATGGTCACTGGTTGATGCACACTGACCACCAGGGGACAGATGTTTAACACAGGAGCTGCCCCCTGGTGGTCAGTGCACTCCCACAGGGAGAGCACCACTCAGCCAGAAGCTGGGCTCAAGGCTGGCGAGCACAGCTTTGGTGGCGGGAGCCTCTCTCACCTCCACGGTAGTGCTAAGGAACAATGAGCCAAGCAGTAAGGAGTGAGGGGTCCTGGACTGCGAGAGGACACAGACCAGGCTGAGGGAACTGCCCCCCTCCAAGTGCATGCATTTCATGCACCGGGTCTCTAGTAAATAAATAAAACATGCACACCCCTTTCTTTCCTTTTGTGATAACATTCCTTCTACATTTCAAAATTTTACTGGAAAGGGGTCAGATCCAGAGCAGGTTTGCATAAGGCCAGTCAGTAGTGTGTGTGTTCTTAACTGCATGCAGGAAAGATTTCACAACGGGATTCCAGGTGATTTTAAGAGTATGTTTGTTAAAGCTGGGGTCAATTAAACAAGGAAGGGCCTAGGATAGAAGAAGCAACAGGAGAGAGACTAGGCAAGGTTGCTTAGCAACATTATGGAAAAGAAGTGAGTCTAGCCCCAGCTGGTTTGGCTCATTTACCATTGCTGCTGGAAGCTGGTCCACCCTTGCTGAACAACAACAACAAAAATAATAAGTAAATAGAGCATTGGCCTGTGGACTGAAGGCTCCCAGGTTCAATTCCAGCCAAGGTCACATGCCCGGGTTGTGGGCTTGATCCCCAGTAGGGAAAAAGCAGGAGGCAGCTGATCAATGATTCTCTCTCATCATTTATGTTTCTATCTCTCTCTCTCCCTCTCCCTTCTTCTCTGAAATCAATACAAATAAAAAATAAAAAAGTGAGTCTAGGCAGGGCTGTTGTTAGGTTACTGTAAAATCATAGGAAATGGGATTTGGGGAGAGGTTCAGGAAGTTGGCCTAGGATGAGCTGCTGCTGCCCATTGCTCCCCTGGTTGCCAGTCTCATGGGGACCCCTTAGAGTTTAGGAGAAAGAAAATTCACTTGAAATGGTATTTCAAACAGGCATGCTTCAAGGAGAATGCGTGCTGGCTCCCTTGACTTAAAAAGTTTTTTCTGCTTTCCAAAGGTGGGCATTTGAAGAAAGGTCTTAGGGGACACCTCAAGAAAATATTTATCAGCTTTTCCAGGAGTTCCCTTTCAGGGTTGTGGTCGCCATTGTTTAGTTATCACCAGGGCAAAAGGTCTAAACCACATAACTAGCAATATGCTAGGGGAGAAAGGTCACCCTGAAGGCAAGCTCCAGCACCAGTTTTGCCCATTGCAAGTCACTTGGGGCTTTCCATCCTGGTGACTTGTAGCTGGCTGTAAATTGTTCAGCCAGTTTGTTCAGCTATCTGTCTCAGATGCACCATTCTACTTGTCAATGAGTATTCCTAGCTTGTAACTAACCTACCTTGAAAGGAGAAACCCTTAAAAGCATATGATTGATAATATAAAACTTATCATATACACCTTTAGCAATTATTAACAATTAGACTTTATATACAAGGTTAGAGAAAATCCCAAAGAACAAGTATAATTATTACTATGACTAATATTAGCAGACAGGTGAAGAGAATCCTATATAATAAAAGGCTAATATGCAAATAGACAGAATGACAAAACAACCAAACAACCAGTTACTATGACATGCACTGATGACCAGGGGGTGCATGCAGAACATGGCAGACTTCGGCTGTGGCAGGATAGTGGAGCAGGTGAGCGGGGATGCCAGACCAAGGCAGGGTGTCGGTCGCTGTCATCGGGGTCAGCCTCTGGTGGTTACTGAAAATTCTTTGCTCCTGCGTGCCATGGTCCTGCCTGGCACTCACACCTGCTGCCGGCGCTGGCCCTGCTCACACCCACTGCTGGTGCTAGAGCTGCCGTTGGCACCCAGTGCCAACCCCGATCACTCAGCACTGGCAGTGGGTGCAAGCAGCAGCTGCCGGCTCTGATCGCCCCTCAGGACTTCTCCACCTCCACCTGCTCCTGAGGGGTGATCAGGGCTGGCAGCCACCTCTCACACCTGCTGCCAGAGCCAGAGGCACCACTCACACCTGCTGCTGGTACCTGGCATCAGTCCCTATCACCCCTGAGGGCTTCTCCACCTCCCCCTTCTCCTGAGAGGTCAGCCACCACTCACACCCACTGCTGGCGCTGACCCCAATCACTCTGCACCGTCAGTGGGTGCAAGTGGGGCTGGCACCATCAGTGCATTGAAGCAGCGGTGGTGGGAGCAGGGCTGCCAGCAGACAGAGAACCTGTGACTGCGGTAGGAGAGGCCGTGCAAGGGTGTGGAGGATGGGCTGAGACCTACCCCTGTGTCCACCACAGCCTCTCAGTCCACAGTTCCTTTCAAGGTGCATGAATTCATGCACTGGGTTCCTAGTTACATTAATAAAATTCAACATCAATTTGTAGGTATGTAGGCTTTGTCAATGTCTATTCCTGATATCAGCATCTCCTTAGTCTTATGAAATCTTTGGCCCTAACCAGTTTGGTTCAGTGGATAGAGCATCGGCCTGCAGATTGAGGGGTCCCAGGTTTGATTCCAGTCAAGAGCATGTACCTTGGTTGTGGGCATATCCCCAGGAGGGAGTGTGCAGGAGGCAGCTGATCGATATTTCTCTCTCATCGATGTTTCTAACTCTTTATCCCTCTCCCTTCCTCTCTGTAACAAGAAAGGAAGAAGAAAGAAAGAAAGAAAGAAAGAAAGAAAGAAAGAAAGAAAGAAAGAAAGAAAGAAAGAAAGAAAGAAGGAAGGAAGGAAGGAAGGAAGGAAGGAAGGAAGGAAGGAAGGAAGGAAAGAAAGAAACAAAGAAACAAAGAAACAAAGAAACAAAGAAACAAAGAAACAAAGAAACAAAGAAATCCTTGTTAGCTGTAATTGTAGGAAGTGTTAGAGACAGGAGTAGATGACCATTCGTGGTTGGGCACCTAATACAGTCTCTTCCAATGATGTTGGATAGAGTCTAATTGATGTCTTTCCAATGGACAAATTGAGTTGTGGTTCTTAGAGGGCACTTGTGAAATAATTGTCACGAATTTATAGTCCCTATAAGCTGGTTAATAACCTCTTAATAATAATGCAGACTGTCTCTTTATAGTAAGGTTGATTCATATGCTCCTTTGCCTAGATGCACAGGGTGACCAGTGACTATTAAATTAGGAGAAAATGAATGTTTTTACCAAAGAAAGTAGATTCAGGTTGAGGGGAATGATAAGGAAAGCTTTTGGCCAAGGAAGATTAAAAGCTTTTGAAAATTTACCTAGTTGAGTTTTAACTGTACCACCTGTATGTTCCACCAGTCCAGAGAACTGGGATAATAGGCACAATAATAACACTGTAGAATGTGCCAAATATTCAAAATGGGATTGAATTATTTACCCAGTAAAACGAGTCTCTCAGTCACTGTAACTCACATGGAATTCCCCAATTGGGATTAAATTTTCCCAGAAATAATTTACCATCATTAAAGCTGTTGTTCTCCTTAACCCAGTGACAAAACAAGCAAGTCATAACTTACCTATATTTGTATTTGTGAGATGCTGGACTTGGAATAAAATTTAATTACCATACCTTAAATGATTCTAAAAGAAATGGGAATATCGTCAGCACCCATGGGATGATTTTCCAGGGTTACATTTGGATAGATAGAACATCTGCTATACACTGTACATGCTCTAGTAGGAGGAGATTTCCAGTAATAGTGCCCAATTCATGAAATCATTTTTAGGACCCCAATGTCTTAGCTCATGCACATGCTAAAGTATAAGCAATTGAGTCCCTATATAAAATATTGGTTTCTGATTGGGACCATATCTGCTTGTCTGGGTCAAAGATCCCTACTTGTTGTTTCCACATCCTCTTTTCTTCTTCTGCAGCTGTCCCTTGACCTATAAAATAGTCTTTTACTAATTTAGTAGGAAGCAAGGAGCATTCTCAGCTGTAGAATATTTGGTTGTTTAATGCTGCTTGTCTAGCTGCAGCATCAGCTAAAAGATTTCCTTTTGCTTTCTTTTATGGTGGCAGCTTTAGAATGTTCTGGAATTTTGATAATTGCCAATTGTTTTGATTTCTGTATGATATCTAATAATTCTTCAACATCTTTTCTATTTTTCATGCACTGCCTTGAGAAAGCTCAGAAGACTCGCTGCTTCCACAACATTCTGGAGTTGTGAGCTACACCAAGGGAATAACTACTGTTAGTGCAAATATTGGCTATTTTATTTTTGGCTGATTGGCAAGCCTGAGTTAGAACAATTAATTCAGCTTGTTGGGCAAATCCTATTCAAGTAAATAAAAACCTTCCATTACGTCTACCATGGAACTTATTGCATATCCAACTCAATAACACTCCTGTTCATCTTTTAAAAATTCACTTATAAACTAAATTAAGTCAGCATTATTTAGGAGTTTCTTGTAAACCCTTCTTAGGAATTACTGTAGAAGGTGGTCACTAGGAAAAATGCAATTGTGGATGTCTTCATTCTACAAAAAAAGGTAGCAAAGTTGTGGGGTTAAGACTGTTACATTGAGTTAAATAACAGTAGGTACGGAAAGCAGCAGCCAATCAACTGACAAAAGTGTTGAGTGTGATGAGAATTCAGTGACGATTTAACAGAATAATAAACATGATAAAAGGAGAGCCCATACTGTCTTTTCTGTTTGCATAATATGTCTCTAGCAGAGATAGCTGTCATGCAGAGAGGGAGCCATGTGGCTATTAAGTCTAATATCTGACTCTAATATCCTAAAGATCTATGATGATTTCTATGTTTTTTAGTTAAAACTTCTTAAATATTTATTCTTATTTTTATGTATAAAAAGAACCTTCAGATAATTCTTTAGAGATTTTACAGCTTGTTTCCCTTTTGCATTCCACTGAATTGGACCATGTCTATTTGATTTTAATAAGACATATAGAGGCTGCGACATTAATGAAAAAAATGGAACCTAATTGTGACAATATCCAGTCAAATTCAGAAATCCTCTAAGCTGCTTTCTTAATTTTAGAAGAGGAAAAGATAGGATGCCTCTGAGTCTTTTAGGATTAATCAGTAGGCCATCTTTAGATAAGAGATAGCCAAGTCAGCGGTTCTCAACCTGTGGGTCGCGAAACCTTTGGGGATCGAACGACCCTTTCACAGGGGTCGCCTAAGACAGTGGTCGGCAAACTCATTAGTCAACAGAGCCAAATATCAACAGTACAACGATTGATATTTCTTTTGAGAGCCAAATTTTTTAAACTTAAACTATATAGGTAGGTACATTGTTATTGAGCCACACTCAAGGGGCCAAAGAGCTGCATGAGAGCCGCAGTTTGCCGACCACGGGTAAGACCATCAGAAAACACATATATAATTACATATTGTTTACAGTAGCAAAATTACAGTTATGAAGTAGCAATGAAAATAATTTTATGGCTGGGAGTCACCATGACATGAGAAACTGTATTAAAGGGTTCCGACATTAGGAAGGTTGAGAACCACTGCTTAAGTTCTTTTGTAGATAACTGTTAGAAAAGTAAGTTGTGTCCTTTTGGGAGTCTAGTAATGTTCTAGAGTATAAAAGTGAAACACTCACGTATTAGATTAGAGTGGAATCTCTAGGAAAGTTAACACTATTTAAATCCGCTTTTAATATCTGAGAGAAATAGGTGGGACTATGTATATCCCTGGGGCATGGCAGTCCAAGTACATTGGACATCTTCCTGGTAAAGGCACAGTGCTTTTGATTGTCTGTTTCTACTGGAATGCTGAATAAGGCATCACATAAATCTATTACTGGAAAATACTGGCAGTCCACAGGAATGGATGATAATAAGTTATGTGGGTTTGGAACCTCAGGATCAGCATCCTTTTCCATTTGGTTTCTTTATTGGAAAAATTGGAGAACTACAAAAGGTTGTACATGGAATTATATGTTCCCTCTTTAAATAATCTTGTATAATGTGCTTAAATCCAACTAGTGCATCAGGTCTTAAATGATATTGGTGAATATTAAAAAGAAGCCAAGTATTATCCATAGTTATTTTGTTAGGAATGGCTGACTTGATCTTGCCAATATCTGTACTTGAAAGGGCTCATAATTTTACTGGAACATACTGCAACAAATGTTCAGTATCAAGGTTATTTTCTTCCTGTGGAAGTTCCTTTAAAATAATTATTTTTCCACTTGGTTCATTATTGTATTTATTTAATTCTAAATATGTTTCACCCTTTTGGGAAAAAGATATGTTGTTGTCATGGGTTTAAAGATAATCTCCCTATCAAGTGAATTAAGACCTATTTGTCCAGGAAAAATATATGTTGCCCCAAAACATTTCCTAGTATAAAGGAGACAGGTTCTGATTTAAAAACAGGCATTTTTTATTACATATTTCTACCATTTGTACAGAGAAGGTGACTTAGTTGGGTATCTATCCTATATAATAAAAGGCTAATATGCAAATAGACAGAACAGTGGAACAGTGGGTCTCTGACACACACTGACACTAGGGGGAAGATGATTAATGCAGGATTTGCCCTTTGGTAGTCAGGGGACTCCCATAGGGGGAAGGCTGCTCAATCAGAAGCCAGGCTCATGGCTGGTGAGCGCAGCAGCAGTGGGGACCCTCCCCTGCTTCCACAGCAACGCTAAGGATGTCCGACTGCCAGTGCAGGACCATTCTCCACAGAGCGCAGGCCTAAGCTGGCAGTCAGACATCCCCTGAGGTCTCCCAGACTGTGAGAGGGCGCAGGCCTGGCTGAGGGACCCCCCACCCCAGAGTGCATGAATTTCATGCACCGAGCCTCTAGTATATATATATAAAAGCCTAAGTGAATGGTCAACCGAATGACTGGATGACCAAACAACCAGTCGACCAGTTGCTATGACGCACACTGACCACCAGGGGGCAGACACTTAATGCAGGAACTGCTCCCTGGTGGTCAGTGCACTCCCACAGCAGAAGCACCACTCAGCTAACTGATGGACTCCAGACGCTGGGCTCATGGCTGGCTCAAACCTCTCCTGATTGGGACTGACTGGGCAAAAGCCTGAGCAGGTGCATAGGGGCTGGGATGAGCAGGAGTGGCTCAACACCAGGCTCAGGCTCAGGCTCCTCCCCGGACACCTGCTGCTTTGAGCACTACTACATCCTTGAGGGATGTAGGACTGTTGGTTTTGGCCCAATCCCTGCTGGCCTGCAGGGATCAGGCCAAAACCAGCAGTCTGATATCCCTCAAGGGGTCCTGGATTGTGAGAGGGCACAGGCCAGGCTGAGGGACTCCACTAGTGCATGAATTCATGCACTGGGCCTCTAAATGTTAATAACAGATAAAGTAGCCCCTGTATCTATAAGGGCCTTAGTACTTTTCCCTTTTATAGTAATTTCAATTTATTTTAAACTATTAGTAAGAAGAAGGGGAAATGCCCTAATAGTCCTGGAGCAATCATATGTTGCTTCTGTTTCTTTTCTCTTTATAAATTTCATTTCAGTTTTCTTAAGGCGAACAGACTCTTCTATAGGAATTTCCCAATGAACATTTTTTAGTAATTCTATTGCTTTTTTCCAAGAAACCAGAAGGTATAATAATTGGCATAGGTCAGAATATCCATGATCACATATCCTAACAGTTAAATTACATTCCGTTGTGAACCTATCAGGGTCCTGGGGAAAAAAAAAAATCTGGGAAACATTTAGATAGATTCCTTAATTCTGTTTTAGTCCAAGAAATCTATACTAATAAAAGGGTAATATGCAAATTAACCATCACTCCACGACAAAGATGGCGGCGCCCATAGCCACAAAGATGGCAGCACCAGCCGGAGCCATGAAGCCAGCTGGAGTGGGCAGAATTCTTGGCTTCCTTCAGGTGGGATGCTTGGCTTCCTTTGTCGCACCAGTCACAAAGGAAACCAAGCCTCCCGCAAGCCCCAGCCGGCCGCCAAGGGCTGGCCTCTGGGCAGCAGCCATGGAGCTGGCCAGAGTGGGTGGGAGACAGCTCCAGAGTGAAGGTGGGAGGTGGCTCCAGCCCGGAGCGAAGGCCCAGGTCCCGGGTGCCAGAGGGAAGCCAATGCCGGCAGCCAGGTGAAGGAAGGTCTATTCTTGCACGAATCTTCATGCATTGGGCCTCTAGTATATATATAATCACTGATTTCCCTCTGCCTGAGACTTACTTTTCCCTGAAGAGAGCTGCTAGGATTCCTAGATTACCCTTGTCTGAATTTCTGTTCTTATTTTCCTTTAGGTCAGTAGGCATTTGAATGGAAAAGATAAAGAGGGGAACATAAGGGGAAGGAAGAAGTGAGAGGTAGGGAAAGTCCTCATAAGAAAGCTCAGATATCAAAAAAGATAGTGAAGAAACTGTAGAAAAGGAAGGAATGGTGTGTTAGCATTTATTAACACTAGAAACTTTCTTTAGTTCAGAGACAGTCTCTAAAAGTTGTTATTACTACTTTAAAACAAACAACAACAAAAACACCTGCTTGTGCTCCTCCTAAAAGTTTCCAATTTCCAATAGGTTTCCCATTCATTAAGTTAAATTTTAGAAATGCCTTTTTTTCCTAATTATGCATGCAAAAAATTAATTCATTGTGTTATGGGTTCAATCAGTGAGATAGACCACCAACTCAGAATTTAAATTTAAGAGCCTTTATTAAGCTGGCCAGCTGACTACAGCACATCCCTTCTCGCAGGAAGCCTCGTACTGCAATAGTGACCAAGGGTATAGCAAAGCTTTTATTTGCAACAACTACAAAGCATTTAATTAGCTGTTCCTAGAACTGGCAGGGTAAAAAGTTCACAAAAAGTTCACAAGTACAAATGGGAGGAAAACAGGGCTACACCTGGCTGGGTTTAATCATAATACATTGTTTTTCTAAGACAATTAGTAATTTTTCTATGCCACAGTCCCTGTCCCTAGCACATTCCCTACTGGTCCATGTTCAATGGGATGATTTATAAGATCAAAATAACTTTTCTATTGTTAAGCCAAACAGCAGGGTTAAAGTGAAACTACAGTTTCCACCTGAGATGATTGCTACTATACTTCAGTTGTTAAAAAGTTCCATTTTGTCCATCATAAATTGATATCACTTCTAATTAAATCTTCACATTTCTGCATGTCCTTGCAAGTAAATACTTCCTATTTATTATGTATCTGCAGGAGTATTGATGGGGGCTAGGGCTGGGAGTTTTCAGCTTTGGAGGCATAATTTCCCATGTTTATCTTAGTTTTCTTTGGGTAGCTGCAGAATCTAAACAAATTTCTAGGAATATTGTGTGGTGCAATAAAATGGGTTGAGCTGCAAGAAGCTGTTGCCTCCTGAGTCACATAAAAACTTCTTAAACATCTCACTTTCTCCCTCTGGCTGTCTAACATAGCTGTGAGAACTCAGAACACTAGGTAATTAACCTGTGTGTGTGTGTGTTTAATTACAGTTGAGTTGAAATTCTCTTCAGGGCTTATGCATGTCATGAGGGATGCCCTCTGACCCTTCCACAGAGGCTCTTAGTCACCTAAAAATACCAAAGATTTCAGCTGGAGGCAGCAAGTGCCCTTATCTTTGCTGGAGGCAGAAAGTACCCTAATCTTTGGAGCCAAATGAGGTCAGGTTCTCATTTAACAAAAGGTTTTGTTCAGATTCTCAGAAAGCAATTTCAATTGAAAGCTAAAGTTAAAAACCAGCCACCCATTTTAATTCTGTCCTGAGTTTTCAACTCTTATCTTAATCCTGGGTCCTCTCAACCCTTAAGTATTAGTTTCACATTGAGAAGTATATATATTTTATATATATATATATATATATATATATATATATATATATATATATTGAGAAGCGTATATATATTTATATATATATAATAAAAATTAAGACAGGCCTTTTACCTTAAAACAGGGATGTCCAAAATTCCAAGAAAAATTCACCCAAGCTCACCCTATGGAAAGTGAGGAGCTGGTTGGGCACAATGGGCCCCGGCTGGTACCTAGCACAGGTGTGGGTCTTTAAGGTGGTTCTGGGTAAGCTTCTCTGGAATCCTGCCAGACTACTCCATGCAAATGTTAAAATAAGAAACATTTAAACCTGTAGAGAATTCTTATGAGTTAATTTGAGCCTGTCAACGTAACAAACATTCAAACTTGCAGATAATTTTTATGAGTTTGAGTCAAACTGATGACAATTGCAGAGAAGCAAAATCTCAATGGAATGAGGAAATGGTCCAGAGAATGACAGTTTTATATATTTTAATAAAAGTAGAAGACATAAGTGGGTATGTTTTATCGCAAATCAGCGAGCTGGACAAGACACCTTAATCAGCCAATTAATTAGGAGTCATCTTTATTGCGCACAGGTTCAGAGCAGATTACCTTTGTCAAATTCTGAACACCCAAAGGAGGAAGTATTCTCTTTTTATATCTTTTTTAGGTCCTTGTGTAAGTTATTTTTACAGACAATTTGTAACCTTGAGTACATATCTATATAGACACCTGTAACCTTTGGTGAACAAACACTTGGCATGAGAATATGGGAATTATTATCAGTATCAGTGTATCAGCCCCTTTAGATGGCTAGCTTGCAAGGTCAGACAGTTAAGTTTATCTTTTCTATGATTCAAGCTAAAAACAAAGTTATTTTACAGTCTAAAAATAACAGAGTTGACCTAAAGAATAAGAGACTAAGAATAACAGAGTAGTTCAAACAGCAGTTTCAAACATCAGTTTTTCCAAAGGAGGGATTACTATGCTTCAGGTACAAGAAATCCATTGGTGATAGATAGATTAGGGCGGCGGGAGAAAGCAAAGCAGGAAAACTTCTGTGCTTAGATACAAAGTAAAATGATAGGCACACACTACTTTTACATAGAAGAATACAGGATAGTTAACAGTCAACAATTAACATGATAACAACTATAATGAGATTTGTGGTGCCCACTCTTGTGCAGTGCCTATGCTTTAGGGGTCCAGAAAAAGGAAATTACTTTGACATTGCAAAGGTATGTTAGTGTAGATACAAAAAGATAGTAGACAGGCTCAATTAAGGTAAATATTGACTTATATCAGGGAATGTTCTAGCCTAGGACATGACTATCCATCATAAACTGCTATTAGTTAAAACATTTTCATTTCAGACCATCCTATGTGGTTACTTTAGCTCTTTGAGTGTGTAAGGTTGCCACACAGGCCTGCCTTGAACTTGTCAGGTTTAGTATGTGGCCCTTTTTTTATACACACATCCCCCTTTTGGTCATAAATCAATCCAAAAAAATGCATTGATGTCTAACCTTTTGGTTGGATAACCAAAAGAAAGCTCATTCCTAGAAAGTCTCAGAGTTAGTGTTTGTCTTGCTAAACAGGGTGGACTGCTGGGGATGGTTCAAGACCATAACCTTAGATGGCATTCATGGTCATATTATTATTATTATAATTATTCAAAAGAAAAAGTCAGGCGAATGGAAGGGAGTCAGATCCTATATATCCTTGTTAAAAATATTCTGGATTATTCCTAATCTTTGAGCTATCATGGTCCAAGTATTTTGCCAGACTCACTTTTCTATATTCTACATGTAACATTTACTTATCGTTTGAGGGTACACCATTCACTTTTTCGGTTTTCATAATTTGACCATGAGATAAGTTCCTACTTACAATGGCATATCTATTTCTCATTGGATGCCCTCAGGTGCTGTTATAAATTTGAGTCCCACTAGTTGTGCAACTAGAAGCTATAACATTAAGTTTTAATTGAGGCCAAGGCTGTAAGAACACAATCCTGTAAATTACAATTACTATCTAAAATTCCAGAGGTCAGGAGAACAGCAAGAGTTTCATAAATAAATTTCATATGCCTCAGCAGCAGTTATAGAGGGCCATGTTTTTATAGCCATATCAGCTTCTATCTGAATTAATATAGTTAGTAGTGTTTGTTGGGTTAGAGTATAAGCACATTCCCATAATTGGGTTCTAGCATTTATATGTAAAATTCCACATTATGAGTGAGATCATGTGGTACTTATTTTTATCTGTCTGCCTTATTTTGCTTAGCATAATACTCTCCAGGTCCATCCATGCTGTCTTTTTTATTGCCGCATAGTATTCCATTGTGTAAATGTATCACAGTTTTTTTGTTTGTTTGTTTTTTTGTTTTGTTTTTTTTTATCCACTCATCTGCTGATGGGAACTTAGGCTGCTTCCAAATCATAGCTATTATAAATTGCCCCTCTCTATGTCCACCTCTGATTACCCACAATCCAACTCTGGCCAGGCCTCTAAGGCTTTCAGTCAAATACCCCAGAGACCACAAGGTACAGGAAAGGAAACAGAACCAGAGAAGAAATTTGTTTCCCATTTCCCAGGTTCTGATTGTTGACTGTCTAAGAACGGGTACACAGGGCTTGTAAACACAATAAAGAATGAGGACCTTAATGTCTGGCCTGAACTGCAGGTCACAAGGGCCAAAAACAAGTCATCCAACTGCAAGCCTGTGGGTGGCTGATGTGACAGGGAACTGCATGTTTACTGGAATTGTTGAGTTTTATGACAGACTATCTTTCAAAATCTCTGTTATCATCTTCCTTGAAAATGCAAGAAAAAATAAATGTAGAATGAGAGCACTGATAATGGTCACTAAAAAGATTAGCTTTTTCATGCCTGCACGTCTTCTCAGATTCTGGGACAAAGGCTGCTCTGAGGCAACCTGGAGTCCCACATGAATCTGAACTGTCAGGTCGTCTCCTGCTGCAGATGCCAACTCAGGAGTGAGAGAGGAAGATTGGAAACGTTTATCTGGAGAATTGTAGACAGATAAGAAAATAAATTGGAAGATTTGAAAATACAGTATGGATTGATACTGTGAGCAAGATGACAGGATCAGCTAATTACAGGTAGGTGGGTAGGTGATGTCAAAGTAAAACATGCATTGGATGAATTTAAAGAGGCAAGAAAGACTGTATTCAATACCATGCAACAGGGCAGTGAGTCTGAACTCAGCACCCCTGAAACAAGAGGCTGGGGTAATTTTAAGAAAAGAGGGAATCATAGTCTGTGTTTGCTACTTGGATTTACAAAAAAAAGTAAAGTGAAACTTCATATGGAATCCTGATAGAAGGTCCCTTTACAGCTTGGTTGTAAAGGTTCTCACCCAAGTTTGGCTCCTACCTTCACAAAGACTTGGACACAAAGACACCAGAAAAAATAAATGCCAAAGCAATGAGTCCAAACCCTTTGACAGATATTATCTGAGTCATAACACTCGTAAAGAGCTTTTGAGGAGACTTATGTATATTTCAAAAGGAAAGAGAAATAATCTGTAATTACTAATTACAATTAAATTTCTAAAAGAAATGACCTAAAAAAAATGGAGGTCAGAGACCTGTAGTTGGGAAGAACCTGGGTAAAAATTAGTAACTCTGAGGGAATACTAAGTGTTCAGGGTCATAACAAAATTGCCCTCTGCACAGTGGAGGGAAACACAACTAAATCCTTTCAGCCCAGACCCAGTCTTACCTCCATCAGCCCCTGTAATTCATAAAGAGGTGCATGTTCCCAGCCATTTATAAACAAGAGTAAAATAGCTGAGAGTCCCTGAACAGGGCCAGGATCTGATCTCCCAGAAGGCTGTGCTTCTGGAGTTCTCCATAGAGATGTTACATTTCTCTCTACAGTCACTTTCCCTTTGATCAAAGGACTTCTCCAAGGGAGAAGAGTTCTATTGTATTTACATCATGGCTGATGTCACTGGATTGGCCTGATTAATGACCTAAGTGCAGAGGAACTAACATACACCTCATAGTTTGCTCTGTTGCAGGTGTTTCTATGAAACCTAAGATGGGAGTTTTAACAGCCTCTTGAGGCTAGGAAGCCTCACCTTCACACTTCACCTGCAGTCTCTCTAGCTTTGGGAGATGCCCTCTTCCCCAAGAGATTCCAAAATACCCCTCAGGAGAAACTTAGCTCCATAAAGAGTAAAGTCATTTCTAATTCTCATAGAGAGAGATGTGGAATTTGGCACCCCGCATCCCTCCCTGATTGACCACTGTGATTCCAAGCCAGCGAGGGCTGCCTTCAGGCCTCAGCTTCAGGTCCCTGCTGGGCAAGGACACCCAGGGGTTCAGGAATGCAGTTCCAGGGGCGGCACAAAGGCACAACGTGGGGTGGGGGGGCGGGGGGGGGGCTGTGTTTACATTGCCAAGTTCCCCACTTCTGCCCTGGCCTGCGCATCCCTCCTCCTTCCCCTCAGAGGCCCAGCTCCTGCCTACATGCTTGCTGGGTAGGCCCAACTGCACCGGGGAGTGAGACATGGCAATCGGGATGGCCACTTCCTGGGATGGGACGGCCGGACCACGGCAATTCATGAGGGTGATGAGGCCCCATGGGGCATGTGCAGCCCTCGGTGGGGGTTGCTGGCCAAGCCGAGTCTGGCTTCAGTGGGGCCAGTGGGAGCCCAAGCCACCCCAACCCCCACAGGTCCTGGTGGACGGTGGCTCAGTGGAGAACGGTGTCTCCATGCATGGTGCCCAGGGGCGGCTGTGAGCTGCTGCAACCCTGCCCCACGCTTCAGGGAGGGGGAGAATGCTCGCAGTCACTAGCACCCTAGGCTGCACCGCCTGTGCCTCAGCCTGCCAGGTTGGCAGGGTCCAGAGCAGGTGAGCTGCCCCCTTCCCCCAGTGGTAGAACCGGGAGGAGAGTGCTGGGTGCAGAGAGGGGACCTCAGCTGGGATCCTCCTGGTGTGGGAAAGGGGCCCAGCCTGGGCCTGGTGGGGAGCTTAGGAAGTCTGGCTAAGCAGGCGCTGGTTCATATCAACTCTTACTCTGCCATCTTCCTCCAGCTCTTCAAGCTAGCCTCCCTGCCCCATCTGTCTGGGGAAACGGGATCTGGGTGACCTCCCTGAGCTCAGACTGTGGACCCAGAGACCTCAAGGAAGAGTGCCCGGTCAGACCTGGCAGTGCAGAACTACCAGGGCAGAGTTGCTTCAGTGTCTCGGTAAAGTTTGCAACTGACCCAAGGAGGAAACCCGAGAGGGGAAAGGCCGGGAAGCATGAATTGCCAGCACTTTAGCCACTTGAAAACAGCTCCACTTGGAACGTGAGGTAGTTTTATGTTCAGCTGAGAAGTGAGGGGGCTGAACTCCACTGTCGCTGGGCTCCTATCAGTCTGAGGCCCAAGCATCCACCATGACAAGGAAAGAACAAAGCGAGGGGCCCGGAGGAAGGGAGGACAATTGAAGAAAACTGTGTCTAGACTTTCCCCAGCCCTCTCCTTCTTTCTGCTGCCTACAAGAGCCCTAGGCCTGGCCACAGTTCTGTCTCCACCTTTAAGTCTCCTATTCTCCAACCAGAGGAAAGAAATAAGGAAGGAGTCTGTGCTGCCTTCAGAAAGTATCTATATACCTGATCGGCCTGTTGCCTTCCACAGAGGGAGGCCAGACTGCGGCTTAGGCCTGCTCCCCAGAGGGACATCAGTAGGACATTCTGTGAAGGCTCCCAGACTGTTAGAGGGGGCAGGCTGGACTGACGGATGCCTCCCGAGCGCACAAATTTTTTTTGCACCAGGCCTCTAGTGTGTGTGTGTGTGTGTGTGTGTGTGTGTGTGTGTGTGTGAATGGGGGCCAATTTGACCAGTAAAAGTATATGTTGCTCCATACATTCACAACTTGGAAAGGGACAGTTTGGATTTTAAAACCATCATTGGTTGATTAGATATCTCTACCATTTGCACAGGAGCTTTACTGAAAGGGAGAAGTCAACTTAGTTAGGTGTGGTTAAGAACAGATAAAGTAGCCCCAGTATCAACATGAACCTTAGTAATGTCCCATTTTATGCTAATTCCAGCTGCCTTCTTTCTAATTTTGCATTCAAAAATTTCATTAGTTGTCAAGAGTTTTATTTTGGCCATTATAAGTTGATATCACTTTTAGTTTAATCCTTCCATTTCTGTAAGTACTTGCAAGTATAGGCTTCCTATTAATTGTAGATCTGCAGGATCATTAATGGGGCTAGGGCTGGGGCTGGGAGTTTTCAGCCTTGGAGGCACAGTTCATTTTACTTTTCTTCGGATATCTGTAGAGTCTGAACAAATTTCTAGGGATATTGTGTAGTGGGTTGAAATCTGCTATTTATGAATTGAGTTCCAAGGGTCTGTCACCTCCGAAGTGGCATCAACCCCATTTATGTGTCTTGGTTTCTCTTCCTGCTGCCCAATACAGCTGTGAAAACTCAGATCACACCCCGGTTGGTGTGGCTCAGTTGGTTGGGTGATGTCCCATGCATTGAAGGGTTGCAGGTTTGATTCACGATCCGGGCACATGCCTGGGATGCGGGTTTGATCCCTGGTAGGGGACGTGCAGGAGGCGGCCAATAGATGTTCCATTTTTGCATTGATATTTCTCTGTCTATAACTCTGTCCCTTCCTCTCTCTCTAAAAATCAATAAAAATATTATAAAAAAACAAAACAAAATTCGGAGCCCTAGGTAATTAACCTTTAAGTGTGTGTCTCTGTACAAGTTAATCATTTAATTACAATTAAGTTGGAATTCCCTTTGTGGAATGCCCATAAGGAGGGATGCCCTCTGACACCTCCACAGAGATTATTAGTCACTTAAGAATATCCAAGATTTGAGCTGGAGGAAGAAAATACACTTTATCTTCAGAGCCAAGAAAGTTCAGGCTCTCATTTGGTCAGCAAAATGTTTTATTCAAACTCTCAGAAAGCAATTCCAATTAAAAACTTAAAGTCCAGCCAGCGCAGCTCAGTGGTTGAGCATCATATGTTGATGAACCAGGTCACTGTTGAATTCTGGGTCAGGGCACATGCCCAGGTTGTGGGCTCAATCCCCAGTATGGGATGTGCAGGAGACAGCCGATCAGTGATTCTCTCTCATTATTGACTAGTGGCCCGGTGCACGAAATTTGTGCATGGGGGAGGGTGTGTTCATCAGCCTGGCCTGCACCCTCTCCAATTTAGGACCCCTCGAAGGATGTCCTACTGCCAGTTTACAGGGATCGAGCCTAAACCTGCAGTCGAACATCCCTCTTGCAATCCAGGACTGCTGGCTCCTAATAGCTTACCTGCCTGCCTGCCTGCCTGCCTGCCTGCCTGATTGTTTCTAACTACTCTGCCTGGTGGCCTGCTTGCCCCCAACTACCCCCCACCCCTGCTGCCAGCCTGCTTGCCCCCAAATGCCCTCCCACCAGCCTGATCACCCCAAAATGCCCCCCGTGATGGCCTGCTCTCCCCTACTTTCCCTCCCAACTGGCCTGCTCATCCCCAACTGTCCCCCTGCTGGCCTGCTCACTCCAAACTGCCCCCCCCCCCCCGCTGTCCTGATCACCTCCAACTGACCCCCACTGATGGCCTGCTTGCTCCCAACTGGCCTCCCTGCTGGTCTGCTTACCCCCAATGGCCCCGCTCCCCACCAGCCTGGTCACCCATAACTGCCTTCCCCTCTTGGCCTCTAACCGCCTCTACCTCGGCCCTGCCACCATGGCTTTGTCCAGAAGAACATCTGGAAGGTCTCCTGGAAGGTCTCCCAGTCTAATTAGCATATTACTCTTTTACTAGTATAGATATATTTGTCTGTAAGTATGATTATGATTGCAGATATGAGTAGGACCAGGTAAAATTTTATAGAATGGGCCTTTTATTAAAGATGGTTTGCCATGTATGCATTTTTTTCTAAAGAAATAAAAATTACTTTAAAAAATGCTTCAGGAAGACTTTGAGAAATTTACAGTATCTGCTTTTCTTCTAAGAAAGTTGTCACTTTTATGCCAGAGTGAGAATTATTTGTATGCTTTGTATGTCAGCATTGGGCCACTGTGACTGGGGGGCACTTAGCTTGACTTGAGAGTAATTATCTGGCTCACCGGCTGGGAGGGAGGGTGTGTGGCAGAGGAGATAAATACTCGGTTCTGGATTATTCATAGATTGCTGACTTTCTGGATTGACTGTGCAAGCCCCTCCTTTTATTGATGTCCACCTTTTATTGACAGACATCTACCCTGGGAGAGACATGAGATGAAACTCTTTTTCTTTTCACTGTTAAAAGCATTTGAATTCCTAAGGTGTGATAAGGACACCCAGCCATCCACAGTCAAGGTACACATTTTCATGGAGGATATTCCCACTCTTGAATAAATTAAAACAATTTTTTTCTTTTAATTTAAACTTTCTTCTATAACTGTTTTCCTGTTACTTAAAAGCTAGTTTTTTTGAAACTACTTCCAAAGCTTTTCAAGCTGTATATATCCTTGGAATCAATTTATAAATAAGAATTGAGCCTGGCTGGTGTGACTCAGTGGTTTAGCATCGACCTATGAACCAGGAAGTCACAGTTTGATTCCAGGTCAGGCCACACGCCCGGGTTGTGGGCTTGATCCCCAGTATGGGGCGTGTAGGAGGCAGCTGATCAATGATTCTCTCTCATCATTGATATTTCTATCTCCCCCTCTCCCTTCCTCTCTGAATCAGTAAGAATATATTTGAATGAGAGAGAGAGAGAGAGAGAGAGAGAGAGAGAGAGAGAGAAGAGTATATATGTTTGTAAGTAAGAAAACATGTATTTGATGCTCTTAGAAAGTCTTATTTTCTTTCATTAAAACTTGTGCAGTATAGGGAACTCCATAGATTCTCTTAATTTGAAGAAAGTTAGAGGGAAAGGTACTAATTCAGAGTTCCTTGGGAAAATATGTCATTTATGTATATTTTTTATGTTTATTTTTTTAAATCAAAAACTGAAATATTTTCTATTCAGAAAATATATTTGGATCTAAATATCTTCTATAGTTTTAACCCTAAAATATCAACTTAAATATTTTAAAAATGGTTGAGATGTTTGTTTTTTTAAATAAGTTAGGTTACTGGAGTTGTACATATTACTGGATCACCTGGGGTAATTGTCTGATTGGGAAATTAAGAATTATAGAGGGGAGGACATGAGAATTTTTAAAGAGCATATTCAATTTACTTTAGAAGCCGAACCTCTCTTATCATGTGATATTTTTTGTATGTTTGTTAAACTATATTATCACATAAGCATTGCTGCTATTGGGACGAACAGTGACAGTTGATTTGGGTCATTTGAATGTCCAGTCTGTTTTAATTTGCATGTTTGTTTTGACACTGTCATATGCTCAAACTTCAGTGGAAGTCATGAGAACCTATTATTTTTGCCTGCTCCCTCCTTTACTTTGGAAATATTTTTTTTTACTCAGAGGGACCTTAACTTTGATGTAAGGGATGAAACCAACTTTTTTCTTCCTTGCCAAATAAGAGAGTTGTTGTGAACTCTTCAGTGATGCTTTCCCCAGGATATTTGCAGATGTGGCTGAGAAAATCATTTCATCCCCGACCTTTGCATGTCAGGTGCTGGGGTGCCTGGGTGCCGCCTGGCCTGCAGCCCGGCTCTCCCATCGCGATCACAGATCACAGGGCCGCAAGCAAGGCGGCACCTCTGATCGAAATCACTGCCTGGGGTACAGGCAAAGGCGGCCCTGGTTCTCCGATCCAGGGCTGGGGGGCAGGGCAAAGGCTCTTGCCTACCGCCTGGGTTTCCGATCACCGTTTTTCCGTCCTTCCCCTTTCGCCTCCCATCATTGTGCCTATGTATGCAAATTAACCACCAACTTTGTTGGCGGTTAACCGCCATCTTTCTTGGCAGTTAATTTGCATATCGCCCTGACTAGCCAATGGGAAGCATAGCGAAGGTACGGTCAATTACCCTTTTGTCTTTTATTATATAGGATGTTTCTATCTCTCTCTCCCTCTCACTTCCTCTCTGAAATCAATAAAAAATATATTTTTTTAAAAGTTAAAATTTAAAAACAGCCACCCATTTTTCTTCTGTTCTGAATTTTTAACTCTTATACTTAGCCTGGGTTCTCTCAATCCTTAGCTTTTAGCTGCACTTTGAGGATTAAAAAAAAAAAAAGCTACAATAAAATCAAGTCAGGCCTCTTACCTTAAAACAGGAAGTTCTGGAATTCTGAGAAAAAACTTGCCCCAGCTCACCTGATACAAAGCAAGGAGCTGGTAGGGCATAATGGGCCCCTGTGATACCTAGCACAGGTCCGGGTCTGGAAGGTGGTCCTGGATGGGTTTATCTGATATCCTGTCACACTATCCCAAGTAAATATCCACATAAGAAATGTTTATATCTAACATCATTTTTATGAGTTTATTTGAACCAAACTGACGACAGTTGCCAGAAAGCAAAATATCAATAAATTGGGAATGTGCCCCAGAGAATGGCAGTTTTGCACCATATTTTATACATTACAAAGGGCATAAAGGATTGCATGAAATCCATTGGTGATAGATTAAGGAGGCAAGAGAAAGCAAAGCAGGGAAATCTCTGGGATCAAATAAAAAGTAAAACAAATAAACACTTCTTTTACATTGGTGGGTACAGAATAGTTAGCAGCTAACAATGAACACTATAACAATGAGAATGAAGAGTTTTGTGGTCTTTGCTCTGCTGCAGTGAGGGGTTCAAACAAAAGAAAATTTGCCTCACATTCCAAAGGTATGTTATTGTAGATGCAGAAAAAACAATAGAAAACAGGCTCAATTAATACAAATATTGACCTTTGTCAGGGAAGATACAGGCTAGGACATGATTACCTGCCATGACTAGCTTTTAATTAGAAAAGTTTAATTTCAGACCATATTATGTGGTTACTTAAGTCTGTAAGTTTGTAAGGCCCCTCATGCACCCCTCCCCAGCTAATCAGTTTAGTATGTGGCCCTTTTTTTAACTACACAGCCCAATCCAACAACTTCCTGAAAGGGGAGAGAGGCTAGAGATAATTACCACTATCCAATTATTTAATCAATCATTTCAACATTTTAAAAATCCATAAAAAGACTTAAATATGAGGTTCCAAGAACTTTCATGTTGGTGAACACATGCAGGTGCTGAGAGGGTGAATGGCTGGGGAAGGTACGGAAGCTCCATGGCCCTCAGTCCATGAGTGAGTCTCTCTCATTTACTTGTGCCTCAGTTATACCCTTATAATAAACCAGTAATAAAAAGTAAAGCCTTTTCCTGAGTTCTGTGAGTCATTCTAGATAATTATAAAACCAGAGGGGGATTATGGGAACTCCCAAATTTATAGTCAACCAGGCAGAAATGTGAGTAATCTGGTCACCCCATTCGAGATTGGTATATGAAGTGGGGCAGTCTAGTGTTACTGAGCCTTAAAGCTGTGGGTTCTGCATACACTTCAGTTGGTTAGTGTCAGAACTGAACTGAATTTTAGGACAGCCCATTGGAGAAATAGTAGTTTGGCATAAAAACAACAACCTTTATTTCATATTTAAAAACAACCCAGTTGGTGTGATGCTAGAAGTGATGATGATAATGTAATTGATCTGCCTATATCAGGTTCTCAGAGAGTTTGAGAAGACTCTACATTCAATCTCCTCTCTCCCCTTCACTCCTCCTCCTCTAAGTTCTTACAGAGCTAGGCCTGAAGCAGTATTTCCCATCCCAGGAGCAGTATAGGTACAGGCCTGTAAATCTTTACATATTGTCCACTTTCTATGGGTTCCATTCACCCGACGCCTAGACAACCAAAATACTGACACCAGGTTGCAGTGAAAGAAAATACGTGTGTTATGCCCAGATTTCAAGATTCCCAAGAGCCCACCAGGGAGCCAGCGAGTCTGATGCAAAAGCAAAGGGTCCTTCACTTCGAACTAGTTCGGCTCCCCGACCACACTCACCGATGCAACGGTAAGCCCAGTGGCAGAGAGAGGAGCCTGATGGGACAAGGGGTTTAATAGGGGCGTGGAGTAAGGGCAGTGAGAGGGGACTGTGGGCCCTGCCGATTGGCCAGGCGCGAGTCGGTGTCTCATTACACAGGATGTAGTCATATTGATGGCGTGCACTTCCCTTGATTATCATTGGTTAGTCCAGAGAAATCCTGGGCATGGCCAGCAGAGGCCTGGGCCTCCAGGAAGAAGCCCTGCCGTGCATATGGCTCTGCCCAAAAATGGAGGACCCAGGGCAAGATGGAGGGCGCAGTCCTCACCCCTCGATAGGCGTCCTTCCCCAAAGGCCGCAGGCCGCTCCCCAGCACCCAGGAGCCCGGGGTTGCCATTCCCCTGCTGGAGGGGGCTCGGGCCGCCCCTGCTCCCCCAGAGCCCCAAGCCTGCCCCCTCTCGGCGGCCCTCGGCCTTCCCGGGCAGAAACCTAGACCGGGGGCGGCCAACCCAGCGCCAGTGCCGGGAGACGGGCGGAAACGGGCTGGCGGGAGCCCGCCGCGGGGAACGCTGGGACTGACCACGGGGAGCGCTGGGCATCAGGGCCTCTAGGTTGAGGTCTCGCCCTTTCACGTGTATTTTCAAAAGTACCAATGAAAGGGAAACAGGCAGCTGATGCTCCGAAAACCAACTCCCCAGCAGTTTACATTTAGGATCTTTTAAAAGGAAAGACAGAAAATGAATTGTTAACATAAAAAGCATTCAAACCTGTAAAGAATTTTGTGTTTATTTGAGCCAAATTGTCCAATATGCAGGGAAGCAGAGCCTCAATGAATTGAGATAATGTGCCAGTGAATGGCGGGTTACATCTGCATTTATACATTGCAATCAAAGGAAAGGGATGTAGGTGGGTTACATGAAATTCATTGGTGATAGATTAAGGAGATGGGATAAAGCAAAGGGGGGTGGGAGGGACCCTCTGGGATAGGGTAAAAAGTGAAATGATGGACATATGCTATGGGATAGTTTAACATAATTAACAGCTGACAATTAACTTGATAACCATAACAATGAAGGAATGTCCTGGTGCCATTTGTTGTGCCCTGAGGGGTCAGGAAAAAAGGGAAGTTACAAGTTACCCAGACATCTCACAGATATGTCATCTTAGAGGCAAAAAGACAAATGGGCTCAGTAAAGATCTAAGTTGATCTTTGTCAGGGAAAATACTGGCCTAGGACATGACTACCCACCATAACCTGTTTTAGTTAAATATTTAATTTTCAGACCACCTTTTGTGGTTATTTTAGGTCTCTAAGTTTGCAAGACTGCCATGCAGGCCTCCCCGGAGCTTGTCAGGTTAGTATGTAGCTCCTTTCGTTCACAGAATCATGAATGGGGGTTCAGAGTCATGGGCTGCGAAGATTGGTCAGTTATGATGTAAGTTTCCATGATATTTTTAATGTGACTTATTTCTCCCCTGACATCATCCTATCTGGGGGCTTTTGTTATTGAGGCCCAGAAGTCTTCTTGCTTGCAGACAACCCAAAGTTCTGCAACCCATCTTGGGGTTGGGTTGGTTATGTTACCTTAAGAGCAGAAAACATCTATCCATCTTGTGCTTAGCAGACAACATCTTTCTCTTATCTTGAGCAAGATATCTCCTGCAACCTGTTTCACTGACTAGTTTCCAAGCTACAGGCCACATCTGCATTCTTTCCTATCACAACTTCATATATATCTTCATTCTTTACATGTCATGACAACCAGCTATGGGAGCAAAATATATTTTTCTTATCTTTTAAATTCTTTTATCTGGATATATGCATAACCCATGGTCACAGACAATGATGAAGGCATAAATTGGGACAAAAGGGAGACATATGTAATACTTTTTAAAAAAATATTTATATTGATTTCAGAGAGTAAGGGAGAGGAAGAGAGAGATAGAAACATCAATGATGAGAGGGAACCATTGATTGGTTGCCTCCTGCAAGTTGGGCTGAGACCACAACTCGGCATATGCCCTTGATGGGAATCAAACCTGGGACCCTTCAGTCTGCAGGCTGACGCTCTATCCACTGAGCAAAACTGGCTAGGACCATATGTAATACTTGCACCAAAAAAGATTTTTAAAATTCTTTTATCTGGACTAATATCAAATTAACAGAGAAAGATTAACAGGAGTCAATGTACAAAGTTTACTGTACGAATGAATGTTCTGGAGCAATAAGAACAGAGACCAAAGAAAGCATTGGGTAGTTGAGGCTTATGTCATTCTGAAACTAAGGGGAATCTAGGGTTGTGACTTGAGGCCTCAAAAGGCAGGAAGCCATTATCATGGAGATGGCAAAGCAAATGTTTGGTAAATGAATGTTTGCTTGGAATCTCCATATGAATGTCCCTCCTGGAGCAGGTCCTCCATCTAAATCTTTCCAAGGAAATTAAAACAGGTTTAAGGTTTTTCATTAACTTCTCCTTTCCCAATAACCAGATCAATATCAATATCCTAAAAGGCACATCTGGGCTGAAAAAATCTGCTTCCCTTCACAGCAGAGCCACGACTCTTAGTAAGGTTTAAAAGTCTAACTAAAAGCTTAATCCTAGTTACCTAGTCATTGAGTACCTAACTCATTACCAAAAATATATATATATATTGAAACATTGCTCTTTCTATCTAAGTGTATGGACTTTTGACTTCTAATTAGAGAAAAACAAAAAGATATGTTGTGCCCAGATTTCAAGGTTCCCAGGACCCCCAGGGAGCCCGTCAGTCCGATGCAAAAGCAAAGAGTCCTTCATTTCGAACTAGTTCGGCTCCCCGACCACACTCACCGATACAACAACGGTAAGCCCAGTGGCCGAAAGAGAGAGAGGCCTGATGGGATTGTGGGTTTTATAGTAAGGGCAGGGGAGGGGACTGTGGGCCCCGCCGATTGGCCAGGCGCGAGTCCGGTCTTGTTACACAGGATGTGGTCATCTCTCTGGCGCGGCCGTCCCTTGATTGTCATTGGTTAGTTTAAAGAAATCCTGGGTGTGGCCAGCAGGGGCCTGGGCTTCCGGGAAGAAGGCACTCTCCTGAGCACATGGCGGCTGCCCCCAAACTGGAGGACCCCGGGCAAGATGGAGAGCGCAGTTCTAGCCCCCCCCCCCCCCAGGGCGAGCTGAGCCCGGGCTCTAGGGGCCAGTCCGGTTGCTGGGGGTCCAGCAGATCGACCAGTTCCAGCCCAGACAGGAAGTCCATGTCCTCCATCTCATTCCCGGGGGCACCGGCGATCGCCTCCTCCTCCATCTCCTCGGGCGAGGGCACACGCCCTGCCCTGCCGCCGCTGCTGCCGCCATGGGCGGCGGGCGGGTGGCAGCCTGTGCCGGGCTCCCGCCGTGGGCTGGGGAGTCGGTGCCCGAGGCCAGCAGCAGTGTGGTCAGGCCCCGCGATGACTCGCCCTTTCAGATACATTTGAATCTACCAATAAAAATGCTTCCTGTTTTGTTGTCCACAGCTTCTCTCTGTTGGGCACCTTACTTCCTGGAGAGCAACTCAACATGGGTGTTATGATATTATCCACAGCTGCTCAGGAAGAACTAGGAGTCCTGAGACCCTGACTCATGTCTCAGATTAGTGTTTATGCCATCACTACTCACTGCTTAAACTGTTCCTTTGTTGTGTTTGTACATGTCCCTAATTTTGACTAGTACATTGAAGTATGGTATCTATTTGCTTTGTTTAACAATGGACAGGTTATTTTGATTTTCTGAATTATATAAATCATCCCATTCAATTGAATGACTATCCCATTGATTGTTATCTTACTGGTTTTAGAAAGCACATTCTTCTGTACCTGGGAAACAGGACAGCACAATTATCCTAAATTGTTTCAGTGGCCACAGATAATGCGTTCCAGTTGACTCAGAGGTCCCAAGACCAGGACAGTGCAATTACTCTAAATTACCTCGATGGCTCTAGATAATGAGTTCCTGGCAACTCAGTAGTCTCAAGACCCGAGGGCTCTAGATAAGGTGTTTCTGTCAATTCAGTGACCCTGAGACCCAAAACTATAATTAACATGCTTAATTCTGCTTCTGTCAGCTGCTTTTTTGCAAACCAGGTTCCTCATTCCAAACCTTGAGATGTAATCAATACCTTTGTAATCTTTGCCTATATAAGTCTGGTTTTGCCACCATCTTGTGGCTATGAGATTTGGGGAATGGCCCCTCATAGTCCCGGATTGCAATAAATGTGACTCTTTAATTTGACTTCTTGATGTGTCCTTCTGTGATTCACGGGGTACATTACAACACATGAGCTTCTTGCCTGCCTGAAGGACTCCAGTCACATCTCTATCGTTGAGAAATTGAGGGCAAGGTCTCACAGCAGATTGCCTACCAGGTGCCAATATCACCCATGCACTTTCATGTTTAACTTAATTTAGTTCCAAAATGCGTACAGCATGAATGCTGGAGAAAGGTCCTGATGTGACTTACAAAAACAAATGTGTTCATAAGGGCCCCTGCAGTCATGGTAACATTATGGCATCTCTGTGTTGTTTCAGTCACTAAGAAATATTGTGTATGTGTGTCCAGGATAGGATCTGATTGCTCATTTGTCAATTCTTAGAATATGTAATGTACTCCTACTATATACCTACCCATCACTATCCAGAGCCCTAGAGGCACGAGAGTGGATGAGAGAGACAAATTGGACATTATTGCTGATGTCCAACTATTTATTTGAAAACTAATATCTAAAAGGCACTTCAAGATGCCCTAAGGTCCTTGATCCCCACCAAACTTCTGACATCAATGTGCTCCTCCAGAATTTTCCTGAATCTCTTTGTGTTCTCCCAATTTTTCTCTATCTCCCACACCCCACATCCAATCTTTCAGCAAATCCTCTTAATTCCATGCTTTCAACAAATACAGAAACTGACCCCTTCTTCCCATGCTTGTCTGACCACCTTCACCTGTCACCTGGATGACTGCACTTGCCTCCTCACTGGGCTCCCTGCCCTCCACCCAGCAGCCACACAGGTGCTGAGGAATGTAGGCTAAGGTGAACATCCTGATTCCTTTCTTGAGCAAGTTTTTCTGTCTGAATTGTTAACTAAAAAAAAAAAAAAACAAAAAAAAAAACAACAAACAAACAAAAAAAAACCACATTGAAACCTGCAAAGAATTTTTGTGAGTTTATTTGAGCCAAACTGTCGACATATGCAGGGAAGCAGAACCTCAATGAATTGAGATAATGATCTGGAGAATGGCGGGTTACATCTGTATTTATACACTGCAAGCAAAGGAATGGACGCAGGTGGGTTACATGAAATCCATTGGTGATAGACTAGAGAGGCTAGAGAAAGCAAAGCAGGGAAACCTCTGGGATAGTATAAAAAAGTGAAATGATGGACATATGCTTCTTTTACATAGATGAATAGAACAGTTTAACATAATTAACAGTTGATAACAATAACAATGAGGGAATGTTCTGGTGCCATTTGTTGTGCCCTGAGGGGTCAGGAAAAAAGGGAAGTTACAAGTTACCCAGACATTTCACAGATATGTTATCTTAGAGGCAAAAAGACAAATAGGCCCTGACCAGTTTGGCTCAGTGGATAGAGCATCAGCCTGCGGACTGAAGGGCCCCAGGTTTGATTCCAGTCAAGGGCATGTACCTTGGTTGCTGGCACATGCCCAGTAGGGGGTGTGCAGGAGGCAGCTGCTCGATGTTTCTCTCTCATCGATGTTTCTAACTCTCTATACCTCTCCCTCCCTCTCTTTAAAAAATCAATAAAATATATATTTAAAACAAAAAAGACTAATGGGCTCAGTAAAGATCTAAGTTGATCTTTGTCAGAGAAAATACCAGCCTAGGACATGACTACCCACCATAACCTGTTTTTTGCTAAATATTTAATTTTCAGACCACCTTTTGTGGTTATTTTAGGCCTCTAAGTTTGCAAGACTGCCATGCAGGCCTCCCCTGAGCTTGTCAGGTTAGCATGTGGCCACTTTCATCCACAGAATTTATGGCAGGAATGTGGCTAGGCTTAAAAGTTCTTTCCGAGTTTTATTTGTTAGTAAAGGGCTTAATATCATAACCCCAAACAAAGAACTTGTGGGTGGAAAATTTTGGTTCACTTCACTAAACACAGATCACTCACATCCAACTCTAGCTCTGAAACCTCCAGTGGCTCCCCAGTTCACTCAGAGTAAAGATAAAATTCTAGCCAATGGCACCTCCCTCCCTCCTTCATCTCCTCTCATCTCCACCTCTGTCTGCACCAATCAGTTGGCCTTCTCCCTATTGTTCCAATGTTTTTAAATGGATAGAAATAAAAACACCCCACACATCCCTTATTTCACTCTAAAGTACTATCACATTATTACTGTTGTTGCTGTGTGGGTTACTGGGCAACTCCCCCACCAGCAGGCCATGTCCATGAGGACTGGGATTTTGTGTGTTCTGTCTCACACCTGCACCCCCAGTGCTTAGAGCAGTGTCAGCAGATGGTGAGCAGTAGGTTGGTCTTCTTTAATAAGTGAGTGAAGAAGTTACACATGTGATCATGGTTGAAAGGGTGAAATATGGAGCATCATTACCTCACCTAACTGAGATTCTGACCTAGACTGAGGGACCACGGAGACTTTCCTGAAGAGTGGCATCTAATAGAGCAAGGGCCCCGGCTAACCTAGAGCTGATGGAGGGGCAGGAGTAAGAGGTCCAGGCAGAGGGCACAGCAGATGCAAAGGCCCGGAGGTGGGAAAGTCGAGGGAAGTAAATGAATTAAATTGACTCATTTGGGTGATTAAATGAGCTAATACACATGAAGTTCCCAGCGTGACAGCAAGTCAGGGTGGCAGCCTAGGGTCTGTGCCCAGTCAAACCTGCATTCCAATGCCGCTTTTGTCTTAGCCAGCCTTGCCAAACCTGTTTCCCTGAATGCTTATCTTAACAGGAGCTATAAATCTTACACAGCCCCACAACAGGGTCTGACTGCCAGCACCAGACACCGGGGTCTTGGTCGCTATCTCACTTCCCCCCTTACAACCATCACAGGGGATGCAAAAACCCGCAAAAAGTCCAAAAGCCTGGTCAATATTTGGGAGACAAAGAAACTAGGGGCATAAAAGGGAAAGCACCGCCACATTTGGCATTCAGCTTTGGGTACCAATTCCCCAGGGTCAGCACTGGTGCTTCCTGTAATAAAAAGTACATTTTCTGAATCTTCCGAGTGCCTGTCTTCCTGCTGCCTGGAAGTTTTGCTGTAACATAATTTGGTTCCCTGACCCTTTGAGGCACCCTGTCCAGAGCAGGTGAGTAGGTCTGCTGGACTGAACCCCCATGACAAAAGGAAAAGTTCCAGTCTTTGCCAGGCTCAAATGGATTGGGTCACCCCCCTGAGCTCCAGTGGACTCCAAGGAAGACAGAAAAGCCTTTCCCGGACCAGACATCTGATCGGTGAGTTTCCCCAGGGAATCAGTCTAAGTCCAGGCCTGCCTTTAGGGGCAGAAGAGGAGACTGATCAACTCCTAGGCAGTATTTAACTGCCTCAGTTCAGGGACTTTCCTGGGTGGAACTCAAACTTGGACTGACTGGTATGTGAATGTGAGTGTGAGCATCTGCACAAAACAAAAGTTACCTTGTGTTTGTCCTATGTCTCCATTCAACTGGGAGGGACTACACACACAAACATGGGAAGTAGTTTCTCTAAACCCACTGTCTTAGAATATATGCTAAAGAATTTTAAGAAGAACCCAATCAGCTGCCTGCAATGCAGATTCCTCTCCGTGGAACCAGGGCACCCAACATATGGCCAAGGACAGGAAACAGAAATTCTAGGCCTAGGAAATACAGTCTCCCAAAATAGTATATTTGGGAGAATGCTGAGATTCTGGGGAGGGGCAGTTCCTGAACCAGGGACAGAAGACATTGCTCTGTGGTGTAAACTTTTAGTGTGTTGCACTCACATGTGTAGGAGTGTTTGTTGATGTTTTGTGTCTCTTTGTTGTTTGTTTAATTTGTTTAATGATGGGAAAATTCCTACTTTGGGGAAGCCCAGTTATGTGTGGTGAGGCTGAACACATGACAGAGATTACAGGAACGTCCCAGCAGTTGCCAAGAATTTTTAATCTTGGGGACTCTTCCTGCTCTTCCTTTCAGGGTGTCAGCCACCAAAAACTCTTAACTAGTGAGATTTCTGTCTGTATGTCTATAATGTAATTTTGGCTTTCTATCTTTTAGGGACCTTAGTTTACTCTTTTCTGGTTTATGAATGTAGAGACAAAAATTACATGGGGAAGTAGGGATTAGAGGCATTAGGGAGTGAGCTATACAGGCTGGATTGGGCAATAAGATTAATGTTTCCTGATAACGGGCAGTTCTTGAATGAGAATGAATTGCATCCCAAGGTTGACTCCCAAGACCCCGGGGGCATGGGACTCCCAGCCAGGTTGGTGCGTCCTTCCTTTGAACAGAAAGGACAATCATGGTTAAGAGCATAATTAATATTTCCTATAAGCCTAACTACTCCCCAATGTTCTGTTTTTCCCCATAACACTGAGAGGAACATATCTACAGATGTATTCTCTAGCAGTGAAGTGGGGGCAACTCTTGTTTTTATAAAGAAAAAATAGCACTTTCACATTGAGTTATCCCTCTTACAAAATTGGTCAAGAAAATGCATTAGGTAATAATTGGCTTTAGAATCTCAAAGTTGTTAAGATATAATAAACAGATGTATCTAAAATGAAGGATTTATGATAAAGCTTTTCCATAAAAATTATAAATATGCTAATAATAAAAGTCTAGTCACTCAAGAGGAGATTGACTATGTTCTCTGTTGAAGGAAGGAGTCAGTTGTCCTTCTCCCTGTAAAAGTAGAAAAGTCTAAAAGAGAACAAGGGCAGACAGAAAAATGAGATACCTTGTCCTGCCTTCCCCTTGCTATGTGACCTAGGGACAATCTGAGGGAACAGCCAAGATGGCAATTTACAATCCCAGCATCCAACTCAGGAGGAGAGCTATCCTGATAAGGCTCCAACCGCCCCTGAGGCCTCTGCACCACCAGAAACCAGCTTTCCTAGGTTGTGAAAGGAGTTGGAGCAGTGTGAAGAAGAAGAAGAAGAAGAAGAAGAAGAAGAAGAAGAAGAAGAAGAAGAAGAAGAAGATTAAGAAGAAGAACATTAAGAACAAGAAGAACAAGAAGAACAAAAGAACAAGAACAAGAAAGAGGGGGATGTTAAAGCCTCAGCTGGAAGACCCACTTGGCTTAGATGACCAGCTAGACCCATTTTGGGACCCACAAGTGTATATGTAGACTCAAGTTAATGTCTATCTGGAAATACTATTCTCAGGAAAAGAAGGGGGAGTGATTTGAAGGTCAGCTACAGCTATCTTGGAAAGGGACCAGATGGCTGGCCCTGGAGTGCTTCCAGCAGATGTAAAATTTCTAAACCCAGGAGCCCCAGTGGAACATACCAACAAGGTCCACTAGGGATACATGAGAGATCTCAGGGAACTAATAATTAAAGGGATCAGGGAAGCAGTTCCCCGGTTTCAGAACCTAAATAAAGCCTTTAATATTCAACAAGGCAAAGAAGAAGGGCCTTCTGAATTTTACCAAGACTAAAAGATCAAATGAGAAAGTACTCTGGGCCAGACCCCAAGTACCTGTTGGGCCAAGGAATATTAAAATTACATAGTGTCACCACTAGTTGGCCTGACATCTCAAGAAAACTTCAAAAGTTAGAGAACTGGAAGGATAGAAGTGCAGAAGAGCTGTTAAAAGAGGCTCAGAAGGTCTATGTACATAGAGATAAGAAAGGCAGAAACAGAAAGCTAACATAATGTTCACAACTGTAAAACAAGTGGCCCAGAAAAGGGCTGGCCCTGAGGGCCAGAAACAGAAGCCACAACAGTATGGACATCCCAAAAAAGGGGGAGCATATGGGTCAAAGAGAAAAAGGAAGGGACCCCTCACTGAGCCTTTAGAATCCCAAGCATTCTCACCCCCTTTCCCAAAGAACAGTTTCTTTACTTAACAATCCTAATACTATCAGAAGCTGAACTTATTATCACCCAAACCTTAGCATGTTATCGCTAAGGAAAAATGTGGCAATTTTAAGTCCAAGCAGCTGGGGGCCTGGAAACTGAGTCCTAGAACAGGCTGCAGGGCCTTTTCCCTCCCCCCTCTGCCTTTTCTCCAGCCTCATATGCCTAATTGGTAACTTAAAAACTTTGGAGCATTGCTGGGTTACATAGAAAAAAAATAATACCTAGGTATCTATAATAATAAAAGCATAATATGCAAATCAACTGAACCGCTGAACAGTGGAACAACTGTCCGGACAAAGCTGAGGCTGCAAGGGCCGAGGCAGTCAGGGCTGCAAGGCCTACTCTTGCATGAGTTTCATGCATCAGGCCTCTAGTTTTGAAATAACAGGATACTGAAACATTAATTAATGTGAGTTTGTCTCTTCTAGAGAATCTAGAGGATAAAATTGAATCTGTTAATGAATAAGTTTTGTATTTTATTTTTACTCTCTCTTAAAATATGAATGTAATTCTAACCTGGGAAATGTTAATTACTTACATATCACCTAAAAATTAAGGTTAAAAATTCTAACTAATTGGAGAGAAAGTATGGCTTTGGTGTAATAGAAAAAGTATAAGGCATGGAAATGCATTTTGAAGGAGAAAGAAGGTAGTTTCTAAAGCTGGTTATTTCAGAAAGTTGTAAGGTTTTTGAAAGTTATAAGGTTTCTGAAAAAGATTTATAAAAGTTGTAGGATGTTTGTAAAAAGAAATGTTAAAAGGAAATTGAATAAATGACACAGGCCAGTGAGCCAGGATAAGTAGAATAGAGAAACTGAAATGGTTAAACAGCAATTTGAAGCCATCTAGTAAATCCTATCTCCCCTAAACCAAGGACACTTCAGAGTAAATGATTTGCATTTTGCCTCCTTAAACAGAGGGTAAATAGCTTGTGTCAATGTACTGAGGGAGACTGATAGCAGAAATCCAATTAATGTCATTTTCTGTCCACACCCAAGGACAAATGAAGTTAGAAAATAAACCTTATTTTGGTTAGTTCTTTTCTAGTAAAATGGTTATGTTATATTAATCAGGTATTTAATTTTTAAAAAGGCCATCTTTTAATCATGGAAACTGAAGTTTGCTAGCTTATGTTTGTGTCTAATATACTTTGATATATGGTCTTTTGGTAAGATCAAGTTTGACAATCCTTCAAGGGTTTGAATTTTAAGAAACTTTCTTCAGACCTAGAATTGGCTTTAGATCATCCCAATAGGCTCTGAAATGCCTAGAATGTTTGTTTTATCTCTCATGAAGGAAAATTTTATACTGAAGGTACATAAGAACCTTTGTCAAATCTATAATAGTAAAAGCATAATATGCTAATTAGACTGAAGTCCTTCCAAACAACCTTCCAGACAAAGCTGGGGCTGCAGCTGTGGTATTGAGGCAGCCACCACAGCTGCGAGAAAGGGATCTAGGGAGCCACTACAGCTGCAAAGGCCTTTTCTTGCACGATTTTTTTTTTAAGTCTACATGGTAGGTTCTAGTTAAACCTTCTTTTTTTCTTTATATATTTTATTGATTTTTTACAGAGAGGAAGGGAGAGGTATAGAGAGTTAGAAACATCGATGAGAGAAAAACATCGATCAGCTGCCTCCTACACACTCCCTACTGGGGATGTGCCTGCAACCAAGGTACAAGCCCTTGACTGGAATCGAACTTGGGGCCCTTGAGTCCGCAGGCCGACGCTCTATCCACTGGGCCAAACCGGTTAGGGCTCTTGCACAAATTTTGTGCATCAGGTCTCTAGTATAGTTATAGCTACTGGTTATCATATATAATAAAAGCCTAATATGCTAAGTGTCCAGTCAGCCAGTTGGCCGTTCAATGAATCAATGCATAATATGCTAATGATATGTTAAGGCTGCTCAACTGCTCGCTATGATGTGCACTGACCTCCAAGGGGCAGACAGTCCATCAGTCAATCAGTTGCTATGATGTGCACTGACCACCAGGGAGCAGATGCTCCAACCAGTAGGTTAACTTGCTGCTGAAGTCTGGTTGATAGGGATTGAGCAAAACAGGCCAGACACACCCTGGAGCCCTCCCATGGTCCCTTCAGGCTGGCAAAGCTCCCACATCCCTCCCTGGCTCTGATCATGCACCAGTGGAGTCCCTCAGCCTGGCCTGTGCCCTCTCATAATACAGGACTTCATAGGGAATGTCAGAGAGCCAGTTTTGGCCTGATCCCACATCCAGGCTGAGAGACCCCACTGCTGGCCAAATTCATGCACTGGGCCTCTAGTTGGTTACAATATTGTAGAATGTTGGGTTTTGCAGAAAGGACAACATTCCACGTAATCTGCATTATAATGGAATCCATAACTGTGTCATTTTAAATTTCTTCTTGTCATTTGGAGACAGCTACTGTTTTATTACAATGCATTTGGAAAAATGTTACATCTTCTGAAGACTGGCAAGGAAAATTAGAAGATCTTAAAGCAAGTTAGTGTATTTTCCTCCCTATATGAGCCCTCCGAAATTTGGCAATTCTTAATGAGTGAATCATGGCAATGTATTTCTTTGCATAAATTCAATAAGACCAGTTTCCAATGGTGGTTTTATTGGCCAATAACTTTGACTGGAGTGTCATGTTTAAAAGAGTCATGTCTGGACTCTGAAGATTTGAATCCAATAAGTGTGCCTTGGAAAAAGCCTGGTATCTTGCTTGGTAGCCCAGAAAGTTGATGGCACTGGAACTCCAGGCCCATACCCTGCCATCACTGGTGGATGGTCAGAGTGGAAGGGGAGCAGCGAGGGTGCCTCTGCATCCATGCTGAACCCCCACACAGTCCAAGCCATGACAACTAGGAGGGCTTCTGAGGTGAGCCTTGAAGCCTAGGGCACAGTCCTGGACGTAGCCCCTGCAGGTACAGATCTTGGTGAGAAATTCACCTAACCCAGCGTATATTGCAGGCAGGCCTGATGGCAGTGGATGGCTTGGCTTCTCTGCCGTGAGGGGCACATTGAGACTCAATCATGAAATTTTGGCAAAGGTGGTCAGTTGCCATTCTTGTTGTGTTTATGCAAATGATCAGGCCAAATTGAAACTAGACTTAATGCAATAGATAAATTGGTCTTAATTTAGCTCTTTAATAAAAATAAGGGTGATTTTAAGGAGAACATTTTTATTTCAATAGAGAAATATTAGAACTGAAATGTTTTCTTTTCCCTTCCACCAGACCATTTGTTGTAATTCTTGCTGTTCTAATTGCTCAATAATGCTAAATTTTATAATACAGTTTGTCTCTGCCAGGTCACAAACCCACCTCCTTCTGTGCCCAGGCCTCATCGTCCCTCTGACAGAGAGCAAGGATCTCTTGGCTCTGAGAGAAACCTTCGCCCCTCCTTAGCATGGAAGCAGTAAAGAGGTCACTGACACCCCCTTTCCCTGAAAGAATTTAGAGCCAAGATCCTTGAGGGGATGTATTAGGCAGTTAGACAGATATGAGCAGAGCAAGGATGATGGGCCAAATGGACAGGACCCTGAGACGTGCTTCTCCCCACTGCAACTGCTCTGAAGCTGGAAATGCAGAAACCTGTGTAGATTCTCTCTCCCTCTCCCTACCTCTAAGAAAGCCTACAAATTTTAGAACAGCTAATGAAGATAGAATCAGTAATCCCTGAAGCTCCAGATGTTACTCCAGACCAGATCTCTGGAATGCCATTACAATCTCAGGTGAAGAAGACTCAAGCTGCTGAACCCCCACATCATTACTCCCTAACTTTGAGTCGTCTATTAAATACCCAAGGCTGCAAATCAGCTTGTGGATCAAGAGGGGGGAATGTGAAGGCAATTTGGAGTGGCAGCCTAGGTCTGTGCCCAGTCAAACCTGCATTCCAACACCGCTTGTGTCCTAGCCAGTCTTGCAAAACCTGTTTCCCTGAATGCTTATCTTTTGTTTTTTAAATATATTTTATTTATTTTTTACAGAGAGGAAGGGAGAGGGATAGAGAGTTAAAAGCATCTATGAGAAACATCAATCAGCTGCCTCCTGCACAGCCCCTACTGGGGATATGCCCGCAACCAAGGTACATGACCTTGATCAGAATTGAACCTGGGACCCTTCAGTCTGCAGGCCAATGCTCTATCCACTGAGCCAAACTGGTTAGGGCCTGAATGCTTATCTTAACAGGAGCTATAAACCATACACAGCCCCACAACGGGGTCTGAATGCCAGCACCAGATACCAGGGCTTTGGTCGCTATCTCACTTTCCGCCTTACAACCATCACAGGGGCTGCAAAAGCCCGCAAAAAGTCTGGAAGCCTAGTCAATATTTGGGAGACAAAGAAACTAAGGGCATAAAAGGGAAAGCACCGCCACATTTGGCATTCAGCTTTGGGTACCAATTCCCCAGGGCCAGCACCAGTGCTTCCTGTAATAAAAAAAAAATGCATTTTCTGAATCTTCCGAGTGCCTGGCTGTTTTGTTTTCCTAATTGCGTGGCAATTTTGCTGTAACACCAGTACACAGTGTCTACTTAAAAAAAAAGAAAAAAAAAAAAAGGACAGCTCTTGTCATTATTGCACTCCTGTGGGCACACATTCAGAGTCTGTCAACTTGGAAACAGCAATAATAGAGAAAAAGTGTTCTTCCCTCCCAAACTACACAAGCAATTCATGACATCAAGCCTTGATTACACCTTGACTGTGGTATAGGTGACAGGCAATAAACCACACATATATAAAGTGTACAATCTGATGAGTGCTGACACGCATACACACGCCCTGTAACCCAAAAGATTCTCATGTGCTTTTGTAGTCCCTCTCTCTGCACCCCACCACACAGTCATCAGGCAATCACTCATCCTGTCTTTCTTGATAGATTATTTTGCAATTTCTAGAATGTTATATACATGGAATTATATCGTATGCTCTCCTTTTAGTATGGCTTCATTCAGTAAGCATAATAATTTTTTATGAGGTGAAATTCTTATAACAAGATATTAATCCTTTTAAAGTGAACATTTCACTGGCAGTATAGCCACAATGTTGTTCAGCCACCATGTTACCTAGTACTAAAACATTTTCATCACCCCAAATAAAACTCTGTACCCAATGAAAGGTTGCTCCCATCTCCCCAGCCCCTATCCCTGGAAACCCCCAATCTGAATTCTGTCTCCTTCTCTTTCTTGTCCCCAGTTTTCTGTACCATCTACCCTGTCAGCCTGTACATCTGGTGCCCCACTTGTCCCAATGTCAGGGCACTAATCTAAGCCTTCAAGACCTTATTCTTCCTCTGAACCCTGTTTCTCACCCCTCACATCCATCTAGCTCTGGGGGAATGGCACCCCAATACCACTGCACTAGCTCCAGTGGCTGCTTTCTCAACAGGTAGGTCAGCCCCCCTCATGTTCCTCAGCCCAACCTAAACCCACACATAGAGAGCCTTCCTACATTACAGCCCTAGGTGCCATTGAACTCATAAAATGCCTCACACCCCTAAACCTCCTAAGCTTTACAATTTCCCATCCTGACTCTGAACAAACCCCATCCTTCCAAGTCCCCTTCCTATGCTCCCTTCTGCTTATCCACAATCCAACTTTGGCCAGGTCTCCAAAACTTTCCACCAAATACCCCAGAGGCCACAATGAGCAGGAAACAAAACACAACCAGAGGAGAGATTTATTTCCATTTCCCAGGTTCTGCTTGTTGACTCTCTAAGGCCAGGCATATCGAGTTTGCAAAGCAAGTACAAAAAAGAGACAAAGAATGAGGACCCTGATGTCTGGCCTGAGCTCTGGGTCATGGAGGGCTGGAAACAGGGTCATCCAGTGTAGGCCTGCAGGTGGCTGACATCACAGGGACATGCATGTTTACTGGAGTTGTTCTTTTATCACTGAATATTTGTTTAATTCTCTGTGATATTGTTCTTCGAAGGTGCAGTGAAAATGAATATAGAATGAGAACACTTTTGATGGTTAGGTCGTGTCTTCTCAGATCTGGTACAAAGGACACTCAGAGGCAACCTGGGAAAGATCTGGGAAGTCAGGCCATCTCCTGCTGTGAACCCCACTTCAGAAGAGAGGAAGAAAAATGGGGAACATTTATTTGGAGGATTGTAGCCACATAAGGAAAGAAATGGGAAAATTTGAAAATATGATAAGGATTGACACTGTAAGATGACAGGTTCAGCTAATTACAGGTAGATGATGTCAAAGTAAAACTTGAGCCAGACAAATTTAGGGAGGCAAGAGAGTCCTTATTCAAGACCATGCAATAGGGCAGTGAGACTGACCTCAAGACCACTAAAATAAAAGGCTGCAGAGATTTTAAGAACAGGAGAAGGAATCATAGGCATCTGTGTTTGCTAATTGGATTGACACATAAGCAAAATAAAACTCATGAAATCCTGACAGGAGGGTTTTCATTATTTTTTATTTACCAGTATTATTATTTTCAATTTTCACCCTAGGATACGCTTTTATTGATTTGAGGGGGGGGAGAGAGAGAGAGAGAGAGAGAGAGAGAGAGAGAGAGAGAGAGAGAGAGAGAGAAGAAACATCAATTGCTTGCCTCCCATAAGTGCCTCTACCAGGCAATTGAACCTGCAAACTTCTGGTGTACAGGACGAAGCGCCAACCAAGTAAGCAACACTGGCCAGGGTAAGTAAGGTTTTTTACATCTTGGTTTTAAATGTCCCTACCCAAGTTAAGCTTCTACCCTTCCTCAGAGACTGAAACACAGAAAACAGGAGAATTAAATTTTAGCAGAATGGACCCAAACCCTCCCATTGGTTCTAAACCTGTGGGTTGTGAACAATGAAAATACATCCTGCATATCAGATATTTACATTATGGTTCATAAGAGTAGCAAAATTGCAGTTATGAAGTAGCAACGAAAATAATTTTATGATTTGGTCACAACATGAGGAACTGTATTAAGGGTAATGGCATTAGGAAAGTTGAGAATCACTGCATCACTGGCAAGAAGTTGTGTATGTGTTTTTAATATGTTTTTGTTGATTTCAGAGAGAGGAAGTTAGAAGGGGAGAGAGACAGAAACATCAATGATGAAAGGGAATCATAGATCGGCTACCTCGTGCACACCTACTACTGGAGATCAAGCCAGAAATCCACGCCTGTGCCCTGACTTGGAATTGAACCGTGACCTCCTTCCTGAGTCATGGGTCGACGGTCAACCACTGAGCAACTCCACCCAGTCAGGAAGAAGCTTTTAAGGAGACTTAGGTATATTTCAAAAGGACAGAGAAAGAATCTGCAATTACAATTACTTTTCTAAGAGAAATGCTTTAAAACAATAAAAATTGAGGTCAGAGGCCTATAGTCTGGAAGAACCCTTATAAAAGTTAGAGACTCTGAGGGAATAATTAGGACTCTTGTTTATAACACAGCTACTTTCTGCACAGCAGAGGGAAACACAACTAAAACCTTTCAGCCAGCACACAGTTTGCATTGCCATCAGTTCCTGCAATTTATAAAGAAGTGCAAGTTCCTAGCCATTTATAAATAGATGCCAAATAGTTGAGAGACTGAACAGAGATGGCATCTGATCTCCCAGAAGGCTGTGCTTCTGGAGTTTTCCATGCAGACATTACATTTCTCTCTACAGTCACCTTCCCTTTGATCAATCATCAGCTCCAAGGAATAAGAGTATTTTGGTCCTATCACATATATATATATATATATATATATATATATATATATATATATATATATATATATATATATGCCTGGTGTCATTCAATTTGCCCTGATTAGTGACCTAAGTGCAGAGGAATGACTGATTAGTGACCTAAGTGCAGAGGAATGACATTCACCTTATAGTTTGCTCTGATGCTGGTTTTTCTATGAAGCCTGAGATGGGAGATTTAACAGCCTCTTGAGGTTATACGGCCTCACCCTCACACTTCACCTGCAGTCTCTAGCTTTGGGTGATGCCCTCCTCTCAAACAGATTATGAGTCTTCAACCGGTCAAAAATAGCTCCATAAAAGGTGAGGTCATTTATAATTCTGTGGGCATCAGTTTGAACTAAGACATTTGCTAAGCCATGGTTGCATTAACAACGTTTCCAATTCTATTCTATCAACAAAGAGGACAGAGTGCTACTGAACTTATGCAAATAAGTCTATTGCCATAAACAAAAGAATACTCCAGAAGGCATTAGTAATTTTTTGGGAGAAGTCAAACACGGAGACAAAGTCACTGTTGCATCTCACATAGGTGTTCTCTTGTCTATTCCCATCATCACCAGTGTCCAGGCACCCTCCACAGGTCTCCCTGGAAACGGGAGAGAGCTCATGTTCCTGTCAGCTTATCTCTTACTCCCGAGGGTCATCACACAATGACTGCCCCTCCTGTGAAGCACATGGGGTCCCCTCCATTGTGGAGATGGTGCAAATGGAACCAACCAGAGATGGGATCCAATGTGGAATGTTACATTACGTCAACAATAATGACAATGCCAGCTCACATTTTTTAGTATTTATTGATTCAAAGCAAGTCTTCTAAGCAATTTCCACCACCACAAGAAATCTAATAGGTACTTTTTTGTTTGTTTTTTTGTTTGTTGAAGAACATAGGGGAGGGGAGGAGGATCACTAGTACTTGACATCTAACTCTACAGGCGCACTTTCAGCGGAGCTGAAGGGGTTGGAGACTTTACACTGGTAGTTCCCAGCATCCTCTCTCCTGACAGGGTCTATGGTGAGGGTTCTGTGGTCCTGGGACAGCTTCATCCTCTCCCTGAGCTGCAGACTCGTAGAATTGAATAACCAGTTGGTGGAGCTCGCATTTCGCAGGTTATGACCACCGCATCTTCATTCTCTGTGGCTGTTGTGATGCTGGGCAGGAGTGTGGGCACACTCACTCGCTCTGTGAAGAAATAGAGGGAGAGTTTGATTGAGTGTGGGCTTGAGACCTGGGGCAATGCTCCTTCCTCAAAATATCATCCCTGACTCTGATGGTTCTGAGGTAATTTGGTTCCACAGTAAAAATTAATTAATTCTAAATTTGCCATCACTCCCCAGACCAAATCTACTGCTCTGAGCTGAAGAGCCCTAAGAAGGAAGGATATGAACCAATGTTTGATCTAGAGATCCATAGACACCTAACAATGCCCTCGAGGTAGAAGAAAATATGGGGTTATGGCTGCAGACAGACCTCAAGTGGCTCGGGTCAACTTCTCATGGTCTGTGTGACTCTGCATATTGATTGTATCTCCCTGTGCTTCACTTTCCCCTCAGTGATGAAAAATGAATATTTGACTGCCAGGCTGTCAATGTACTAATCATAAAATATTCACAGTATTTGACATAAATATTGGGAAGGAAAACTGCTCAAATAAGAGGCATCTGTTATTGATGGACTTCACGAGAGAATCCCCTGGGCTGATCCCTGGTAGATGAGCAGCTGCCAGGAGCATCTTTTCTCCTGCTCTTCCCTTGGGCACTGATGTTTCTCTGGACTCTCCTAAGTCCCGTAGAACAGTCAGCTAATAATCTGGGGAGCTTGTCCAGTTGTGCTCTCCACACACAGTCTCAGGTGCAGGACCAGGCTCCATCCCTGGCCAGTCGTGGCTCTTAGGGTTGAGCCCCAACTGGTGACCAGCTCAGGAGCCTTGTGACTCTGGCACATGGCAAACGGTCTCATTCAGCCCTACCCAGGAGGCAAAACCCAACCTGACACAGGCTCCCCAGGGTCCCTGGAGTCAGGACATTGTGACAGGGGCCTGGAGAGTGGCTGCCCAAGCTAAGCTTCTCTATGAAGAACCCAGAGAGCCCCTCAGGCCAGGTCCTTACAGAGCCCTGCAGGGTCTACCTCAGGGACATGATCAGGGAAAGGGGCCCAGGGACCTGGACTGAGACTGTTCTCCCTCTGCTGACTCACTCCCATCAAACTGGTCCTTCTCTGTGTGGTGAATGTCTGTGGGGATGGAATCTGGGAAGGAAACTCTGACCTTAGGATGTTTGTCTCCACTGTGTGTGTCCTGCACTAAATTCCCAAACCCAGCTTGGGACACGATGAAGAGGGGGATGGAGGAGAGTCCAGAGCTGGCAGTCCTGTGTGTGAAGTAGAATTCACCCCACCTGACACCTAGAGGTCAGAGAGCAATCACTCACGGTATACATTTAGCTGTCCAAATGATGCTTCTGTTTTCAAATTTCGAAGGATGGCTACTACCATGTACATTCCTCTGTCCTTCAGGGTTACGTTCTTTATGATCAGGTGTCCTTTAAGATTTGCTGCCTGTCGACCACTGTATGCAGACCCTGTTCTATATCGTCTTAAATGAGTTACATACATAATCAAATTTTTGGAGTTAGTCCTTTCACCCCTGTACCACATAAAGCGAGCAACATTGGGAGGCTTATTGAGGGTATGTAGAATCACATCCTGCCCTTCAAGAGCAATGGTTGAGACAATAGCAAATCGTGCAGTGGTGGGCGGGATCCAGAAGGTTAAGAGGAAGACTAGAAGGGAAGAGAGAAATTGATCAGTATTTCATCTGTGTATTGGGATGGAGAGATGAGGCATTTCTCTTCATCTCTCAGCCTTAGTCTTCATGTGAGTTCGTGTGTGCATCTCCTTGGTCAAGGTCAGCAACATGGCCACCATGGCTTCAGCACCTCAGAACCTATGCTTCTTGTTTTCAATTCTATTTCCCAGCTGTCTGTGTGGCTGTCCTCCTTACTTCCCTCAGATCCCTGTTGACACTCGGTGGCCTTCTTGGAAGACCTTCCCTGACCACGTCCTCTAAAGACCCTCTATCTTCACTCTCTGACCTGTCCCCACTCTGTGCCCTTCAGGGCACTTGTGGGTACCTGATGTCACAAGAAGATCTCTTCTTGTTTCTTTTCTCCCCATATAATGTGAGCTGCATGTGGGCTGGGGATTTTGTGATCTTGTGCCCCCAGTGCCTGCAACAGGCTGCAAACACCTGTGGGTGAATGAATGAGTGTCCCCAGACTTGTCCACGTCCCATGTTGTATTTTCCCATATTTGTAGCTGGTGGTGGGGACAATGTTTAGCACCCCTGGTTAAAATGTTTCTGGTATCACCTGAAATAAATTGTCATGACTGTGGTCAGTTGTCAAAATTCAATACTCAGGGATGAATAACTTAGCAAATGAACCACAATTGAGGTTTTCCTGCCCCTCACCACTTCTACATGATGAGATTTTCCTGTTGCTGAGCCCCCTCTCTCATCCTACTCTGCACCCCTGTCCTTTCACTCAGGTCCAAAGGGAAGCCCTTTCTTCCCTCACAGAGTGCTGTCCTCCCCAAGAGATCTTGGCCAGTCCCCGACTCCCAACCTCCCTTCCATTCCCAGGGACTGTCCCCTCCTTACCGGCCAGCAGGAGCCCCAGCCACGGGACACGTCCTCTGTGGGCAGAAGCTGCAGGGAACTCCATGGGGACTGCTGCCTGCTCCATCACTTTCTCTGAGAGAAGAGCGGGAGGTCCAGTAAGGCTCCCAGGCACCTCTGTCCAGACAGGTGGGATGTGCTGTCCCTCTTCCCTGTGTGCTGAGCCTCCTGCTGGGGCAAGATAACCTCCCTGGTCATGTGGGCCAGGGAGGAGTCAGGGCCCAGGAACCTCCCTCTTCCTCCCCTCATTTTTTGCAACCCTGTTGCCCTTTTCAGTTTACCTTTACTCTGTATTTTGATTCTCTAGAAACTGCTGAAGCCTCTGACAACACACACACATACAAACACAAACTTACACATGCACAGACAGGTGCCCAGAAAAGCACTGGCCTGGGGCGTCCAGTTCCTGGTCATTCTCCACAGCTCCCTGTCAGTGCACATTTGACATTTTCCTTCAGCAAAAGAATTGTAGGCCCACCTCTAAAAATTGTCACAAGGATCTCACCCTGGCTCTGCATTGGATCTCCTGTGAAACTTTGTAAGGATTGGGATGCCCAGGTGACATTTTAGAAAGGCTGCTTCAGCAGCTGCCCAGCAACATGGATGCCAGGATGAGACCCTATGATGTGAGGGTGGGGGGCCCTGCCCCTCTCCTGTGCACAGGGAGGGTCTCCACATCCTGTTAAAATGCAGATTCTGACTCACCAGGTGTACAATGGACCAGAGACACTGCATCTGACCAGCTCTCAGGGAAGGTGGACCTTAATGGCCTGTGGAGCCCACTTGCAACAGCAAGGCAGATGGAGGCGTGTGTCCCCAGAGATTGTGACCCTTTCAACCCAACATTTGACCCTGCTGCATCTTGGCCTTGGGCCTGTCAGCACTGCACAGGTAACCCCACAGGCCCCAAACTGGGGATTATTTCTGTTTGTGACACAGAAACACAGCTGGGCACTAGGTCTTCCCTGTGTTCTCAAATGTGCTGGGAAGATGGGATTTCCACACAGCAGGAAGGCCAAAGAGGTGACTGGCTATGAGAAGGCATCAAGCTGGGTGATGACTGCAGAGGAGATGTTCCCTCTATCTCAGGTTGTCACCAGCCTGGCCATTGTTTCCAGAGACAGAGACCACATCACCACGTGTCTCAGAAGGACCTGCAGTTTCCAGGTGTGAAGGGTAAGGTGTGAAGCAAGAACTGTGGTGGGAGCTCAGGTGGCTGTGGGCTCCGTGGTCCTTGGGGAATGTTTTCAAGGAGACCCTCCCTCTCTTTGTTGGTTGACCCTCTCCATGTCCTCCCTGACTGTTTGGGCAGCCTCTGTCCTCTGCCTGGGGAACTTTTTTGAGGTCACCTTGCCTTATACATGTGTGATTCCAGTTATGAGTTGGGGAGCAGCATAGAGATCCCTGAAAAAGCAGCAGCTCCTAGACCCTGACAAGGTCAGAAATGTCCAAACCTGTGGAGGATTGTTATGAGTATTTCAGCTGAATTGGTGTCATATGACTGCAAGCAAGATCTCAAATCCTGAGAAAAACAGCAGTTTTTCAGCTTTATACACTAGAGGCCCAGTGCACGAATTTGTGCAGGGTGGGGTCCCTCTGGGTGGCCTGGGGGGATTGGGCCTCAGCTCATGCCCCCAGCATTGAAGCCCCCAGCCCTGCCTGGCACCCTGCTTGGCCTGGCCCCGCCCACACACCTGCTCCACCATCCCACCCATAGGGGCTGGCAGCGCATGGCCAATGCCCGCCATGTTCTGCGCCACCCCTGGTGATCAGCGCAGGTCATAGTGAGTGGTTAAACTACCAGTTGAACGAGTACCTGAGGGGACAATTTGCATATTAGACTTTTATTATATAGGATTATAATCAAAGAAGATGAAAAAAAGTTGCATGAAATCTATTGGAAAGTGAGGGAAAGCATAGCAGGGAGAGCTCTAGAAATAAATAAAAAGCAAAATGGAGAAAAACATTTTTTTTTTTTTTTACATGGAAGAGTCCCAGATAGTTAACATTTACAGCAGGTACAGAGGCTGTGCAGGGAACCAGGGAATACGAGGGCTCTGTGTCCTCCTAATCAGGTCCCAGAGGCTCTGACTTCAATTGGTCTAACAAAGAACATTACTCTGACTGGCAAAAGGTATGTTATCCATGATGCATAAGAACAGGGAAAGGGCTCACTTGAGGTAAAGTTTGACATTTGCTAAGGAAGCTGTAGGCCTGGGACATGACTACCTGCCATCACCTGCCCAGTGAGGCATTTGTGATCAGACCACACTGTGCGTCACTGAGCTTGTCAGGCCTGCCATGTGGTCCCCTGGGCTTATCAGGTTTCTTGCACAGCACCTTTTTCATTCACAGTTTCTGGAAAGAGCATGAGGGACAGCGCAGGCATGACGGAGGGGCCCAGTAAAATTTGTTGGTCAGGGAATGGAAATAGGTCTCCTTCTGCACCTCCTTAACCAAAGCCCAGTTCAAGTGTGGATTTCCTGTGTTTTGTATTTGCTTCTCAATATCGCCCCCTGGAAGGCAAAAGGAGACCTGCAGGCAATGTCAGGTACTGCACTAGGAATGCTGACCAGGCTCAAGATGGTGGGAGCTCACTGTGAGCCCTGGACAGAGGTGAGCTCTGATCACTAGACTAAGAGCCAGCCATCTGGGGCTTGGTCCCTGTGTGTCTCATGCCTCCTGACTGCATCCCAGGGCAGGCTGAGCGCAGTGAGAGGACTGGCTTTGTCCAGAGTATTATGAGTCCAGTGTCCGGAGAGCTGTCCCCTCTGGTGGATATGCTGTTTCAAAAGGAGCTCTATGTCCCCAAGTTTTCAAATCCAGAGCCCGGTGAGGGCTCTCCTGCGTCTTTTGGGAGAGGGTGCTGGCCTGGGTGGTTGATCCCCAAAATGCCCTCCGTGTTTCCCATCACAGCATTAGGATGTTGCATCCAGTCCCCTGTGTCCCTATCTGTTATCTGCTCTAGGCCTCCCCACAGGGCCCAGGTTCTGGAGCAGCTCCACATGGAGTGTCAACCAGGGGACTCTGTGAGTTCTTCTGTTAGGGGAGGAGAGCCCCCCATGGTACCCTCAGCACCTCTGAGATGGAAGCACCCCCAGATCCTGGGTTCTCCTTTCCCATCCTGCTGAGGACGTTCCCCTTGTTTCCCAGGACACCGTGTGATGGTGAGATGTCCTTAAGGGCCACAGGCAGCTGTATACAGACCATGGACCTTGGGGATGGGGAGTCATCCCCTAATTCCCTTGAGGTGGGGGTGAGCAGCTTCGTGCTTTAGTAGAAACTCTATCTTGGATGGAGAATCCAGAATGTCTGCCAGGTCAGGGATCTGTGATAAGAGGAAGAACATGGGCTGCTTTCCAGGCCCTGAAGATATGAGGGTTGTGGAGGGCTGTGATTTCTTGGCAATGAAATCACAGTGGTCTGACCCTGCACTGTTAGGAGGTTCCTGTCCCCCTTTCCTCACTGGAAGTGTGGTAAACACCTGGCCCTGGGACATCCCCTTGTAAAAAGGGGCTGTGGCCTCCTCCCAGGCTGACACCAAGGTCTTCATGTGGATAAGGAACATGATCTGACTGCAAGTGTCACACAGCGTGACCTGCTTCCATTATATGGCTTCCCTCATCCACTTAAAGAGTGTTTACTGAGTATCTGTGGTGTGTGTGGTCAGGGCTGGGCCCTGGGAACACCACAGAGAGCAGGAAATACATGGGACCTACGCTCATGGAGTTTAACTTGTAAGGAGAGACAGGTTCTCAGATAAATCATAGCACTAAGAATACAATTATAATCTAGAAAAGGGCCATGAGTGGAAAGTTCTGGTGCAACCAGAGCATGCACTTGAGTCTCAGCTGGTCAGGGGATCCCAGAGAGAACTGATTAATTGATCTTCTGGCTGAGATCTGAAGTGTGAGTGGTCCTGTGCCCCTTGAAGGACAGGGGGTGTTGGGGAAGAGCTGCCTGCAGAGCACTGGCCTTTTGTGAGCAGATGCCCTGCTGGATGTAGGAGCTGAGGGAGTACAGTGTGGGCAGTGGAGAGCGAGAAGGACTGAGTGATGCTATTGAGGTTGGGCCCTGCTGGGCTGTGGGTGCTGCTCAGGACTAGTCAGCAGCCACCTGGGGAGGCTCCCAGCTTTGGACTAGCTCTGCTGCCCTCTGGTGGACTAGCAGCTAAATGTGCAAGAAAAGGTCATGTTACAGTTGGGTATTTTTTGAGTTTTGTATTTTTCATTCAACTTACACTTTAAAAAATATTTCATATGTATATAAATATATATAAATTTAACATATTTATTGAATTTTAGTTGACATATAATAAAATTAACATATGGAAAACATTCAATTAATTAAGTTTTGCTAGTGTATGCACCAGAGAATTTCTTACAATGAAAATAATTAACATGTCCCTCACTCTTTTTTTAAATTCTTTATTGTTGAAAGTATTGCATATGGCACCTTTTTCCCCCATTGAACTCTCCCAGCCAGCCCCCACCCCCCAGCACAGGCCCTCACGCCCATATTGTCCGTGTCCATTGGTTATGCTTATATGCATGCATACAAGTCCTTTGGTTGATCTCTTACCACCCCCTCCAACCCTCCCGGCCTTCCCTCTGAAGTTTAATGGTCTGTTCGATGCTTCTCTGTCTCTGGATCAATTTTTATTCATTGATTTATGTTGTTCATTATATTCCACAAATGAATGAGATCATGTGATACTTATCCTCCAACTGTCTCATTTCGCTTAGCATAGTCCATCCATGCTGTTGCAAATGATAAGAGTTCTTTCTTTTTTACAGTGTGTAATATTCCATCCTGTACATGTACCACAGTTTTTTAATCTACTCATCTGCTGCTTGGAATTTAGGCTGTTTCCAAATATTAGCTATTGTAAATTGTGTTGCTATGAACATAGGGATTCATATATCCTTTCTGATTGGTGTTTCTGATTCCTTGGGATATATTCTGAGAAATGGGATTACTGGGTCAAATGGGAGTTCCATTTTTAATTTTTGAGGAAACTCCATACCGTTTTCTAAAGTGGCTGCACCAGTCTGCATTCCCACCAGCTGTGTACAAGGGTTCCCTTTTCTCCCCAGCACTCGTACTATGTTGATTTTTTTATGACAGCCAGTTTCATACATCTGAGGTGGTACCTCATTGTCATTTTTATTTGCATCTCTTGGATGATTAGTGACTTTGAGCATTTTTTCATATGCCTTTTGGCCTTCTGTATGTCCACTTTTGAAAAGTATCTATTTATGTTCTTTGCCTATTTTTTTATTAGGTGGTTTATCTTCCTTTTGTTAAGTTGTGTGAGTTCCATATAAATTTTGGAGATTAAACCCTTATTGGATGTAACATTTCAAATATGTTCTCCCATGCAGTGGGCTCTCTTGTTGTTTTATAGATGGTTTCTTTTGCTTTACAGAAGCATTTTATTTTGATGTAGTCCTATTTGTTTATTTCCTCTTAAGTTTCTTTTACACTAGGAGATGTGTCCATAAACATATTACTATGAGACATGTCTGATATTTTGCTGTCTATAGCTTTTTCTAGGACTTTTAAGGTTTCGTGACTTACATTTCAGGGTTTTATCCATTTTGAGTTTATTTTTGTGTATGGTGTAAGTTGGCGGTCCAGTTTCATTTTCCCAGCACCATTTATTGAAGAGACTGTCTTGAATTCATTGTATGCTCTTACCTCCTTTGTCAAATATTAATTGAGCACAATGGCTTGGGTCAATTTCTGGGTTCTCTGTTTTGTTCCATTGGCCTATATGTCTGTTCTTGTGCCAGTACCAGGCAGTTTGAGAACAGTAGCTTTGTAATGCAGCTTGATATCTGGTGTTGTGATCCCTCCAACTTTGTTCTTCTTTCTCAGGATTGCTGCAGCTATTCGGGGTCTTTTTTATTCCATATGAATTTTTGGAGATGTTGTTTTAGGTCTGTGGAATATTCCATTGGTACTTTAATGGGGAATGCATTAAATCTATAGATTGCTTTGGGTAGTATGGACATTTTAATGATGTTGGTTCTATGGATCCATGAACATGATATGTTCTTTCACTTGTTTATATATTCCTCTATCGCTTTTTTCAACATCCTGTAGTTTGCCAAGTAGAGGTTTTTACCTCCTTAGTTAAGTTTATTCCTAGGTATCTTAATTTTTTTGTTGCAATGGTAAATGAGATTGTTTTTAGTTATTCTTTCTGTGAGTTCATTATTGGTGTACAAAAATGCCACAGATTTCTGGGTGTTAATTTTGTATCCTGCTACATTGCCAAATTCATTTATTAAATCTAGTAGGTTTTTTTTTTTTTAATGTAGTCTTTAGGGTTGTCTATGTACAATATTATGTCATCTGCAATAATAACAGTTTTACTTTTTCTTTTCCAATTTGGATATCTTTTAATCTTCTTCTTGCCTGATCACTATGGCTAGCACTTCCAATACTATGTAGAATAGGAATGGTGAAAGTGGGCATCCCTGTCTTGTTCCTGGGAAATGGTTTTAGTATTTGTCGATTGAGTATGATGTTGGTTATAGGTTTATCATATAAGGCTTTTATTATGTTGAGGTATGATCTCTCTATTCCCACTTTGCTGAGAGTTTTTATCAAAAAAGGATGTTGGATTTTGCCAAATGCTTTTTTTGCATCAGTTGATATGATCATGTTGTTTTTGTCTTTCAATTTGTTTATGTGATGACTCATGTTTATTGATTTGCGGATGTTGTACCAGCCTTGCATCCCTGGAATAAATTCCACTTGGTCATGGTGTATGATCTTTTTACTATATTGTTGGATGCAATTTGCTAATATTTTGTTGAGGATTTTAACATCTTTGTTCATCAGGGATATTGGCCCGTAATTCTTTTTCTTTGTAGTGTCTTTATCTGTTTTTGGGATTAGGGTAATGCTGGCTTCATAGAAAGAGCTTGGAATTGTTCCTTCCTCTTGAATTTTTTGGAATAGTCTGAGGAGAATATGTTTTAGTTCTCCTTTGAATGTTTGGTAAACTCCCCTGTGAAGCCATCTGGACCAGGGCTTTTGTTTGCTGGAAGTTTTTTTTTGTTACTGCTTCAATTTCATTGGTAGTTATCGGCCTATTCGGGTTTTCTTATTCTTCCTGATTGAGTTGTGGAAGATTGTATTTTTCTAGGAATATGTCCATTTCATCTAGGTTGTCCAGTTTGTAGGAATAGAGTTGTTCATAGTGTTTTTTCATAATTCTTTGTATTTCTGTGGGGTTGGTTGTTACTTCATCTCTTTCATTTCTCAGTTTGTTTATTTGAGTCCTCTCTCTTTGCTTCTTGGTGTGCTTGGCTAGAGGCTCATCAATCTTGGTTATCTTTTCAAAGAACCAGCACTTGGTTCTATTTATCTTTTGTACTTGTGGCCCGGTTCACAAAATTCATGCACGGGTGAGGGGTAGGCCCCTTCTCCCAGACTATGTCCTCTTGCAATCCAGGACACCTCAGGGGATGTCAGGTCTAAACCGGAAGTCAGACATCCTTCTCTCAATCTGGAATGCTGCATGCACCAGTGACCATACTTTTCATACAGGTGAAAGGAATCTTTCTATTGTATGAGCAGCTACATTTTTTGGCCCTAATTATAAAAAGTAGTACATAACATGATTCTTCTGAGGCAGTAGTACCATTTTCCCCATCTTATGGGTGGAAAACTGAAGCTGAGAGAAGTTAAGTAATTGGCTTTGTCACAAAGTTATAAGTTTCAGAATCAGGGCTGACCACAAAATGTGCAAGCTAGAGTCCATGCATGTCATCACTGCATCATCTTGTTTTTTCAGTGTAAGAGTAGTCTTGTCAGGTTTTAATTTTTAAATCTAGGAGACTATTCCCAATATATAGGTTAGGGTCCACAGCTCTGGCTGGCGATCAGGGCCATCAGCAGGCATGGTGATCAGGGGGTCCCCATTGGTCCCTGCCTTAGCTGGTGGCCTGGCACTGCCCACTGGCCAACTCCACCCCCTGCTTGCCACTGCTGGTCGCCTCCCTCTCAGGGGACAGTGTACATCATAGCGACCAGTCGTTCTGCCAGTTGTTCTTCCGTTCGGTTGATTTACATATTAGGGTTTTATTATATAGAATTTTTGTTTGTTTGTTTGTTTTTGGTCTCTAAGTCATTTATTTCCTCTCTGATCTTTATTATTTCCTTCCTTCTACTTACTCTGGGCTTTTCTTTTTGCTCTCTATCTAGTTTCTTAAGTTGTAGGGTTAGATAACTTATTACCAGTTTTTCTTGTTTTTTGAGGTTGACCTGTAATGCTATGAACTTTCCCTCTCAGGACTGCTTTCATTGTGTCCCATAGATTTTGGATTGTTGTGTTTTCATTGCCATTTGTTTCTAGGGTGTCTTTTATTTATTTATTTATTTATTTGATCTCTTTTGTAACCCAGTCATTGTGTTTGATTGTTTTTGAGCATTTTTATTGTAGTTGATTTCTAATTTTATGCCATTGTGATCTGAGAAGATGCTTATTATGATTTCAATCTCCTTGAATTTGTAGAGACTTAGCTTGTGTCCAAATATGTAGTATATCTTTGAAAATTCCCCATGTGCATTTGATAAGAATGTATATTCCATTGCTTTGAGGTGAAATGTACTGAAGATGTCAATTAATTCTTTCTGATCTAGTGAGTCATTTTGAATTGCTGTTTCTTTGCTGATTTTTTTGTCTATAAGATTTATCTAGTTATATCAATGGGGTATTAAAGTCCCCAACTATAGTTGTATTGCTATCTATCTCTCCCTTGATATCTTCTGGAAGTTTTTTTTTAAATGTATTTTGGTACTTCTGTATTGTGTGCATCTATGTTTAGCAGTGTTATAGCCCCTTGTTGAATCAATCTCTTTAGAATTATGAAGTGGCCCTCCTGATCTCTTGTTATGTTCTTCACTTTGAAGTCTATTTTGTCATAGATAAGTATTGATACTCCAGCTTTTTTTTTTCATTTACATTTATCCATTCAGCTACCCTATGTCTTTTCATTGGAGCATTTAATCCATTTACTTTTAAGGTTATTCTTTTTTTTTGATAAATCTTTATTGTTCAGATTATTACAATTGCTTCTCTTCCCCTCCCCCCCCATAGCTTCTCTTCACCTGGTTCCCACCATACCCCATGACCTTACTCCCCACCCCCATTGTCCTCATCCATAGGTGTAAGATTTTTGTCCAATCTCTTCCTGTACTTCCCACACTCCCTTCCCACCCCTGAGAATTGTCAGTCCACTCCCTTTCTATGTCCCTGATTCTATTATATTCACCAGTTTATTCTGTTCTTCAGATTTTTTATTCACTTAATTTTTAGATTGACTTGTTGATAGATATGGATTTGTTGTCATTTTATTGTTTGTAATTTTTATCTTTACCTTTTTCTTCCTCTTCTTAGAGAATACCCTTCAGCATTTCATATAATACTGGTTTAGTGGTGGTGAACTCCATTAGTTTTCTCATCTGTGAAGCTCTTTATCTGACCTTCAATTCTGAATGATAGCTTTGCTGGGTAGCGTAATCTTGGTTGTAGGTTCTTGCTATTCATCACTGTGTATATTTCTTGCCACTCCCTTCTGGCCTGCAAAGTTTCTGTTGAGAAATCACCTGACAGTCATATGTTCACTTCCTTGTAGGTAACTAACTGTTTTTCTCTTGCTGCTTTTAAGATTCTCTCTTTGTCTTTTGCCCTTAGCATTTTAATTGTGACGTGTCTTGGTGTGGTCCTCTTTAGATTCCTCTTGTTTGGGGTTCTCTGTGCTTCTTGGACTTGTAAGTCTATTTCTTTCACCAGGTAGGGGAAGTTTTCTGTCATTATTTTTTCAAATAGGTTTTCAATATCTTGCTCTCTCTCTTCTTCTGGCACCCCCATAATTCAGATGTTGGTATGCTTGAAGTTGTCCCAGATGCTCCTTACACTATCTTCATATTTTTGGATTCTTTTTTCTTTTTGCTTTTTCTGGTTGGGTGTTTTTTGCTTCTTCATATTTCAAATCTTTTACTTGATTCTTGGGATCCTCTCGTCTGCTCTTGGGTCTCTGTATATTATTCTTTATTTCAGTCAGTGTATGCTTAATTTCTAATTTGTCCTTTTTCAGATCCTTGAGAGTCTCACTATATTTCTCGGAGGTTTCTAGAAGATACTTGAGTAACCTTATAACCATGGTTTTGAACTCTATATCCAGTATTTTGCTTAGATCCATTTTTTTTCATTTTGACTTGTTTCTTTGTCTCTGCATTTTTGCTGCTTCTCTGTGTTTGTTTCTATGTACTGGGTAGCTGCTAAGTCTCCTTGAGTTGATAGAGTGGCCTTGTGTGGTTGGTGTCCTATAGGGACCAGTGGCTCAGCCTCCCTAGTCACCTGAGGTGGATGCTCTTGGTGCATCCCTTTGTGGGATGTTAGCACAATCTTATTGTAGTTAACCCTTGATTGCTGTTGGTATCCCTGGGAGGAATTGACCTCCAGGCCAATTGGCTGTGGTGTCCAACTGTGTCTACACTGGAACATCTGTTGTGCAGGAGACACCCTTATGGTGCAGGACTTGCTTCAGTAGGGCTTTGGTGCTCACTGTGTCTGCCCTTTGAGTGTGTCTCTTATGGATGTGAAAAGTTGTAATCCATTATCATCTCCAAGGAGGTGCAAGGTCAGCCATTGTCTGGGGCCACCCCACAGGAGCTACAGAGACATCTGTAGATTCCTCCTCTTTGTATGCGGTTTGGAAGTACCCATACAAGGCCCAGCTGTGAAGCAAGGCCACTGCTGCTGCCAGGTAGTGGGCCTTCTTTTGGAATCTCTGGGGCTCTCTGAGCCAGCTGCAGTGTGTTTTAGGCAAAAGGACAGGCCATTCATATGCAAAAGCCGATGCACACAGCTTGGGTGGGGTTGTAAATTGGGTGGGGCGGGATCTCTGGGAATCACCAGGGTGGAACAAACAACAATGGCTTCCCTGAACCAGAGAAGTTCCTGGTTCTCCGCATCCCGCGCACCCGTGCAGGAACAATGATTGCTATGAGCACCTCTAAGAGTAAGCTGTCCTCACGTTCCTGTTCCAGTGCCAGACAGACCAGTTTCACCCCGTATGTGCCTGGGTCCCCCAGAGTCTCACCTGTAACTGAAATTCAAAGCAAGAGTGAGCTTGTATCTCCCTCCCAGTTTAAAGAACAACACATCCAGGTGCCAGCACTTTCCGTACCTCTGCACCTCTTATTGGTCTCAATGCGCTTTCTTCTAGTTGTAGATTTTCCACTCAGCCAGCTTTCCTGCAGTTCTAGGTGGTAGTTGTTGTTCTGTTTAGTTGCAATTTTGCTGTGGTTGTGAGAGGCAACAAGTATAGATGATCACCTATGCCACCATCTTGTTTCTTCTAAGGTTATTCTTGATAGGTACTTGTTTGTTGCCATTTTCATTCTTTATGCATGTGTTCCTTGTTCCTTTTCTATTTCTTCGTTTTACATCAGTCCCTTTAGCATTTCTTGCATTGCTGGCTTGGTTGTGATAAACTCCCTTAGCCTTTCTTTGTCTGCAAAGCTCCTGATTTCACCTTCAATTTTGAATGATAGCCTTCCTGGATAGGGTATTCTTGGATTCAGTCCTTTGCTTAGCATCAATGTGTATACTTCATTCCATTCCCTTATGGCCTGATGTGTTTTTGTTGAGAAATCAGTTGCTAGTCTGATGGGAGATCCTTTGTAGGTAACTTTATGTCCCTCTCTTGCTGCCTTTAATATTTGTACTTTGTCATTGACCTTTGCCAAATTACTTACTATATGTCTTGGTGTCAGTCTTTTTTAATTCATCCTGTTTAGGTCTCTCTGTGCTTCTTGGAGTTGTGTGAGGTTTTCTTCCCAATATCAGGGAAGTTTTCTGTCATTATTTCTTCAAACAGGTTTTCTATTTCTTGCTTAGTTTCCTCTCCTTCTGGCACCCCTATTGTACAAATGTTGTTTTGTTTCATGTTGTCCCAAAGCTCCCTTAGGCTCTCCTCCAGCTTCTTAATTTGTTTTTCCAGTTGCTGCTCTGCTTGGGAGTTTTTACTACCTTGTTTTCTAACTCGCTGATTCAGTCCTCAGCTTCTTCTAGTCTACTGTTGAAATCTTCCATGGTCTTCTTTATTGCACTTATGTCATTCTTCATTTCCACTTGATTCTTACACACGTTGGTGAACTTCTCATCAAGACATTTGAGCATCCTTAAACCATTATTCTGAATTTTTTCTCTGTGAAATTGTTTGCCTCCATTTTATTTAGGTCACTTTCTGATGATTCCTCCTTTTCTTTCATTTAGGGTTGTTTCTTTGTCTCCCCATTATTGCCTCTCCTTTGTAACTGTTTCTATGTATTAGATCACACTGCTATGACACCCAGACTGTTTGAACTGGTCTTATGTAATAGATATTTTGTGGGTACCAGTGGTGCAGTCTCTCAGGTCTCCTGGGCTGGGTATTCTAGGGAGGCCCCCTGCTGGAGATATTTGGTTTCTTCTGTTGTAGTTGGGTCTTGAATGTTATTGTCCCATTCATGGATGGAGTCTCCTCTCAGGATGTCTGATTTTGTGACTCACTCCCTACCACATCATGCCAACTGTTGTGGAGGTGTTGACCAAACAGGACAAAATACAACATGACAAGACACTACACAGAAGGAACAGAACATGAATGTACACAAGACACCTATAACCCAAATAAAAATGACCACCAAAAAAAAGAGAATTAGTAAATAGAAAACAGAACAAGAATGATAGTTAGAGAAAGGAAAGACTATGGGGAGAAAACCCAACAAAACAAACAAAAAAGCACAAACAAAAAACACCCAGAAGAAAAGGGTGAGGGGCAGGAACTATGGATGCAGAGCTTAAATAGGGAAAATAAGGTTGAGAAATTGGATGAGTGAGGAAGGACCATGGTTTAGAATAGATGAGGGGGAAAAGAAATGCGAAGACTAGCAGAAAAATAAAAATAAATAATTTTTTAAAAATTTTTCTCAGAGGAGAGTGTAGATAGGCCTATATGTAGGAAGTGAAACAAGTTAAAAATTAGTAAAAGAAAATATCAAGAGAGAGAGAAAAAAAATGAGTAGTGAAGAGAAAGGAAAGATAAGGGGAAATGGAGTAGGAGAAGTAAGGAGGAAATTAGATATTTGAATAAACCAACAGAGACTAGAATACTAACACATCAATAAAGCATATAAAAAAAGATCCATTTTTAAAAGGGGGTGAAGAAAGGAGAGAGAAAAAGTAAAATGGGGATTGGAGAAGAAAAATGGGAGGAAAAATCGGAAGTGAGGAAGACAAAGGTGCCAGAAATTAAATAAGATAAAGTGAAAAATAAAAAATAATAGTGAAAAAAAAAGGGGGAGGGCATCATTTGCTTCAGCCGAGTTTTAATGTCCCATGGAAGCTCCTTTAGGACCTCACTCTTCTGTTCTGTCTGCTAATTCTGGGCTTCCTGTTAGGTACTTAGGTGCTGGCCACTGTCAAGCACTTTCTTTTGGCTTTTAGCCCCCTGCTTGAAGCTCCAGGTAATCCACAGGACCTCTGCTTGTGTCTGTCTCCATGGGCCTTGGCTGGAAGCTGATGGAGCCAAACTGCCCTCATTGCCTATCTTCCAGCTGTCAGTCTTAATCACTCAAGAGTCTGTTTCTGACAGGGCTTTAGGTGGGGTTGGTGCTGTTTCACTTTCAGGAAGTAAGATGGGTGTTGTGTGTTTTTTCTGACCTAGAGCTACTCCTCCTTGGTGGCCCAAAATATTACTCTGGCCTTGGTTGGTCAGAGATCCTTCTATGGAGACCAATGGGATTGGCTAACAACCTGGAGTTTTAATCAGTCTGGTTCCCAGAAAAGCAGGGTGGACCAGCCCCTCTTCCAATCCAGTTATGAGGGATCTATTCAGACCTATAAACAATGCAGGCAGGGTATGGCAGACTGGATTGCCTGCCTTGAGGCTACAGGGAGGGGCTAGCTCTTCTGGAGATAAATGGCCACTTAGGTTGGGAAGCTTGAGAATATCCCAAAGCAGGATTCCTGGCCACAACTCCCTGCCCTGCTTCCCTCCCCAGCCTCTTCTCAGGCATCTCAAGTCTGTGCCTCTCTCCCTGTGCTGAGGCCTTGGGTGACTGTTTGAAATTGAAAATTCCTGTGTTCTGGGTTTAGCAAATAAAATCAAGGACAAACAAAACCAAAGCAACCATGAAACTGTGGGTTTCTCTCCCCCCACTACTGTGCTGTTCAGGCAGCCTTTTCGGCTGCCTTTCTCAGTACAGCCTTTTGGGGCTGTGGTCTTAGGTCCAGATTCCCAGGTGCCAGCAGCCCTGTGGCATTTCCTTTCCACAGTTGTATGTTAAGCCTGTTGCCAAGGGATGCAACTTTGGTGCAATGCAGCTTTCTCCTGGCCCTCTTGGCCCACTGGTCAGGTGTCCCTCTCAAGCCCACATCCTTGATCCTATTATTCTCCAGGTGTCCTCTGCCATTCCTGGTAAATTGTCTTCTCAGCTCTGTCTAATTTGTTTATTCCAGGTGGATGTTTTCCAATGTGGTTGTTATTCAAGGCTGGCCCTGGGACAAGGTGCATAAGTGTCTGCTTACCTCAGT